>NC_058130.1:368398769-368430509 GCF_016433145.1 Gracilinanus agilis
ACTGTCTTGCTGATGTCATTTACCCCAAGTCTATTCCACTGATCCTCCTCTCTGTCTCTTAGCCAGTACCATATTGTTTTGATGACTGCTGCTTTATAGTATAGTTTAATATCTGGTACTGCTAGGCCCCCTTCCTTCACATTTTTGTTTCATTATTTCCCTTGATATTCTTGAACTTTGGTTATTCCAAATGAAATTTGTTATAGTTTTTTTCTAATTCAGTAAAGAAGTTTTTTGGTAGTTTGATAGGTATGGTGCTAAATAGGTAAATTAATTTGGGTAGGATGGTCATTTTTCTTATGTTAGTTCATCCTACCCATGAGCAACCAATGGCTTTCCAGTTGTTTAGATTCAGTTTTATTTGTTTGGAAAGTGTTTTGTAGTAGTTTTCGTATAATTGCTATGTTTGTTTTGGTAGATAGATTCCCAAGTATTTTATATTATTTAGGGTGATTTTAATGGTGTTTCTTTTTTTACCTCTTGCTGCTGTGATGTGTTGGAAATATATAGAAATGCTGATGATTTATGTGCATTTATTTTGTATCCTGCAACTTTGCTAATGTAGTTGATTATTTCTACAATATTCTTAGTTGATTCTCTAGGGTTTTTTAAGTAGACCATCATATCATCTGCAATGAGTGATAGCTTAGTCTCCTCCTTGCCTATTTTGATACCTTCAATTTGTTTTTCTTCTCTAATTGCTACTGCTAGTGTTTCTAGTTCTATGATGAATAGTAGAGGTGATAATGGGCATCCTTGTTTCACTCCTGATCTTATAGGGAAGGCTTCTAATTTATTCCCATTGCATATAATGCTTGTTGATGGTTTTAGTAGAGGTGAGGTCTCCCTTTTCATCTTTGATACTGATATTAGATTAACCAGTACTTTGTCTGTTTTATCTGTTTTTTCAAAATACCAGCTTCTAGTCTTATGTATTAATTCAATAGTTCTTTTACTTTCAATTTTATTAATTTCTGCCTTGATTTTTAGTATTTCTAATTTAGTTTTCATCTGGGGATTTTTAATTTGCTCGCTTTCTAATTTTTTGAGTTGCATGCCCAATTCATTAATCTCTGCTCTCCTTAATTTGTTAATATATGCCCTCCAGGATATAAATTTCCCCCTCAGTACTGCCTTGGCTGCATCCCAGAGAGTTTGGTAGGATGTCTCATTATTGTCATTTTCTTTAATGAAATAGTTGATTGTTTCTATGATTTCTTCTTTGATAAATTGGTTTTGGAGAATCATATTGTTTAATTTCCAATTGGTTTTTGATTTGCCCGTCCAGGTGTCATTACTAAATATTATTTTTATTGCATTATGATCTGAGAAGGGTACATTTATTATTTCTGCTCTTTTGCATTTGTTTGCAATATTTCTATGTCCTATTACATGGTCAGTCTTTGTGAATGTACCATGTGCAGCTGAAAAGATGGTGAATTCCTTTTTCCCCTTATTTATTTTTCTCCACATATCAATTAAATCTAATTCTTCTAGGACTTCATTCACCTCTCTTACCTATTTCTTATTTATTTTTTGGTTTGATTTATCTAGATCTGAAAGAGGAATATTTAGATCTCCCACTAGTATGGTTTTACTATCTATTTCCTTCTTGAGCTCTGCTAGTTTCTCCTTTATGAATTTGGATGCTATGCCACTTGGTGTATACATATTGAGCAGTGTTATTTCCTCATTGTTTATACTGCCTTTAATCAGGTTGTAATGACCTTCCCTCTCTTTTTTAATCATATCTATTTTTACTTTGCCTTGGTCAGAAATCACAATTGCCAATCCTGCCTTCTTTTTTTCATTTGATGCTCAAAAGATTTTGCTCAAGCCCTTAACCTTAAACTTGTGTACATCCACCCACCTCATATGTGTTTCTTGTAGACAACATATGGTAGGGTTTTGGTTTCTAATCCACTCTGCTATTTGCTTCCATTTTATGAGAGAATTCATCCCATTCACATTCAGAGGTATAATTATCAGTTGTCCATTTGCTGACATTTTCGTATCCTCCCCTATTCCTACCCCTTCTTCTTTTAAACCAGTGATTTGCTTTAAGCAGGTATCCCTTATCCCCTCCCTTGATTAACTTCCCTTTCTACCCCCTCCCTTATCATTCACCTCTTTTTATTTTTAAAGGCCTAATAAATTCCCTCCCCCTTCTTCTCCCCTCCCTTTTTTGACCTCCCCACTCCCCTTCTTCCCTTGCTTTATCCCTTCTGACTTTCTCAGTAGGGTTAGATAGAGTTTTATATCCCAATGGATAATATAGCTACTCTTCCCTCTCCGGGTTGATTACACTGAGAGTAAGGTTTAAATATTACCTCTTAATGCTCTCTTTCTCTCCTTCTTATAATAGTATTTGTCCCCTCCCCTTGCCATGCCCTCTTTGTGTGTAATAGAATATCTTATTTTTCTCATTCTCTCAAGTTTCTCTTGGTGTCCCCTGCTATTCACCCCCCCCTCTTTCCCACCCCCAATATCATCTTAGACCATTTAGTATTCCAACCTCTCCCTATAAATTATTCTTCTGATTACTATAATAGTGAATACTATAATAGTGAATAGAGTTTACTACAGAGAATTATACCTAGTATTTCTCCACATAGGAATACAGATAATTAGATCTTACTGAGGCCCTTAAAAAGGCAAATTTAAAAATTATAAGTTTTCTTTCTTTCCCCTCTGTTTCTTATTTACCTTATCATGTTTCCCTTGATTTTTGTTGTTGGATATCAAACTTTCCAATTAGTCCTGGTCTTTTCAGTGCAAATACTTGGAAATCTTCAATTTTTTTGAATGCCCATAGTTTCCCCTGGAAGTATATAGTCAGTTTCAATGGGTAGTTGATCCGTGGTTGAAGGCCCAGCTTTTTTGCCTTTCTGAATACCATTTTCCAAGCCCTGCAGTCTTTTAGCGTGGAGGCTGCCAGATCCTGAGTGATCCTGATTGGTGCTCCTTGATATTTGAATTGTCTCTTTCTGGCTTCTTGTAAGATTTTTTCTTTTTTTTGAAAGCTCTTGAATTTGGCTTCATATTCCTGGGTGTTGCCCTTTCTGGGTCTAGTGTAGAGGGTGATCTATGGATCCTTTCAATGTCTATATTGCCCTCTTGTTGTAGATCTTCAGGACAATTTTGCTGAATAATTTCTTTTAGTATGGAGTCCAAGTTTCTATTAATTTCTGCTTTTTCTGGAAGACCAATGATTCTCAAATTGTCTCTTCTAGACTGGTTTTCTTGGTCTTTCACTTTCTCATTGAGATATTTCATGTTTCTTTCTATTTTATCCGTCCTTTGACTTTGTTTTATTTGTTCTTGTTGTCTTGAGAGATCATTAGCTTCTAATTGCTCAATTCTAGCCTTTGGGGACTGGTTTTCAGCTATAATCTTTTGGTTTTCGACTATGATCTTTTGGTTTTCCTTTTCAATCTGATCATTTCTGGTGTTCAATTTGCTTATCAGTTCATTTGATTTCTTAGCCTCACTTTCCAATTGCAAAATTCTGCCTTTTAAACTGTTATTTTCTCGCCTGATTTCCTTTTGAGCTATTTCCCATTTCTCTAGCCAAATCTTTTCCAACTTTTTCGTCATCTCATATTTGAACTATTCAAGAGCTTGTGACCAGTTTTCATTATTTTGGGAGGGTCCGGATGCTTTTTTGTTCTCCTCTTCTGTTTGCTTGTTTCTCTGGATTTTCTCTGTGTAAAATTTGTGGAGTGTTAAAGATTTCTTCTTGTTGTTGTTAATCTTTCCCTTTTGGCCTTCCTGATTCTGGGTTGCCATTGTTAGCCCAGCCTGTTCTCAGGTTTATACTCACACTGACTCAGGTCTGGTTTTTCTCAAGGTCAAGCCCCCCTGGTTGACCCCCTTTCTTGATCCTCTGCCAGAGGTTACTTTATAAGTCTCAGGGCGCTGCTTCCACAGTTGTATACCCATCTGCACTGGTTCCATACTCAGGGTTTCAGGGCCATCGCTCACACGCGCTCCTGTGTCCACTTCTGCTTGCACCTGCGTTTTGTGTCCTCGCTCAAAGTCTGTGCGCTTTCTTTAGCCTTTAGGGGTCCTAAGTCTTGCTGCTCTCGGGAACAGGCCCTGGAGCTGCCAGTGACTCAATGGGTGCCCCAAACTTGCTTTATTTCTCTTGAGCTGGCTTTGGAGCTATAGGTGGTGTGTGTGTGTGTGTGTGTGTGTGTGTGTGTGTGTGTGTGTGTGTGTGGTTGCTCAGCCTGGATTTAGTGAGAGCTGTTTCACCCCTTTATAGCATGGAAATGCCCCGATTCCACATACATTCCACGCTGTGCCCTGTTGTGTGTTCCCTCTGTTCGCCTTGATTTGTTTTTATGTACCCTTGAGGAGTCCTGTATGTTTTGGTTGGGGGTGGTTAAGCACTGCTTTTTTTTTTTACTCTGCCGCCATCTTAACCAGCTAAAGAAACTATTTAAAATAACTACATGACTCACATGTACTAAAATATTTATAGTAGCTTTTCCTGCTGTGGTAAAAAATTGGAAACTAAGTATGTAGCCATCAGTTGTGGGATTAATGAACAAGTTGTAGTATATGAATGTGATGGAATATTGTTGTGTTGTAAGAATTGATGAAAAGAATGATTTCAGAAAAATCTGTAAGTAGTAAGGCAAAGTGAAATGATCAGAACAAGAGAACATTCTACATAGCAACAATGCAATTCTAAATGTAACCAACTTTGAATTACTCAGTATCTCTTATTGAAACAATGAAACATCAGAGTTCCAGTGAGCTAATGGTGAACCAGGTTATTCAGTTTCAGTTAGAGGACTGACTCAGAATGCAAAATGAAACATTTTTTCCTTTATTTAATTTGGGGTATATGATTAATTCATGTATTAGTTTTACACTCTTATACATATTTAAAATAGATTTTGTTTTCCTTGCCTTTGCATTAGGTGGAAGAATGGAGAGGAAAAAGGAGAAAATTTGGAAATGAAAAAAAAAGTCCCTATGCTTAAAAAAAGATGTAAGTTTCAAAATAAAAATAAACATTTATTTGACTATTCTAAATAAAATCCTGTCAATATGGTGATTTATATATGAATTCATTCATTTTAACTAAGTAGAATTTGTACTAAAAAACCCAAGGATGATTCAACATAAGGAAAACAATCAACATAATCAATCATATTAAAATCAACTCATCTACCCTCAAAATTAAAATTCTTTTAATTTTCTCCCCCATCTATGCCTGGGGTAGGCACTAGATTTCTTACACATTTGTTCCTAAATTAGTCTCAACATTTAAAAAGAGATTAGTTGTTTCTAACCTAGGAATGTGTCTTGTGTTATATCTTTCAATTGTTTTTTAACAGTATTGAGGACCTTCATAATTTTTTATGTTTGACCTAAGATTCAGATATGACTTTTTTCAAAGAAACCAACATTTTCCAAGGTACACACACAAATAACCGTATATCTATCTATTCATTTTTTTTAAATAATTTTTTATTTTTCGAAAAATTTTCCATGGTTACATAACTCATGTTTTTACTTTCCCTTCACCCCCCCAGCCCCCTCCACTCTAGCTAATTAGCATTTCCACTGGTTTTATTATGTGTGGTCAGTCAAGACTTATTTACACATTATTGATAGTTACATGGGTGTGGTCTTTTCAGGTCTACATCCCCAATCATGTCCTTATCAACACATGTGTTCAAGCAGTTGTTTTTCTTCTGTTTCTACTCCTGTAGTTCTTCCTCTAAATGTGGGTAGTGTTCCTTTACATAAATCCCTCAGAATTGTCTTGGGACATTGCATTTCTGCTAGTACAGATGTCCATTACATTCAATTTTACCACAGTATATCAGTCACTGTGTATAATGTTCTTCTGGCTCTACTCCTTTCACTCTGCATCAATTCCTAGAGGTGTTTCCAGTTCACATGGAATTCCTCCAGTTTATTATTCCTTTGAGCGCAATAGTATTCCATCACCAGCATATACGACAATTTGTTCAACCATTCCCCAATTGAAGGGCATACCCTTTTTTCAAGTTTGTTGCCACCACAAAGAGCACAGCTATAAGTATTTTTGTGCAAGTCTGTTTATCTATGATCTCTTTGGGGTACAATCCCAGCAATGGTATGGCTGGATCAAAGGGCAGGCAGTCTTTTATCTCTTTCGGCATAGTTCCAAATTGCCAGCCACAATGGTTGGATCAGTTCACAACTCCACCAGCAGTGCATTAATGTCCCAATTTTGCCACATCCCGTCCAACTTTCATTACTCTCCCCTGCTATCATTTTAGCCAATCTGCTAGGTGTGAGGTGGTACCTCAGAGGTGTTTTGATTTGCATTTCTTTAATTATTAGAGATTTAGAACACTTTCTCATGTGCTAATTGATACTTTTTATTTCTTTATCTGAAAATTGCCTATTCATGTCCCTTGCCCATTTATCAATTGGGGAATTTTGTTACCTGCAACTTTGCTAAAGTTGTTGATTATTTCTACTAGCTTTTTAGTTGATTCTCTAGGATTTTTTAAGTAGATCATCATATAATCTGCAAAGAGTGATAGCTTAGTCTCTTCCTTGCCTGTTTTAAAATCTTCAATTTCTTTTTCTTCCTTCAATTGCTCCTGCTAATGTTTCTAGTACAATGTTAAATAAAAAAGGTGATAACGGGAATTCTTGTTTCACACCTGATCTTATTTGAAAGGCTTCTAATTTATCCCCATTGCATATGATGCTTGTTGATGGTTTAAGATATAAACTGCTTATTATTTTTAGGAAAGAACCTTCTATTCCTATACTTTCTAGTGTTTTCAGTAGGAATGGGTGTTGTATTTTGTCAAAGGCTTTTCAGCATCTATTGAGATAATCATGTGGTTTTTGTTTGTTAGATTGTTGATATGGTCAATTATGTGTATGGTTTTCCTGTTGAACCATACTTGCATTCCTGGTATAAATCCCTCCTTATCATGATGAATAACCCTCTTGATCACTCTCTGGAGTCTTTTTGCTACTATTCTATTTAAGATTTTCACATCTATATTCATTAACAAGATTTGTCTGTAATTTTCTTTCTCTGTTTTTGATCTGCCTCACTTTGGAATCAGTACCATATTTGTGTCATAAAAAGAGTTTGGTAAGACTCCTTCTTTGCTTATTATATCAAATAATTTGTATAGTATTGGGATTAATTGTTCTTTGAATGTTTGATATAATTCACTTGTGAATCCATCAGGCCCTGGCAATTTTTTCTTAGGGAATTCTTTAATGGCCTGTTCAATTTCTTTTTCTGATATGGGATTATTTAAGTATTCTATTTCTTCTGCTTTTAATCTAGGCAATTTATATTTTTGCAAATATTCATCCATATCACCTAGATTACTAAATTTATTGCTATATAATTGGGAAAAATAGTTTTTAATGATTGCCTTAACTTTCTCTTTATTAGAGGTGAGGTCTCCTTTTTCATCTTTGATACTATTAATTTGATTTTCTTCTTTCCTTTTTTTAAATTAGATCAACCAGTACTTTGTCTATTTTATCTGTTTTTTTCAAAATACTAGCTTCTAATCTTATTTATTAATTCAATAGTTCTTTTACTTTTGATTTTATTAATTTCTCCTTTGATTTTTTTAGTATTTTTAATTTAGTTTTCATCTGAGAATTTTTAATTTGTTCATTTTCTAGATTTTTAAGTTGCATGCCCAATTCATTAACCTCTTCCCTCCCTAATTTGTTAATATATGCCCTCAGTGATATCAATTTCCCCATTAGAACTGCTTTGGCTGCATCCCATAAGTTTGGGTAAGATGTCTCATCATTGTCATTGTCTTCAATGAAATTATTAATTGTTTCTGTGATTTGTTCTTTCACTAAATTATTTTGGAGAATAATATTATTTAATTTCCAATTAGTTTTTGGTTTGCCTCTCCGTGTATTCTTACTAATAATTATTTTTATTGCATTATGATCTGAGAAGGTTACATTTATTATTTCTGCTTTTTTACATTTGTTTTCCATGTTTCTGTGCCCTATTTCATGGTCTATCTTTGTGAATGTTCCATGTGCTACTGAAAAGAAGGTGTATTCCTTTTTGTCTCTATTTATTTTTCTCCAAATATCTATTAACTCGAATTTTTCTAGGGTTTCATTCACCTCTCATCTCTTTCTTAATTTTTTTTTGGTTTGACTTATCTAGGTCTGATAGGGGAAGGTTCAGGTCCCCCACTAGTATGGTTTTGCTATCTACTTCATCCTTGATTTCCACTAGCTTCTCCTTTAGAAATTTTGAAGATATTCTGTTTGGTGCATACTTATTGAGTAATGATATTTCTTCATTGTTTATACTTCCTTTTATTAGGATGTAGTAACCTTCCCCATCTCTTTTAACCTTATCTATTTTTACTTTGGCTCTGTCAGAGATCATGATAGCCACCCCTGCCTTCTTTTTCTCATTTGAATCCCAAAAGATTTTGCTCTGTACTCTCATTTTCATTCTATGTCTGTCCATCTGTCTGATGTGTGTTTCTTGTAAACAACATATGATTGGGTTTTGGTTTCTAATACACTCTGCTATTTATTTCTGTTTTATGGGCAAGTTCATCCCATTCACATACAGAGTTATAATTATCACCTCTGCCTTCCCAGACATTTTGATCTCCTAGTCCTCTCCTTTCTTCTTTCACTGTTTCCTTCTATTCCAGTGTTTTGTTTTTAATCAGTTCCTATAATCCCCTCCCTTGTTGTACTTCCCTTTCTCCCCAGTCCCTTCTTATTACCTTTTTATTGTTCTTTAAAGCCACGTGGTGCTCCTCCCTAGCAATCCCTCTCCCTCCCTAGTATTGCTTCCCTCCATACCATTTCCTTTGTTACTCTTCTACTTCTCTATAGAGTGTGAATCAATTTTCTGCCCCTATGGATCTGATTGTTCTTCTCTAAGTTGATTTCAAAGCACTTCAGTATTGAATATTCCCTCTCTCTAACCTCTTTACCCTTACAGTATATTGTTATTTTTCCCTGTTGATCCCATGTGCTTCTTTATGGAATATAAATTTATTCCTTTTTGTTTGCTTTCCTTTTTTTCTTATTGTTATCTTCTTCCCCCCATTTTTGTATATATTTATACATACATACATACATATACATATTTATATATCTCTTGACATTTCCTCCTATACAGTTTGTCCCTATTCCCTCTATGTAAATTTCTTCTAGTTACCCAGTTAGTAATAATGATTTTCAATACTTGCCAATACTTTCTTTTCTTCTTGGGATATAAATTGATTGAACTTGTTGTGTCCCTTAAAGAAAATAATTTTTTCCTCCTCCCCCCATTCTCTTAATTACCTTATGTTGATTCTCTTGAGTTCTGGGTTTGGCCAGCAAACTCTCTGTTAAGTCCGTTTTTTTCTTGATGAATGTTTGGAAGTCCTCAATTTTATTGAATGACCATACTTTCCCCTGCAATAATATAGTTAGTCTTGCTGGATAGTTGATTCTTGGTTGTAGACCCAGTTCTCTTGCGGTCCTGAATATTGTGTTCCATGCCTTCCGGTCCTTCAATGTAGATGCAGCCAGATCCTGTGTTATCATAACTGTGGTTCCCTGATATCTGAATGACTTCCTTTTTACAGCTTGTAATATTTTTTCCTTGGTCTGGTAGTTTTTGAATTTGGCTATAATATTCCTGGAAGTCGTCAGTTTTGGATTAAATGTAGGAGGTGATCTGTGGATCGTGTCAATTTCCACTTTTCCCTCTTGTTCAAGAATTTCTGGGCAATGTTCTCTCATAATTTCTTGTAAAATGCTATCTAAACTTTTTCTTTTATCATGATGTTCTGGTAAACCAATAATTCTTAAGTTGTCTCTTCTAGATCTGTTCTCCAGATCTTTGGTTGAATCAATGAGGTGTTTCATATTCTCCTCAAATTTTTAATTTTTTAAATTTTGTTTAATATATTCTTGCTGTCTTGTGAAGTCATTTTCTTCTAGTTGTTGAGTTCTGTTTTTAAAGACTGAATTTCATCCCTTGCTTTTTGGTCATCCTTCTCTTTCAGGTCTGATTTTCTTTGTAGATCATCTTTTGCCTTCTTTGCTTCATTTTCAAGCTGGCCAATTCTGGCTTTTAAGATTTTATTTTCTTGTTTTAGTTCATGTATTTTCTTTGTTAAATTGTCTTCAGCCTCTCTTGATTGTTTTTTGATTTCCTGAAGTTCTTGACATAATTGAGTTTTAAATTCTTGAGTTAATTGAATTTTGAGATCTTCCAAAGCCTGTGTCCAGTTTGCTGGAAATATTTCCTCTTCTTCTATTTCTGTTTCATTTGCTCCCTTTTCACTTCCTTGAAAGAAGCTCTCAATTGTCATTTCTTTTCTCTTTTTCTGTTGATTACTCATGTTTTTTCCCTTCCTTGTTCTGCTAGTTTGAGCAGATGTATTTAATGATCTTTGATGAAAGATCTTCCTCCCAGGGGCAAAAGTTTACAGTTACTTTCTCTGCCCTTGGAAGACTTCTCAGTCTGTCCAACTGTTGGGATTAATCCTGTATTGATTGGATTAGTCTGCCCTGAGGATAAAACCTCAAAGCCTCTGAGGGGATGGAAAAACAAACAAACAAAACAAAAAAGGTGGGGTGACAAGAAGGAGCTTTTTCTCTGAACTGAGATCTCCAGCAGTGGGGTCCCCCTGCACTATCCCCTGTGTTTGATCTGATTTTCTTTCCTCTTGAAGCCCTGAGTTCTCTATCTTGGTATGAGGAAGCCAAGCTGTCTGCACTCTGGGGTTTGGCTCCCTCTAAACCACCATCTTCTGGGCGTTTTTGCTGTGTTTCTCTGGTTTTCTCCTCCAGTCACCTCTCCAGTGCCTGGGTTTGACTCCCTGAGTCCTATGCCAGCAAGGCCCTCTCTCCTGACCAATGCACCCACCGGCCCTGAGATTTCCCTGGCCACTAGAGACTCCACACAGCACATGGGGGAGGCATCCTGGCATCCTGGGATTCCCCTTCTATGCCCTCAGTCCTGATAGTTCAAATATTGAAGCCTTTTTCTTGGCTTACCCCTTTAGTTGTGCTGCAGTAGGATTCCCCCTGCTCTGTCCCATTATTATAATTGGTCCTCTTTCTTTTCAAAGCACATTGTTTTCTATCTTGGTGTGTAAGGGTGGGGAGATTTTAAGATTTTCTCCATCTACGCTGCTATCTTCCCGGAACTCTCTGAATATCTATTTTAAAAAGTCCCTTGGAAGGGCTACACAACTTTGAAAATCATGAACTCAAGATTTTACTCTCATTCTCCTTTTCTATTATCCTCTTGTTTTGATTCAAATTCTTTTAAACATTCTCCTGGGTGGATTCTGCCTTTCTGTGGATAGAATTCATTTTTAAAATAGCACAAAGTCATTTAGAACAAAATTAGATGAGGAAGTTGTGTGATCAATCTGGAAATTGATTCTTAAATAGAATAAAAGAGATTCAGAACCATTCTGAAAATAAAGAAAATTGTTTGAATGGGGTGACATTATCATAAAGTGATGTATTTTAAGGGCATAGCATACATTTTGGATATCTTAGTTAATATGTTTCTTTTTAAGTGGTCCAATTATTTTAATTATTGGTAGTTTTTCTTCCCTCTCTTGTATCCTACTTACCTAAATTTTCCCTTTGGTGCCTTCTCATTATTGTTCCTATTTCTGCCCTCTGAAACCAAGTTCAACATGTCTATCCCCCAGGAAAGGTATTTGAAAAATTTGAAAGCATATGTTGAGAACTATTGTGGCTATTCTAAGTTACAGCATGCTTAAGTTTTATCCCATATTTTATTTCTCTTTAAAAGTGTACAATATAAAAGTGATAATTTGGTCTTTTTCATGTAGGGAACACTAAACCTCTTCAAGAGTTAGGAATTCAAATGATTTCCTGGCAAATTATTGAATACACAGGAAAGTTGCACTGATATAAAATTTGCCAAAATTAGGATATATGGATTACCTTTGCTATTCTTGTCTCTTTTCATAATGAATGTTATTTTAATTGAAAGATTTTTTTTTCATATCGGAAAAAAAAGAACCACTACTAAAGGAGTGGAAGATGAATCAGATGCAATATTCAAATTAAAATCCTATCTCTTTGTTCTTTAGAAGAAATACATTTAAATCCTACTTACTTTACCAGTAGTGTGATTTGGTAAAATGTTTTACCATTTAGGCTTATACCATTTTCCATTTTAGCTTATAGATGGACACTTTAACTAGATTTTTAACCAGGAAAACAGAAATCTATTGA
Organism: Gracilinanus agilis; assembly: GCF_016433145.1. Taxonomy (NCBI): domain Eukaryota; kingdom Metazoa; phylum Chordata; class Mammalia; order Didelphimorphia; family Didelphidae; genus Gracilinanus; species Gracilinanus agilis. The sequence continues at coordinate 368,411,034 of NC_058130.1, forward strand.
CTTACAAAATTGGCATCTCCCACAGTTTCTAGGAAAATTTCAATCCAAGACATCTTGATAAATATTTGTCACTTCAGATAAGGTAAACATTTCAATTCCCAAGGACTAATTACATAGCTTCTATGGTTGGATTCAAGTCCATAAACAGCAGTCCTGATCCCCCAATCTGCTAACTGTGTTATCAAAAAATATCATCATCATGAAAATAGCTTCAAGTTTTATACTCAACACCTTCTCAACACCATCAATTTCCTTTTCCCTCTAACTAGAGGAATGAGCAAAATCTCCTCCTAAAGCTTCCCTAATTCAGTCTCAGAATTTGCAGTCAATTCTTTATTCTTCCATCAGGTCTTCTGCTTCACTTCTACTCCAGAATATTATGCCTTTTCTGCTTCATTTGCATGCTACTACACTCCTCCATTGGATTGCAAGATTTTAGAATTAAAAACTGTCTTTCTTTTTTCTTATTTGTACCTCAGCTCTTAACACAATGCCTGCATAATGGTTGGAGCTTAATAAATGTTAATTGGCTATTGACTAGTCACCTAGATTTTACCCTTATTTTATATTTTAATGAGTCTTGATGTTAACATTGACATGAATGAGGAAGAATCTCTCATTTTGATGAATTTTGTTGAATTTTTAAAAATTGACACTATATTATCATTGGTTAAATTTAAAAAAAAACAAATGATACTATCTCATTTGGGGAAAAATCATGATATTATATAGAAATCATTTTTCGGTAAAACAAATAACTAGTATTGAAAGTCAAGAATTTTTATTTTAATCTTTTGCATTTTGATGGTGTAAATATATTTCACCAAAATATGTATAATTTGAATATTTCTGAAGAGCAAATGGTTCAATTTTCACATTTTAAATTTGAAAATAGTTTAATGACAAATAATGACATAGGTTATAAGTGTACAATCCAAGTGACTTTTTCTCATTCAAGTTTAAATTTCAGCCTGCCACTCCTTAAGCTTATCGATCCTGGGAGTGTAATATAACCCATTCTCTAAGTATTTGTTTCTTTTGTTGTTCAATGCCCTAAGCAGGAAATTCATGGAGTGTTATACATGTCAGCTTCTAACATGATTAATCACTGTGGTCTATCAGACTCAGGATGAATTTGGTAAAGTAAGGTGGGAGGGTGATAAGAGTATAAACACAAGAGCAGGAAAAACAATTTCCTGGCATGATGCAATTAAGAAGAACCCTCCCTCAGAGTCAGACAGGTGTCTCTGGTGTTCATGAGAAATGGTCCTTTTTCTGGTAGCATGATAGAAATGGAACAACTCCCTTTATTAACTCTGAGAGATTAATAGGAATTGTATTTAAAGGTAGCTAGACTTTTGACTTGTTGAATAGATCCGGACAACTTCATGTATTCAAACAACTGTCTTTTATCCCATTTCCAGTCTCAGCGATCTTTTTCTAAACATCAGTATAATCTAAGAAGTTTCATAACTATATAAGTAACACCTATGCTATGAAGGGTGTGAAAATGACTGTTTTTAAAAAAAAGTAATACGGTACAGTGGGAAAACCAATAACTCTGGCTTCAGAGGACCTGGGCCTAAATCTTAACCATTGATTACTGCATTGGTTTGTCAAAAACTAGATTACTATTGGTCATTTACTCCTGTAAGCTAAGTGACTATTCTATTTCATTGGTCCACTATTCAGTTTCTTAGCCGATACCAGGTTGTTCAGATGGTTGCAGCTTCATGATATAGTTTGAAATTTGGTACAACTAAATCAATATCCTTCATATTTTTTTCATTAAGCCCCTTGATATTCTTAGCTTTTTGTTCTTCCAGATGAAATTTATTATTTTTTCCCACTTTATGAAATAATTTTGGATAGTTTGACTGGTATAATACTTAATAATTAAATTAATTTAGGTCGAATTGTCATTTTTGTTATATTGGCTTGACTTACCTATGCACAATTAACATTTTTCCAGTTTAGATCCAACTTCATTCATGTGAAAATTGTTTGTAGTTGTGATCATATACTTTCTGGGTTTATCTTGGAGGTTAGGCTTGTTATATTAGTTACCATGGCCAGATCACTTGATATTTTTAGACCATTCTTTCTTTAAGAGAAAAGGGAAGAGGTTAGATAAGATGGAGCCCATTCTAGGTCTGGATCTATGAATCTATTGATTATATGAAAGGCAAACATTTATATTCTATCCTTTCAAAGGTTTTTTTTGCTCACTTTTGTTGCTAAATAACAAGAAAGAAGTCTTAAAATATCATAAAATTTTAGAATGTCCAAATTTATCAGATCGCAAGATCCTAGAATTAAATTAGGAAAGATATAATAACTGTCTTGTCCAGCTTCTGCACTTAAGAATAGGAAGTATAAATGATTTGCCTAATATAAGTAATAAAAATTAGAGCAAAGATTTGAATTCAAAACTCATGATACATTAAATTAAGCCCTTTTTAATAGTGATTCAAAGTAGTGGGATCATTCTCAGTTTTATCATTTTAAAAGAAAGGAACCCCAAAGTCCCAAAGTTTCAATGTATTGTGTATGGATCCACAGCAACTAGGAGCAGAACAGGAGAAGAACCATAGTCCTTCTGACCATAGTCCTGTGCTTATCCCACTCTCTGTTATTGCTTTGTTGGACAACTATTACATAACATGTGATAAATGATCACTTTCACTAAACTATATCAGTCTAGAGGAAGTCCAGATAGATCAAATGAGGCTTAACACAGTTTAAGTATGAATTCACAGTTACATAGAATGCTTGCTATTCAAGAATTAATAATATATGTTCAAAGATGATTATTATCCGATTTTAATAGCGCCAACATATTTGTAGGTAATCTACTTTATAATAATGATGATGATATCTAGTATTTATGTAGCCCATTAAAGTTTACAAAGCAACTTAGAAATATTATCTCATTTTATTCTGACAATAACAAATGTAGGTTTTGTTATCGTTTCCATTTAACAATAAGAAACCAGAGACAGATAGAAATTAAATGACTTTCCTAGGATCAAACAGCTAGTATCTGAGACTTAATTAGAAATCAGATATTCCTAATTCAAGACCCTTTGAACTATCCATAATCTGAACTAGTAAAAAAATGTTTGTTAGAGTTCAGTCTTTTCAGTCATTTCTGATTCTTCATGACCCCATTAGGGCTTTGTGGGGGATTTTTTGGCAAAAATACAGTAATAGTTTGCCATTTTCTTCTCCATATCATTTTACATATGAGGAAACTGAGGTAAACAAGTTTAAGTGACTTACCAAGGGTCACACAGTTAGTAAGTGTCTGAGGCTGAACTTGAATTCAATTCTTCCTGACTTCAGACAGACCCAGGCTATATCCACAGCTGCCCCAATTAGAACTACCAACACAAATAAAAACTATAATTAATTTGAAGTACCAAATTATTCCTTCACTGCCTAAAGATGTCCTGAAGACTCTTGAGGACTGCTAGGTTGCACTTAGAAATCTACATATCAAGGAAACAATGTGATTGAGTAGGTAACAATTGAAATGCTGATGTTGATATTAAAAATAGATGGATCAGGAAAATTTGTGGTTTAACTAACATTGATTCACAGCATTTTGTATATGTAACTTATTTCACCTATGAGTATCAGGATTTGGGGAGTAAGGAGGTAGAAATATAAAAGCTGATATTTTTTTAAGAAAGCATCAGAATTCCAGAACACTGTCAAGGTTATTTATGAATTTTGATGATCAAGAAGTAGATGAAGTTGTATATGAAATTATAAAAAACTTAATTATTATTTATTAAGAGGCCGCTCAGTGGTGCAAGTAGATAGAGCATAGAGCCAAAAATTTAAAGACTTGAGTCCAACTCCTGCCTCTTTTACTAGGTCTGTGCCACTGAGCCAGACTCTGTTTAATTTCTAGATTAAAACAGAATTTCTGAATGAAATTCTGTTTGCCCAATTTTCCTCATATAAAAGAAAGATAACAAGAGTGTCCATGTCTCAGGTTTGTTGTGAGGGGAAAAATTAAGTAATATTTGGAAAGTTCTTTGCAAAAGCTAAAGCATTATGAAAGTAAGTGCTGCTAACTATAGTACTGCTAATAATAATAGCTAGCATTTACATAGTGCTCTGTGCTTTTGTAAGTGCTTCACACACTTGTTCAAAAGATCCTAATAACAACCACTAGAATCTCTAGTGTTGTTATTTTTGTTGTTAATTTCATTGTTGTTAGCAAAGGCTGCATTTTTAGTGAGGTTGGGAGGATTTTCACATGAGGTGGACTTTGCTTCTCAACTAAAAGGAAAATAGCAATTTAACGATGTTTGAGAGGCAAATATTTCAGGCCCAAAAGAGAAAAACACCATTGCTCATCAATTCCTTTTGGTAGTCTTTTAGTTAGTTATCACTGCTAAGGTGGACTCAATGGTCAACAGACTATACATCTTATGGATGAGCCATTCATTCCATTCATTCATTCCATCCATATAAACGTAGCACCATCATCCCACCTCATGGAAATGCTACCTCTTTAAGTTATTCATCCAGATATTTTCTTGACACAATCCAACTTAATAGCAGTTTTCAATCAGATTTTTGAGTTTTCTTATTGATAGAAAGAGGCAATGTGACAGTGGGTAGAAAGTGAGCCTTCCTGCCAGTATAACCTGGGTTCAAATCCTCCATCTGACATAAACTATGACCCTAGGTAAGCCATTTAACCTCTTCATGCTCCCAGCCACCTCTCTAGGGTTATAAATTGCAGAGCAATTGGTCATCTGCTTAGGTTGATGGAGGGTTTAGTTGTTGTTCTTGTTTTTAACTTTGACTTCTATCACCAATGATATCATCAGTCTAAGCCAAAGAAAAATGAGAGATAAAAATAAAATGAAAATTCCATTATCTATTCATTCAATGTAATATCAAGTAAAGAAAAGTAAATACTTCAGGTCAAACATCAGTCTGGACACTTGGTGACAAATAGCTAAGTGTGGGATTTTCCCTTCAGCGATAACTGCTTTGAATAAGATGCTTTTATGAGGGCTTTTGATCTTCACATAGGACCCCAAACAATGTTTTTCCCATTGACTTATTTTCTCCCATGTGGTTCCAATTCAATTAAGTTCATGCCTTATTTCTAGATACCTTCTGTTTCAACAAAGAGAGGTCATTCTGTGGGTCCTTCATATTCTCATAGGATAAGTCACACAAATGTGACTAAATAGCTACAAATATACTAGGAAGAAAGCTTTATAAAATTCTTCCCACTAGTTATCTCTTGTAGGTCACGTTTAGTGGTAGAATAATGAAATCCTTTTATTTTTATTAACTTCTATAAATAGAACTCAATACTTACATAAAATGCATCAATAGATCATTATAAAATGCCTATCACAAAATTATTTAAGCTAATTTAATTGTGAATAGTTTTAACCACAAATACCTGGCTATTATTTTGTAATAATAATTCCTTTCATTTCATGTTTCAGGGAACAACTTTGCTGATCCTTGACTATACATTTTTTACTATTTGATTCTTTAAAAATTACTTAAATGTCCTTTTAAAAATTGTATTAAGTCCCTCCATCCATCTTATCCTCTTCACATTTTCCCAATAGATTTAAAATTAAATGGAATAATTATAAAAGTACTTGTTCTCCAAAATGCCAAGTAAAGTATATAACCATTATCCTCTCCTTGTCAGAACTACAAAAGTTGAGGTAATCTGGAACTTTAGAATGAGTGATTCATAATTCTATAGCTAAGTAGTGTCTTAAAAATAAAATCTCAACCTGTACTAATTATTCTTAAACCACTATCCTTAAAACTTTCTTCTAAAATAATCTCCTAAAATACTAAAGTTTTGCCCAATTCAGGTGGCTAAAATTAACTGTAAGGGACATACACTTACAATTAAAATTCTATTTGAATAAATTAATATAATCCCTTTCTGATAGTTGTTATTAAAATGATAAATTGATCAATTAGATATAACATTTTAATTATATTGATAATCAGTTAATAAAAATTAATGCATTTTTAATAAATCTCTGTTCACATGAGGTATGAAAATGAGAGAACTAGATTTTCATTCATTTCAAAACACTAAACAAACTGTGGTGTGCACCTAAAAAAATGTTTTTAATTGGAGTTGGGATACATCAGCTTGTGAAACCAATACAGCTAAAAAGTAAATCCTTTGTTTCAAACTAAAGCAGTCTGCTTACAGGCAAAATCAGGCCTCTCTTGCCCTATTATTGACCTCGACTTTGACCTGGCTGGACCACCCTCAATAGAATGGAAGGTAATAAAGTCCTCAGGCTGGCTCAGGCCTGAGTTTGAGCTAGGCAGAGACAATCAATCATGTAAAATTAAGTGTAGTGGTTTTGTGATGTGGACATTTACTGGGAACTGAGCTGAGATCACCAAACGCCATTCATTTCAGTTTTCAATGGTGTTTCAAAGTAGGAACAAGAGTATTTTAACTCATATTTCAGAATCCATTTCCCAGATTCAGAGGAGAGAGATATGATCTTGAAGACAAAAATCTCCTTCAAAATAGATATTATAAATAATAATGATAGGCTTACTATAAGCTTAGAGTTTTCAGAAATACTTGTAAGAGACATGCCCTTTCAAAACTTGGCCCAAACTCTGGTTTGACTTGACTCATTAACACCTAAAGCTTGTCAAGGAACCAGTCATATGATCATGACATCCTTACTTTGCCAAAATATTTTACTTCCTAAAATTAATACACATTATTTTTGAAAAATTAGAACAAGAATCAACCTAGGGAAGGATATAATGTTTACAATATTTCCACAAATAGTACTCTTTCCCCTCCCTACCCCCAATCCCCATATACACATAATTCCCAAAGTCTTTTAAAGCTTTTGAAGATCCAGATTTTTTTCAGTCTGTTCTAAATGACTTTGTCTCCTAAAACCAAGCCCTCCACTGACCTTTCCCTTTTTAACCTAGACTCTAAAATACCACACCAGGTTTGTTTTTCTTCCCCAGAGAAAAAAATCAGACCTTCCCAGATTAAACAAAAGAAAGCTTTGCACCTTGGCCCACCCCACCTGCCCAGGATGACTTTCCAGTGAAGTCAGTCAATGAGTGTTTCTTTTGTGCAAGATTTGAAAAATCCACTCCTGAAGTTAGTACTGATAAGGGCTTATAGTTGCTTGGAGGGGAGAAAAGAAACAGATGAGCTTTATCCTATGCAGGCTGATTTGCCACATAGCCACATAGTTTACAGTACAGAAGCTTGGCTGAAGACTGAGTTTTTAGATGCCTTTTGAGGCTACTTTTTGTCTATGTGTGTATAAATTTCCTTCTTTTGCTATTTTCAAGGGGCGCCTATAATTTTGTATTCTTTACCAAAAATTTCATTCCCAAATCCAAAGAGGAATGTTGTCCTTAGTCCATGAGGGTATACCTACCTCAATTCAAATTGAAAACAGGTATGCAAATGATTCAGCTTATCTCTAATGGATCCAGTGAAATCACACTATTTGGGTGACTACCTATTCTACCTATGTATAAATAGAACACTTTTGAAAAGATTTAAGGTATTAAATTAATGGTTAAGTTGAAAAATCTCATCAATTCATTAATACTCCCTGAGAATATATATTTCATAGCATTATTTTGGAGGTTGAAAAGAAGCAAAGGTACTGCCTTGAGGCGATAAATTATTCCTGGAGGCACATACTATCTAGGTCAGACAGACTGGCAGAATATGAAAATAACTAGATGCAACATATATATGCAGATATGTATATTGAACTATATGACTGTAGAATAAACCTATTTTACTTAATAGCTTATGTATTCTTCTATATGTTATATTATTTACGTGGGTAGAGCTATATAGAAGATCAAATTGATACATTACTATTTTATTAAATGTGCCTTTAATCTCCAATTTCATTCATATAGCTAACCTATATAGGATATAAAATAGAATAATGACCAAGATAATTATAATAGAATTTATTTAGCACTTTAGTATTTTACATTACATTTTATCACTTTTGAGCCTTATAACACACCTTGTGAGATAGATGTTATTTTTATCCTTATTGAACAGATGAGGAAAATTGACTTTGAGAGAAGTTAAATGATATAGAGGTTGAATGAGGCAGGACTTGAACCCAGAAGAAAAATAAGTTTAGACTAAGTTACATAGTCTAAGTGATATAGTATATATCTATTTGAGGTTTATAGACTTTGATCAACATAGATGATAAGTATAAATAACTACATATATGCAGATAGGTAAACAGATTTATGTATATATGTAGAACTCTATATCAATATCTATCTAGATATATGTAGATAGATTAGATAAAAATATATAGGTATATATTTACTGGCCAACAATTAGAGCTCCCCTCAAGCCAAAGGAGGCAACTTAAGAGAAAATAGATTTCCCTTCATTGGTGTTTATAAAGAAAGGTTAAATAATTATTCATTAATGGAATCAGAGTATACAGCCACTTCTGACAATAAAATTCTGTTATTCCATGAATCATGGAGATCTTTCCCTACTCACAACAGAAAACAATATGCTCAATGCAGACATACAAACTTTTGGATGTCATGTTTTTCAGATGTGTTTTTGTTTGGAGAACACTGAAAGGGAATAAATTTTTATGCACTTGTCATCCCAAAATGTTGGAAGATAATCTTGCATCTGATGTCAGTATGATTTTGCTGGGCATGACTAAACAAACAAATTCCTTCTAGTGATGAACTTGTGTCAATATTCAGTTTGACATTTCAAAAACATTTATTAACCAGGCATATTTGCTAAGCCCTGTGTTATGTGCTGAGGATAGAGATAAAACTGAAAACAACTCTAAGAACTTAAATTGCATCGGAAGACAAAGTAAGTTAATATGTAAATAAATATAAAATAATTTTTAGGGGAAGACAACTATAAAACATGAGGTGGAAAGGTGGTATTAGATAAGACCCTGAATGGAGCTGATGATATTGAAAAGCTAAGGTGAGGAAAAGAGTGCAAAAATGATGGAGTGCTGACTTCATGGAATAGTGATGGTTCAGTTTGGCTAAAATGTAAACTACATGAAAAGAATCACTATAAAATAAGTCTGGAAAGGTAAGAATTGAGTGAGGAGACACTGGATAAATTGAAATTGATTAGAGAGGCTATTAGAGTAGTTATTCAATTGGTGATAAAGTTGAAAACTAAGATGGTACTAATGTAAACAGAGAACAAGAAAAATAGTAGCAATATTGTGAAACTGGAATCATCAAGACTTGTAAACTGATAGGTCCTGGTGGAGGGTAAAAGAGAGGAAAGAATGAAGAAATTGATGAAGAGTTCCATGTGTACAAGTTAAGTACATGTTAAGAGATATTGATGAAATTTTATCTAATAGGCAATTGGTGAGGTAGAACTTGAACATGGCGAAATAAGGATTGAATTTTTAGATTTGTGAGTTATCTGCTTTGAGATGCCAACTGAACTCTTTGAGCCAGAAGAGATTACCAAGGGAACTTAGAAAGAGAAAAAAGTCAAGGACATACACTTGGAAGACACACTTTAGTAGGTCTCTGGGAATGGGCTTTGATTTATCAAAGAACATTTAGAGAATCGGACCAAGAAAGAGCAGATGATTCAAGTCTAGTTTCAACTAGTCCAAGTCCAGTGTCTGTTTTATTACACTCTACTGACTGACTCTAGAAAAATATTTCTATGATTTCATTATCTGTTCATAAATACACACAACTGCAAGTATGTGCATATGTATGCATATACATGTATATACATATAAACATAGATATTCATTTATTTATAAATATATTTTTGCTTTAAAATATATTACATATAACTAAATTCAGAATGTATTGAATAAATTAGTGTAAATTATGCTATTCCATTGAACTTGGATAGAGTAGACAACCTATGAAATTACTTTAAGTAATATTCCTGGCTTATTTTGACTGAAATTTAAGATACTTGCCTGGAATCTAGTGCAACCCTTGCCATTCACTAGTTGTGTAACATTACTTAAGTCACAAGTCTTTGGGCCTCACATTCTACTAAGATGTCAGAAAAGAAAATCTTTAAGTTTCATGATTCTGTTGTCCTAATAAATTTCATTAAATGTAGCTATCATGTTCTGTCTATGAAATAGATACTAGTAAGTTAAATACTGCTCTTTGATAGCCAGTTTTGATGGAGGAAGATTTATCCTCCCCCTTTGTAGGAATGCAATTTATTAAAAAATACTTATAAAAGAAACAAGGTTAGTATCTCTAAGAATATATACTGTAAGATGAGAACATATACATATATGTACACAGGAAAAAATGATCTATACATACATGTGTAAATTGACCTTTACATTTTTTCATTTCATGACTATTTTTATGTTATTTTAAAAGAAGCAGGTTTTTCTATTTATGGAGATGTGGTAACCTCTAAGCAACCTCAATAATTGATTGGAAATGACTTCCACTGAAGTCTATCCATAGTCAAGTATATGTATGAAAAAGTCAGCTCTGCCTCATAGCTGAATTTTGAAAGTTCTTTGGATGATAAATTTAGCCTGGGGCATTGACTGCGCTGGAAGTAACCCAAATATAATTAAGGGATCAGCTATTCTCTTTTACATATGGCAATATGAGAGTACTATTTAATTAAGGCTAGATTTGAGTAGCAATATATGGGGACTTAAAACTTTTAATGATACATCCAGCTTAATTAAGGTGATTAAAAACTGCTTACCATTTAACTTTACATTTGAAAATCATGGAAAAAGGTAGTGAATGTAGCTCAGTGTATCTGATGTGCTAGAAAATGTTCCCCAGGACATTCTGATGGATTAGTATCTCTTTTAAAACTCCACAAAAAAAATCTTTGAAAAATATATTCTGTGACAATAAAGCACTCTTAGGTAGAATTGGCATACAGATGATTAAATAACTGATTTCCATAAGCTTATATTAAAAACTTACTAGCAGTAGGTGCACACTAAGTAATCTCTTTGATGCTTGAGAGTCAAAATAAAAAATGAAGTAATTTTTTTCAATCCAAATAGAAGACTGACAATATGATCTAGTCATCTATGATCAGGACATGGTATATCATGGAACTGAAAGAGAAAACTGGAGAAAGTAGAGAAGCATATCATAGATCAATGGTTCTGAAAGTATGATTAAGGGACCCTTGATATCCCCAAGACAATTTGAGGGAGGTTTACAAATTCAAAAATGTTTCCTAAAGTGACTAAGATATTTTAATTTCTAATATAGCAAATATCAAAAGCTATAACCCACACAAAGAAATCTGCAGGGGGGGGGGGAATCCCAATAATTTTTAATAGTTTAAAAGATTTTGGACATCAAGTTTGAGATTGTTGTGGGTTTTGAGAACACTTTTTTCAAAACCTTCATGCTTTATATGAAAAAACTGAAGATCAAAGAAGTATAGCATTTTGCAACTGAAGAAGTAAATGGAGACCATAAGTCAGAGGATTTGGGTTTACATCCTTCTGCATGCTATTTATCAACTGAGTGATTTTGTCTCATGAATGAATAAATGAGTGAATGAATGAATGAATGAATGTCACAACCTCTCCAAATTTCAGTTCACGTACTAAAAGTAAAATGAGGAGCTTGACAGATTTAACTGCAAATTCTCTTTTGACTCTAAATCTATGTTCTTATGATCAAAAAAATTATGTATAAAAGCATTTTCTTCTATAGTTTTCCAAGAACTATAAATCAAAAAGAGAATAGGTCAGAAATGAGGAATGCCATCCAAAAGTTGAGGAATAGACCTAGAGCTACATCACCAGCAATTAAGGTGCTGAATGTAAAGGCTCATTACTTTCTGAAAAATATTATTATTATAATAATATAAAAGTCACTATAAAATAAGTGACATTTATGTGACACTTACAAAGCACTATAATCATAACTCATTCCTACTTGCTGGTCCTTAGATATTAAGTCTTTAAGTTTTCTTTCTATGAACAAATCATCAAATAAATGTTAAATCCCTAGAATGTGCTCAGTGTTACACTAGTCCTACTAGATCATGTTGTAAGGAGAAAGAAATACATTTGTAAACAAAAAGTTTAAGCCAAGGATTCATGCCCTAAAGATTATTATAAGTTGAAGAGATAAAATTAATATCTAGGAAACAAGGTGAAAATGTTACAAGATATAATAATGTGGTAATTGGTATGGGAAAGTTTATAAACAGCATTGAAGTTCAAAAAAAGGAAATTAATGAGACCTAAAATGCTCAGTATAGGCTTTGTGAACTTGAGCTGGGCATGGAAGGGAGACTTAGGGAAAGAGAAGACAATGGATAGAACAAGATTAAAACCAGAGGCAAGAATGAGCAGGTCCTATAGGATGCCAATATGGAACTATAGAAAAGGTCTTCAATTTGAAGTTAGAGTATAGGATTTAAAATGCTGACTCTGATAATCACTTTAATTTCTCTTTGCCTCAGTTTTCCCAAGTGTAAATAAAGGTTCATTCTGGATTATTTCTAATATCCCCTCTAGCTCTAAATTTATTCTTCAAACAGCAGAGGAAATGCAGTGGAAAGTAGAGAAGTTTAAACTTGCTATTGTGAAGAACATGGTAACAAAGTTGAAGGAGGAGAAGAAGAAACATGAGGAAGAGGAGGAATAGGGAAGTAGTTTGATAAAAGGAGCGATTTAGAAAAATTTGCCTAGAAATATAGTATAGAAGAGAGATGGGCTGACGAAGCATCTCATTATCAAAGGATCTAGTAAGGAAGCTGATATCAGTAGCAAAGCTTCAGAAAATCATGACCATGATGTTGGTATTTCAGTGGAAATAGAGAACAATACGGTTAGAGTAAAATGATTCTTTAATTCCCCAGCAATAAAGTATAACCAAATATAGAAATCTATAAAGCCTTTGCTGGATAACTAGCTTGCTCTATTCAACCTTTTCCTTGACCTTCAATATCATTTTAGCTTCCTTCTCTGTTTTCCAAGATATGGTACCTCCACATTCACCATGAATCATCACTTCTTCCTCCACCACATATTATACTCCTTCCCAACTCAAGATCAGTCCTGGGCACATCCTTTCTTTAAAACTGCATTTTGTTGACCTTTTATCTATTTGCATGTTATTATCATTATTATTCCTGTTGACTCCTTAGGAGCATAGGGCCGCAACCATCTCACGCCAACAGACTCTGTTCTGGGCAACTTCCCCCAGCTGGGCCCATGTCATTCCGACCGTTTTTGTTTCATTTTCAGCAGATCTTCGGCAGGTCTGTTTTGGTCTTCCAACTTTCCTCCTCCCTGAAGGGTTCCAGCTCAATGCTTGTCTGGCTACGTTGTCTTCCGGTTTTCGTAGTGTATGTCCTATCCATCTCCACTTACGTTTCTTTATGTCCTGACTAATGGGGTACTGGATTGTTCTTTCCCAGAGAATAGCATTGGAGATCTTTTCAGGCCATCTGATGTTCAAGATGTGACGTAGACATCTGTTAACAAAGACCTGGAGTTTGTTGGTGTTAGCGCTCGTCACTCTCCAGCTTTCTGATCCATATAGGAAGATTCGGAGCTTAGTGATGAGGGACAGTGTTCTGGAGGTCCAGACAGACCGCAGGGTGTTAAATGCCTTTCTGGCTTTGTTGATTCGGTTTCTGATGTCCTCATCTGCTCTGCCTTCCTTACTGACTATGCTACCCAAATAGGTGAAGTGGTCCGTCTCCTTGATGTTTTCTCCCTGTAGTTGGATTGGCAGGTCCTGTCTGCTGTTGACTGTGATCACCTCGGTCTTCCTCTTGTTGATCTTCAGACCTGTCTTCTCCGCTTCTTCAGAGAGTCATGCAAGTTTGGCTTGCGCATCCTGCTGCTTGTGAGAAAGGAGACAGATGTCATCTGCGAAGTCAAGGTCCTGGAGCAGCTTGGTGTGAGTCCATTGAATGCACGTATTGTTGTCCTTGGTAATTCTTCTCATGGTCCAATCTATGACCATCAAGAAGATAAGGGGCGAAAGCATGCAGCCTTGCTTCACTCCGGTTTTCACTGTGAAGGGAGCCGTCAGTTTCCCATTATGGATGACCTGGCAGGTAAAGTCTTCGTATAACTGCTGGATGATGTTGATGAGCTTCGGGGGAATCCCGTAATGCTGCATCAATCTCCAGATGATGCTGCTGTCCACACTGTCAAATGCCTTCTCGAAATCCACGAAAGTCATGTAGAGGGGGGACTGCCACTTGATGGACTGTTCGATGATGATTCTTAGGGTGACGATATGGTCGGTGCACGATCTGTGCTGACGAAACCCTGCTTGTTCTATTCTCAGCTTCTTGTCCAAGGCCTCCTTCAGTCTTTCTAAGATGACTCTGGTCAGGATTTTGCTGGGAGCGGATAGAAGCATGATTCCTCGCCAGTTGCTGCATTGGGATAGGTCACCTTTCTTGGGTAGCTTCACTAGGTAGCCTAGTTTCCAGTCTGTTCGGGACTTGTTCCTGTTCCCAGATCTTCCGCAGGAGGGGTTGTAGCATCTCCGCTGACATTTCTGGGTCTGCCTTGAGTGCCTCAGGGGGGATGCCGTCTGGACCTGCAGCCTTACCATTTTTCATGGTCTTGATGGCTTTGATGATCTCAACTTTGGGAGGTGGGCCCGTGTTCACCTGAAGCAGTTCGGTGGCTGGTGGTATGTCCGGAACAGTTGGTGGAGGCGGTCGGTTCAGGATTTCTTCGAAATGCTCTGCCCATTGGGCTCTCTGCCATCGCTTGTTATTGTCTTGCCAGTCTTGTCCTTCACTGGCTTGCTAGGGTTGTAGTTCTTTCCCGATAGAGTTCTTGTTATTTCGTATAGCCTTTTCATGTTCCCCTGCCCAGCCGCTGTTTCTGCTTCTTTGGTCATATCGTGAATGAACCGTCTCTTGTCATATCTTGCACTCTTCTTGACTTGACGGTTAATTTCCCAGTATTATAATTTCCCAGTATTATAATTTCCCAGGTTTATAAAAAATAATACTTAAAGCTTGAAAAAACCTTAAGGTTTAAATAAGGCAAAGTGCACCTAGATATATTGTGACTTGCCTAATGTTATACAATTATTAAAATGTGAGCTCCAAAACTGAATTCTACTGTGTTCTATTCTAGATCTTGTATTTAGATTTTCTAATGTTTCATCCTACTTTCATCACCTTTTCCTAGAAACTTCCTTTCCCTACTCAAAAGTATCAACCAGCCTCATTTATATGCTGACACTTATAGTAACTGATAGAGTTCTACTCATCCATCTTTTTGTGGCTAATCAGTTGTTCTAGTCATGTCCAACTCTTCATGACTCCATTTAGGCATTTCTTGGCAAAAATATGGTAATAGTTTGCCATTTCCTTCTGGTAATAGTTTGCCATTTCCAAACTCAGGCAAACAGGGTTAAATAGCTTGCCTAGGATTACACAACTAATAAGTGTCTGAGACCATATTTGAACTCAGGAGGTTGAATCTTTCTGACTTTGGACTTCGTACTTTATCCACTGTACTACATAGCCTCCCCTATTCATTCATCTGACATTCTATAAACAGGTTTTTATTATAGTGATGTTTTTCTTCCGACTGTATAACAATAATCATAGATAATGGGACCTCTGAAAAAGCATCATGGAAAAATGACCAGGACAGGAGAACATTGTACACAGTAACAATAATAATTTATGATGATCAACTCTTATCAGCAATGCAAGGACCCAAGACAACTCTAAGAGATTCATGATGAAAAAGGCTATCCACAAACACAGAAGTCTGAATGTAGATTGAAGCATACCATTTTCTACTTTATCTCATTTATGAGTTATTTTTCTTCTATAAGGGATATATGTCTCCTTTTACAATATGACAAATTTGTAATTGGTATATCATGATAGTACATGTATGACCCATATCATATTACCTTCTAGGTCATGGAAAGATAAGGAGAGAGGAAAAGAACATGGATTGCAAAATGTCAGAAAATGATTATTAAAAAGTGTATGGGGACAGGTAGGTGACTTAGTAGATTTAAAGCCAGGCCTATAAATGTAGGTCTTTCCCTGTCCTGGGTCCTGGGTTCAAATCTGGCCTCAAAACTTTCAAGTTGTGCTATCCTAGGAGAGTGATTTAATCCTAATTGCCTACTCCTTACCACACTTCTACTTTGGAATCAATATTTAGTAATTATTTAAAGACTAAATAAATGTATGTCCATGAAAATGTATATTAAATTAAAAAGTATCATGGACCAGTACCATATAGAAATGACTAAGTTTCTCAAATCTTAATCTATGAAATGAAAATATTGGAAATTCCCTATTTTATAAAAAAGGTTTATAAATGTGTTCATTAATTACCCTAAGGCACTCATAAAAAGTAAATCGTTCTATTGGTCCTACATATAGTATTATTATACATTTTGGAAAAACTCACTGCTTTCATTAAGCATTAGAAGCCTGAAATTAGAGTCTATTTCTTTATTGATATCCTGGCACTAATAATTATGGTGAATTCTCAGTATTATGTACTAGAGGCACAAAGACAAAGAGAGTCCTCATCTTCAAAAACCTTACATTTTACTGAAGAGAAATAACATGCACACAAATCAGTGTACCCATAATATATCCAAAATAAATGAAAATTAATTAGGAGGAAACATACAATTACAAGGATTAATAAAAGCTTCTTGCATAAGCAAAGAAGATTTCTGAAACATTTCTTACCCAGGAGATCACTAGAGAAGTCGGAGATAATATACCAAAATTTATTTAGGTATTCCCCAGTTGGCAAGCATCACCTTAATTTCCAGTTCCCTGCTATCACAATAAGAGTTTTATAAATATTTTGAAATGAAATTATTTTCCTTTTCCCCTGATCAACTTAGGAAACAAACCTAATAGTGGTATTGACAGATCAAAAGGTATACAAATTTTCATAACTCTTTGGGTAAAATTCCAGATTGCTCTCCAAAATGATTGGGCCACAGTTCACAGTTCCACCAACAGTGTATTATTATCCTCATTTTCCAACATTTATCACTTTATTCTTTAATCACTGTAGCCAATCTGATAGATGTGAGGTATCTCAGAGTTGTTTTGACATGCATTTGTCTAATTATTAATGATAAAGAGCAGTTTTCATATGGTTACATATGGCTGTTCTTTCAATAGCATATGATTATGATGGAATATGATGGAATACTACTGCACCATAAGAAAAGATGAGTAGGTTAATAAAAATATGGAAAGGTCTACATGAAATTATGAAAAGTGAAATCAGCAGAACCAAGAGAACATTATGTACAACAACAGAAATATTTTTTGAAGAATAACTTGTATATATCTACCTCCAGAAAAAGAACTGAGAAATAGAAATAAGGGCGACATGGATTATATGTCCATATTATATCATATCATTATACATTATATAAAGCATATGTAATATGTACTACAATATATTTTTTGTCAAATGATGTCTTCTCTAGAGTGGGGAGAGGAGGGAAGGAAGGAGATACTTGACAGTTTTACTGTAGCAAAGAGACAAGTTGGGAGTATCATCGGCAGGACTTCAAAATCTATCAAAATTATAGGCAGACAAATAGATCTGGAAGATATGGAGAAGCATTGCCATCATATATGTAACCTCAGCTTTGAAGTCCATTGGGATGGACCTATCCTCACTGGTTAAGATTGATTGATTAGTGTGCTGAAGGGCAGTCAGAGCTAGTGGGAAGACACATCCTAAACTTCTGGCATCCAACCTCAAGAGAGAAGGTACAAAGATATTACACCAAACAATCTACCTTCAAAAGTCAGGGAAATTCTATACAAATGGAAACTGTGGGTTGGTTTATACATAGAAAATGAATCTGAAAAAATGATGAGAGGGGAGGGGCATAAGGAGTTGTAAGTGTACATTGGGGAATCAAATAGCTCTCTAAACACAAGTAGAGCAGGTAAATAAAACATGTATGTTAGAAAATACCAACAAAGGGATGAACAAGCAAAGACCTAAAACAAATAAATTTCATAGTTTGCATAGTTAATAGATGAGCATATAAATTATGCCAGTGTATGCAGGCATATAGTACATTTAAAAATGTATTTTAAGAAGTTTTTTTAATTTAATTTTAATTAAGTTTTACCAATAAATGTCCACCTGAAACAAAGAAATACAATTTTCTGAATGCAGTCACTAATCAACCATGTAACCCAATGATTCAGAGAAAATAACATTGTCATCAAAATATGTATGAATGGATTGGTGATTAGAAAAAATAACTGGAAGGAAAATCATCTGAAATTTAAATGTAAATAGAATCATATGACTTAGAACAGGGATGTTACTATTTCATTTAGGGGTTTAAAAAAGTGAAATATCTCAGGATTAACTGGAAACAAGACAAAAAAGAAGATTCAATGAGTTTGTAGATGTTGAATTTCATGGTCTAAGGCAGTATTCTGTTTAGCCTTACCCCACAAATTCTTTGCCATTTTTTAGGTTAACTTTTCCCCCCTTGATATAGAAAAATCTTTTGTCATTTTCCTCTCTTTTATTTGTATATTCATTCTGGATTTTCCCAGGTCAAAACATTGATATATATGTTTTAATTTTCTTTTTTAAATTAATAAATTGTTTTCAAATGAAGAAATACGAACTTTTTCACAATTACTTGAATTATATAGATTCACTAATGATCAGAGAAACACAAATTAAAACAATAGATTTAGGTCCACTGAAGCCACGATAATATAAAAACTACTGAGATTCACTAAATAATACCTGTTTTATGCTTTCTCCATTTTGATAACAATGGAGGCATTTTAGATTTTGTAATAGAAAGAGGAAACTTCCTCTGCAAATGTAAATGAAATTACATGCTTTTAAGAAAATGTGTATTTGTATACATGTTAATACTTACCTGCTGACCCCATGTCATAGACTGCCAACATCTCAATATATGCAATACTAAATAAAAGAACTAGGGTGACTGTTCACCAAAGCTACATATTATAATAAGACTTGGGATCTAAAGATGGAATCTGGAGAGTCACAAATTATTTCAGAAAAAAGGGCCTTCTATTTACCTTTGTCATATTTGTCATTTGTTTTGCCATTCACTCCCTTATGAGATTCTCATTACACATACAGAGAAGTAGAACTCCTGAGGGTCAGGAATATTGCTTTGAGTCAAGCAAAGGACAGTAGAGTAAGACCCTCTCTTTATGAGAACTATAAAGGTGAGGCAACGGGGATGTTAATTATTATTAAAATATAACCGGGGGCAGCTGGGTAGCTCAGTGGAGTGAGAGTCAGGCCTAGAGACAGGAGGTCCTAGGTTCAAACCCGGCCTCAGCCACTTCCCAGCTGTGTGACCCTGGGCAAGTCGCTTGACCCCCATTGCCCACCCTTGCCGATCTTCCACCTATGAGACAATACACCGAAGTAC
>NC_058130.1:368430714-368455812 GCF_016433145.1 Gracilinanus agilis
CAAACCCGGCCTCAGCCACTTCCCAGCTGTGTGACCCTGGGCAAGTCGCTTGACCCCCATTGCCCACCCTTGCCGATCTTCCACCTATGAGACAATACACCAAAAGTACAAGGGTAAATATATATATATATATATATATATATATATATATATATATATATATATATATAACCTAAATGGTTTGTGGGTCCACACTGGGTTGAAGGAGAGACAGGACCAACCAGGATAGGGAGACCAGGATTCACTGTTTTAACTGACACAGGAATGGCAGTTGGCTCAACGGTCACCCAGCTCACCCTAGGTCAGGGTCTATGGAACCAGCAAGGAAAGGTAAAAGTTTATATAGTTTTAATTGAGGGTAACTAAATAAAGGATGGGATAGGGGATTCTACACTTGAAAACCTAAGGGCAAAACACAGGGGGCAGGGAAGGACTTAACTACTCTATCCTATTGACCTAAGCCAGGCAGGGCCCAAAGGAGCAGTTCTGTAGTCACAGGGAAGGCTCCTTCAAACCTGGTTCCAGCCAGGTTTGACCAGCACAGCTAAAGGGCCTGAGGGTGGCTTTGGGGTCTCAAGATAATCCAAGGATAGTCACAGAATGCCAAGAGCCAAGGTGATCCAAGGTACCCAGGAGGGAGAGTAAGTTTGAAATGCTGTCCACAAGATCCCAAACCATTTTCCCAGTTGGTGCAGCTCTGCAGGTCTTGTCCACTTGCTGAAAGCCTCCACCAGTCAGGATCCCAGGGAATCTAGATGCAGGTTTTCCCTAACTCTGAGATCTCCCAGGGTTAGCAACAGTTTGTGCCCAACCACTAATGGAGTCTCTCTCAGAGCACAAGCCCTACTTCCTGCTCCTTCATTCCATCTTGGAATCCTCCAGCCCTTCCTGCTAGATTCAACACTAATACTTAATTAATTGCTAAATAAACCCTCACAACAGAACATACCTGAAGTCAACCACAAACAGGTTTACATTTTGTCTTTCCCTTCCTTTCCTCTCACCACTGTTTTCCCAACGAGTTTATAGCTCAAAGATCCAAAGTCTTAGATTTCAGACTGGAGAAAACAAATAGTCTCTTACTTCCATAGCAATCCTCATCCTAGAAATTATAGGGAAAAAACTAACATGACATGTTATATATATAAAATGGGGTTAAAATCATCCTTATCTCATTTTAGCTTTAATAACTTAACTAGGTAAGGACACATATCACAATCAATAGACCTATTTTAGGCCTTAGACTACAATTTAGTCTCAAGTCTAGTGAAAAGCCATTGAAAGTCATTGAATGAAGGGAAATAAGTTGAAGTCTATTCCAAATGGCTAACGGATTTCATCATGCTCTAAGGCCCCTAAATCAAAATCAACCCATTATATGAAATACAAGAATTCACAAAATGGAGCATGTATGGCTTTCTGATAACATGCCTAAAAGACAAATACTTAAAAGATCAAGGAAAGAGGGACCCTGGAGACAGCCTTGGTCAGGTCTCAACTTCTCTCCCCTCATATTAGTCAAAGAATGGTGTTTGATGCTCTGAAGCATCTTAAGGAATTTAGACTTCCTATTTTTTCAATAATGTCTTAGCTGCATTCTCAAATCACCTGATGGAGATGTTGGGAACCTATAATAGATGAACACAGATTTACCATATTTAAGGCTACTATCTTGAGCACCCTACTAATGATGGAAAAGATATTATAGTAACTAGGATTTATGTTACCTGTTTTCCACATAAATTCCTTAAGGTTAAACCCACTTTTCCTTGAAATCTTAATGTTCTTGTGAATGATTTTGTTGCAGAATTGTAGGGAGATGTTTTATAGCAACTCTTCTTTCTAAACAACCTTAGTAAATACTCCATTTTTGAAGGAGTCCTGAGGCTAGCTGATTAAATTGATTCTCAAATGATAATTTTAATAGGGTGAGGGATATGGGGACAGGTCAGTAGTATGCTAGTGGAGTCGATGGATATTTAAGCCTAACATCAGAGATTCACCCTGGTTCCTTGGGGATATCTCTAGAAACTTGAGGGCAGGTGTAGCCAAGTTTGGGGAACCTAACTCTTCAGTGGGATTTGGAATAAGGATTTTTAGAGCTAATATGGGTCATATGTATGAAATGTGGAAGCTGGAAAACTATCCTTTCTTTTCCTTACAACCTGATCTGATATGCATTTCTCCCAAATTATGTTCTCCTGGAGAAAGCAGATCATGAACTTTATTATTCCTGTCCCCAAATATTCTGAAGCCTTGGTAGGTTATAAAATATATTACATTAAAACTCATTTGAATAGAATTTTGGTTCAGGGCTTTTTTTTTCTTTTCCTAGATCAGATGAGGAATTTCCATAACATAACTAAAAATAATTTGCTATCAAATGTAGGAATTAATATGCACAGAAGAGATTGATTGCTTTCTTATTCAATTTCAAGAATTTCAAGAAAAATATGAGGACACTGGAAAATAGCATTGATTTATCCTCAAATTGGAAAAAATGTTAAAAGATGGAAAAATAATTAATGTTGATGTACACATGGGAAGACCTGGAATATAGACATGAAGTGTTACCCTCTGACTTAAATTGAAATTAAGTGCTTTTCAATTTAAGATGTATATTTACCTTTTTGTAAGTTGTTTCTATCCCCTGATCATTTATCTACTTATTTGTAGTTCTTTGATGATTCTGCATGCCATGCTTTGAGCTGATATATTTGCTTTGTAGCATTTTATGCCACATTATAGGAAAGTATGGGGGTAGACATGGAAGGCTAGTACTTCTGGTCTGAGGGCTTGCCAAACCTTCAGGCTTGCTTTCCTCCTTTGGTATCCCCTGCCCTCCAGCTCTCACCTGTAGCAATTGTAGCAGACATAGTGTTCATGATACCCCAGTAAAAACATCTCATTGAGCAGGCTAAGCAAGGATAAGTATTACAAAATTGTCTTAAAACCTTTTGTAAGTTAGAGAGTATCTATCTACTTTAAGCATGTGAAGACATTCTTTGGAAGGACCAGATGAGAACTATTTGTTTCGACAGTCATGAAGGTGGAAGAAATGGGAGTTTTGGAGCACTTGGAATTTGGTTAGACATCAAAGAAGTTAAGGTCATCCTCTGCATACCAAGCCATCACAAATTATCTTGACTTTTTTTTGCCATTTGACTCTTTTGACTGGAAGAGACTGAGATCAACATCTTCATGAAACTCTACCTCATTTAAAGTCAATTTATACAGAAGTCAATGATGTCATTTTGGCTCTCTTCAAGTATAAAGGACAACAACCAACCAACCCCTTGAAGCCAGGAGATTAATATAGGTTACTATCTGTTTGATATTAGGAAAAATAACTTCTCCTTTTAAAAAAAAGTGAGGGAGTGGTGGCATTTGGTTTGAGCTGAATGGAAGAATTGAAATGAAATGAAAAGAGGAGGGAGGGGTGAGGAAGGTTAGCTTTCCAGACATGGTAAATACAATGTACAAGAGTACCCACACAGGACATGAAAGCTTTAGAAAGACAACAATAAATAGTTCAACTTAGTGGACCTTGGAGTGAGGGGAATAATTTGAAGTTGGTTTGTAAAGGCAGGCTAAAGCCCTCTCTTAAAGGTTTTTAAATAAAAAAGAGAGGAGCTTATATTTCCACATGGGAATAATGGGGAGTCACAGCTGCTTCTTAAGAAAAGAAATGCTTAGAATGATGCATTTAGAATGCGAATTGGACTATTGTGAGTCATCACAGATTAACTTCCTAATTCATTCACTATCCCACTCAGCCCTGTGGCTTTTCTATGCCTTTTCATTTGCTCTGGTTCTCCCTCACATCAATCATTCAACTGAAGCCCTGCCTCATATTACCTTGAAAAATTATAGGTCATTCATAAGAGTTCCCTTGTCTTTTTCCCTCATTCTCCATTCCACTTTACTCAGAAAATTTTTGACAATCTCAGTCTCCATCCCTATCTTACATGAAGTAGAGGCTCTTCTTGCCAATCTTAACCCCTATACATGCACAAGGAAGCCAATTACACCCTATCTCTCCAACAGATTTCCTGCTCTATCATCCTAACTTTCATCAATTTTTTGTTTTCTCAACAACTTCTGTGTCTTCTCTGCCTGTGTCTGTGTCCTCCTCCCAAAATGCACTTAAGTGATTCATCCTTGCTAGTTATTGCTCAATTATTTCTCCACCCTTATGAGGCTAAACTTGAGAAGGGCAATCTATGGTTGATTCCTCTACTTCTTTCTATCTTATTATCTTCTGAACTCTCCTCAGTCTAACTTTTGACCTCATTATTCAACTGAAACTACTCTTTCCAAAGATACCAGTGATCTCTTAATTCCCAAATGCCTTTTCTCAGACCTCATACATATGCAAATATCCTAGTGGTTGCTTAATAATTATTAAGTTAATTTGAATGCTTATAATAAGTATTTATTTTGTCTATCCTCAGAGTATAAGTATAAACAGAGCCAGTACCCAAATGTTATGATAGAGGGAGAGATAGAAAGTCTATGAGGGGAGACTCTCTTCTAGTTCTCCCCTCCTGCTGAATATGCACTGCGGGAGACTTTGAGGGGGTGTCACCCTGAAACTGGGTGACCTTGATGGTTGTGCTGCCCCACAGGAGTTTGGGATGAGGCTTCCCTATAAGAGGAGGTACGGAGGACCCCAATCCAATTCCAAATGAGGGCAGGCTTCATGCAAGACTCCCCAGAGAGCAGTCAACTTCACAGCAGGTGGTCTGGCTCCAAGATGGAGGCAGCCAGACCAAGCTGTGATTTCCCCTCCCCCTTGTCTCTCTGGCACTCTGGAACTCTATGTGACTAATGAATGGCTTTTATTAATCACAATTCAGGGATTGGGGAAAGGGGTGAAGGGCAGAAGGATTTGGGGTGCCCTCTCTATTTCTATGGGGTCCATCACTCAGGTGGGAACCTTTGGGGTTCCCACTCCTAAGCATCTTCCCCCTTATCCCTTCTCCTTCTGTTTCTATTTCTATCCTTTTCTATAATTATAAGTTAGACTAGAAAGGGTCTCTCAGCAAGGTTGAGTAATGGGGGAAGGAGCCTAAGAGAATGGCTCCCAAAATGGAGTCCCAAAAGTTAGCTGTCTCGACAGTTGAAGTCTTGCTGGGTGAGAAGTGATGAGATGCCTTTGACCAGGGAATTGGGGCATAAATGTCCAAAGAAAGGTCCTCAGGAAGCCCTCAGGACTGGATTCAAGTTGAGTTGTTCTCCTCCTCCCTCTCAGTCCTCCACAGGAAGTCCTTCCTTCTCTTCCTTCCTCTGGAGCATTACCCAGAATTCCCTCTGGTCTCAACTGTCTGTAATTGTCACCAATGGCCTTCTTCTGGCTCTTTTTGTTCCATCCCCCATCTTTACAAGACTAAATTAAGTAATTCCTACAAAGAAAATAAGAGCTTAATGGGATCCTAGATCTCAAGCTAAAAGTTACCTTAGAAAACATATAGTCCAATCTTTTCATTTTACAGATAAGGAAACTGAGGCCCAGGAAGGTGAAGTAACTTGCTTAAGGTCAATAAACATCAGGGACCAGAATCAAACTCAAGTCCTGTAACTACTAGGCTTCTTTTCCATTTTGATACACTTACCGTTACCATCAGAGAAAAATAATGTAGAATCATAGGATTATAAAAGTTTATACTTTTGAAAGCATTTGAGGCTTCCATGATCCAAAAAATACTCACTATCAGAATCCTCTCAACAATGTTTCTGAGATGTGACCATTTAAAATCTATTTTAATAATTCCATTGATATGAAATTTATTTATTTTATGAGAAAATACATTTTTATTCATTTCTAATCATTAGGAAGATTTCTAATATCATATATAAATAATTTTGAACATTTGAAGACATATAGCATGCTTAAGTCTTCTCATATCCACCTCAAACTTTCTTACATCTTTTAACTATTCTAAAAATCTCACCCTCCTAGTCTCTTTAAATTACATATGCACTGACTTGATATCTGTCTATGTTAATGAATTCACATAATTGGTTTAGTCCCATCATTCTAGGTCACTGAATTCCTTTTAGATGTTCTTTTTGTTAGCCAAAATGTTATCTGCCTCTCCTAGCTTTGTGGAATCCATACATTTTAATAATCATTGCAGCTATGGCAATATCAGGACAGGAATGAGAAGAAATATCTTCAATATATCAGTAGAGACTCCCTGCCAGTTAGACACCAATATACTTAGTAACATTCATGCCAAAGGATTGGGATGGAAGTTGACCATCTATCCTTGTTCCTTAACTTCTTCTCCATATAAAATAGATTAGTTCTTTCCCTAAAATGCATGACAGCTATCCACAGGATATTCATTCATAGGATAAGATGACTCTCTGTTGACAGTTTTGTACTGAACTCTCATATTGAAATTAATCTCCTGGACTTTTAAATAAATTTAAAAAAATGTTTACTTGGATTTAGGGCCCTTCAGAAATAACAAATCACAAAAGATATCTAGTCACCAAGAAAGTCATTATAGTCACACTGTTTGACATACAGATTTCATTACAGAGGTGCCAGAGGCCACATATCCTTGAGCAAAGTATATACTATCCTGATTGAATATACTGTATATGCTATATTTATGAAAAATTTTATAATTCTTTGAATAATTGATGTTTCATGTCTTTTCAATATTGATCTTAAATTAAAAGGTGGCTAGCCTCAGTTAGACCTGTCCATTACAGAGGCTTTGCTTTTTCTCATTACTCTTTGTGAGCAAATAGATAACATTGGGACTTTTGGGTCAAAAAGAATGGTTATTTTAATCACTTTCTTCATGAAATTCCAAATGACTTTCCAGGATGGTTTGATTAGTTTAGAGCTCAAGAATAGGCATTTTTGAATCCATATTTCCACAGTCATCAGTTTCCTCTCATAGTAACTATTCCCATCTTTTTTCCCCAACTTTAATAGTTTGCTGACTATGAGGTGAAATCTCAGGATGATTTTGATTGCCATTCTCTTATTAATAGTAGTTTGGAACATTCTTATTGTTACTAGCTTGCAACTCCTTTCCAAGATAACTTTTTTCATATCCATCAATATTTTCTGAGAATTTATTTTAGTGACAAATTTCTGTCTGTTTCCTATGATTCTTGGAAATCAAGTGTTTATTAGAAATATTTGATATAGAGTTTTTTCTGCAAAAGGCTACTATTTTATTATCAAAATTGCTATAATTTGGTATATGAAAAATCTTTTTAAGTTCATGTAATCAAAATTACGTCTTATTATTAGTGATTGTCACTCTCCCTTTATAATCAAGATAAAAAAGCTTTAATTTTTTATTTTGAATTTGTGGTGGAAAAAGTTATAAGCTACTGAACTAACTAATTCATGTCAGACTACTTTATATTTTATTCAGAAAATCTTGTCAATATCTAGGTAATTTATATTTTCTGAATTATTTCCAATGCTTCTTTGTCTAATCTATTCTGTGCATCTATCTTTTCTATTTTTACCAATACCAAATATTTTGAGCAATTAAGTGACATAATAGATAAAGTGCTAGGTCTTGAGTCAGGAAGACTAATCTCCCCGAGTTCAAATCTCATCTCACACTAAATGGGTGGCCCTAGGCAACTAACAACCCTGTTTGCCTTAGTTTCCTCTTCTTTAAAGAGAATTGGGGAAAAAATGGCATACCACCCTGGTATCTTTATCAAAGAAAACACCAAATTTGCTCATAAATAGTTGAACATGACTGAACAAAAACAGCAGGATATTTTGATAACTTCTTTATTCTATAATATGAGGCCTGTAAGTGAATCGGTAAGTCAGTTAATTTTTTTGTTGTTGTTTTGTCATTTTCTGTTGTGCCTAACTCTTCATGACTCCTTTTGGGAGTTTCCTTGGCAGAGATACAGTAATGGTTTGTCATTTCCTTCTCCTGCTCATTTTACAGATGAAGAAACTAAGTAAAACAGTGTTAAATGTCTTGCCCAAGGTCATATAGTTTGTAAGTGTCTGAGGCCAGATTTGAAATCAGATCTTCCTGAATCCAGGCCCAGGACTCCATTCAAACACTATGTTGCTGCCCTACAATATTTATTATATGCTTACTAAATTATAGGAATTCTGCTAATTAATGGGAATACAAAGAAAATCAAAATTAGTCCTTACACTTGAGCACTTCCCAGTATAATGGAGAAAATAGCAAGCAAACAACAATATATATGATATGTATATCATATATATATCATATATACAAGAAATTTTAGAGATAATCAATAAAGGAAAGTCACTAACATCAAAGGAGATTGTTATGGCTTCTCTATTTTTAATGACTCCCTTGATATTCTAGAACTTAATGCATTTTTATAAAGGGAAATATTTTTATGACATTATTAAGTTAAATTTCTTGGAATTCCAAAGTTTTATAGAATATCTTGTTTAGAAATAAGATGAAGTTATAATATGATCGTGCCCTCCAAATGCAATTTATAGTATAACTGTTCACCTAATAATAATCTCCAGCAACCCAAAAGAGGGTTGGAAGGAAGCAGAGGGCAAGGGACAGTATCACTAAAGAAACTTTTAAAGTGAACTGACAAATTTCAATTTTTGCTGCCCAGGCTTCAACATTCCATTTTTGTTATTTCTTTCTGGATATAGTAAAGTTACATCACTTTTTTTAACAGGAACAATAATGTGATGGTACAGAATTAAAACATTTATATAGGTCTATTGTTGTGTCTTCTTTCCTAAGCCCTATTTATTGATCATATGACAGCAGGTTTAGTGCTCAAAGGAATTTTAGGGGCCATAATGTCCAAATCCCTCATTTCATAGATGAGAAAATTGGAGTTGAAGAAGTTAGGTGACTTGCCTAGATCAAATAATTAGTATATGATTTGAGTACCATTGAAATCTAGATCCTTCTCATTCCCAGTCCAATACCATAGCCCCAGTTCCATACTGTGTCCATAAGAGTACAACGTAAGGCCAAACTAGGTCCTCCTTTCCCTGTATTTTGATTCTGCACTGAGTGAAAATGATTTTATTTTTAATGGGGGTGCATGTGTATAATAAATTCATTTCTAGAATCCCCTAAATAGAAAATTCTAGACAAAAAGGTAGATTCTGCAGCTGAGGAAAGAATACCATTCTTTGCTTCCCAATGGGTGGTAACCAAGCTATCTAGTAAAATAAATATCTGTGGCAAATGACACATACCTATTTAATGACACTTGGAGTTCATGTGAAGTTTGGCAGTGCCATAAAAGTCTTATCTCTTGCTTTCACTGTTATTGCACAGATTTAAACTGCTGTCTCAGAGGCAGTTTTACTATCTTTTTTCCATCTATCCCATAAAAGTGAGACTTGATTTGCTTAGCATGAGAACAGATCAATAAAAGCTAAGTTATACAGCAGATTAGATCACTAACTCAGAGATCAAAGATGTTAAATACAAGTTGTATAGAAAAGACTAGATCAAAAGTTTAGTTGAAACACACTGTACATATTTGCAAAAACTCATACAACATCCATCCTTTTCTCGGTAGATTTTTTAAAAATATTGTCTCATTCTTTTTGCATTTTATGAAGTTTATAAGTAGCAAACACAAAAAAGAACCTTTCTACTTAAAAAAAAAAGGTCCTAGGAACAAAGTTAGAGCATGACTATGCTTGTATACTCATAGGTGCACAGGTTATAAACAGAGCTAGCATCTAAAAAATGAGTATATATATTAAATGACCAGATATATAGATTTTATAGAATGAATAGCAATGAAAATAATATTTTCTGAACAATTCTAAAAAAAAAAAAGAATAGAAGAGTAAATTTAATTCAGTTTTTTTCCTTGCTAATTCCTATAGAAAATTCCCATGGAACTTAAGAATAATAAATTTGCATTTTAAACCACTGTTGGTTGCCATCTTTGGTTCATGAAATTTCAGTATTTGTATATATAGAGAATACATGTCAGAAATAAAAACCTGAAGCAAGCAATTCCCCTTCAGTCTCAAGGATCTTAGAATTGACTATATTTTTCTTGTTCTATAGAGAAACTAAGTCCCAGAGAAAAATCAAGCTAGGTATAAAACATTAATGTATATTATATATTTGCATTGTGTGTACATATGTATAACAATTATGCATAAAGTAGATAAATATGTATGTGTATGTTAATATCTCGTGTCTATATAATCTTGCATCTATGTATAAATTTATATTGTGCATATTATATAAAAACATGAATGTATAAATAACATGCTCATATATAAATTCATGTACATGTAATATATCTATTTAACATTATATGTATTGGTGTATATTTGAATGTACACATGTGGGCATTATACATGTGCCTTTGCATGTGTGTACATATGTATGTATGTATCTAAGGTGTTATATGTGTGTGATATGTGTGTGTATATATATATATATGTATATATGCATATAACTTTATACACAAAATATTTCATATTTAGCTTGAGTTTTCCCTGGAGCTTGGTGCTATATAGATGTTTGTACACACGTATATGTAAATATACTAATGTACATATGTGTATTTGCTTGCAATTATTCTTTGTCAATTACTCTTCTCAAGATCATAAAATTCACCTAATATCTTCTAACCCCCAGCTGTCTGTATTGTGTTGCTTCTTAGATCCTAGTGGTTAGGAGAAGAGAAACAAATACAGAAAGAGAAAGGAGCTCTTTTGGCAATGGGGAGCAAGGTGACCCTATTTACCTCTTCCCTAGTTCAGTCCTGCCTTCTTTCATTAACTAAAATGACAGATTTAATTTGTAATGTCTCCTGCAGATAGTATCAGTTCCATCATTTGAGAAACATTGCTGTAGGGAAAATATTAGAATTTAAAAAAAATCCTTTTTGAAAGCTAGGGAATGGTTTGCCAATTTTGAATAGGAGAAAGAGTACTGTACTTGGTGCCACAAATACCAAAGTTCCAATCTTGCTTTGGCTACTTAAAATAATTAGCATTTGACCTCTCTGTGCCCCAGTTCCTTCATCTTTAAAGTCAAAAGTTGGACTCAGTATTCAACATGAGACAGATATTTTCAGAATAGTCAATGTGGGATTAACTTTGTTTGCTCGATTAGGCATCTTTGTTACAATGGTTTTTCTTGTCCTTTTTCCCCCATTTTCCAATGGGGAAAGGTAGCTGAGAGAAAAATATAGATGTTAATTAAAAACTTAAAAATAAAAAGAAAGGTTACAGTACCTGGCCTCTAATGTTCCTCCCAGCTCTCATTTCCTGATGCTACTATTTGCTAGTATCAGTAGTCTTTGAATAAGATTCCATTGACTAGGAGGTTTTTATGTAAGAGTTTCCTACTAAAGTGGGCCCATAGCAGAATCAAAATAAATAATTGTTAATTGATATTGATAAAAATACTGTATTCTTATGAAAAATAACTAAAGCACTGATAGTCTTATAATTGTTCGACTAAATTATGATAGTGTATAAGTGAAAATAATTCATATTTTCCATGTGCTTTAATATTTACAAATCATTTTAATCATAGTAATCCTCTGTAATTGATAAAACAAGTATTTTATTCCCTTCTGAGGCCAAGAGATTAAGTGACTTGATTAGTGTCACAAAGTTTGTAAATGTCTGAGGAGTATTTTAAACTTTGCTCTCTTGATTCCAAATCCAAAGTGGATTATACTATATAATACTTCCTTTAAGATTAGCAATTTTTAAAATAATTATTGCTCTAAAGTACAATAGACCAATTTGGAACCTTTTAATATTTTATCTTATAGAACGAACATTTATTCCATGTAGGAAAGATTTTGGAATTCCAAATGCCAGATCTTTCACATCAATGAGCATAATTTGTTTACTGATTTCAAATGCCCCTCCATAGCAACCTTAACTTGGAGAACTCAATTGCTAAAAAAAATGTTAAAAAAGGTAATTTCTAAAATACAGTTGGAATGCTGTCTTGTATTGCTGCCTGGTACTGCCAAATAATACAGCAGCTTCACTTTGTTAAAAAAAACTGTCATAAAAAGATTTTTGATTATTATTATTAATAGGAAATTTGAAGAATCAGTGTTGTCTAATGGATGGAGAGGTGACAGTGACAAAGCTCTGAGTTTAAGTCCCATCTCTGATGCTGTTTGAGTTACCCTCCCTGTACAAGTCCTTTAACCTCTCAATGACCCAGGTAACTCTAAATCAATGAGTAGGTACTGATACATACTGATAAACAGAATTTCCTCCCTGGTTCTTCTCTATACTAATGAAATCAAATCTGATCAAAAAGAAATTCTAGTTTTTTGATTTGACATTAAATTTAAGACAAACTATATCTATAAATTAAGACCAGTTAGATTTGATTATGTTAAAAGGCATGCTTTGAGTTGTTAATAATTGCACTGAAATCTGTGGTTCACTGAATGAAACAGTTGTGGTACCTACATATTTAGTCAACCTCCAGTGAAGATGGTCATCCTTTAACAGGAAGTGGGGGATGGAAGAAAAACAACCAAGAAGAAACTCTTTCCCCCTATGTGAACCAGGTGTGTGTGGCTGCTATTGAAATAGAGAATGACAGGCTGTGGTCATGGTGCCAACTTGTGGCTGCATTGGTCATAACTTTTATAGCAGATGTTGCCACAAAGATAGAGGCTAACATTCTAAGAACTCTACACTAAATTTTCTAAATTCTTAAACAAATCCTATTTTTAGAGGCAAGAAAATCTGCTAATTGATATTATGAGAATTATTTCCCTTCTCCAATATATAAAAAAGTAGTCATAAATTATTTCTTTGTCTAAGAAGAGGGCTGTATTTATATAAGCCTTTTTCTTGAACCATGAAAAAGAGAAATACAGAATGTTAATAATATATGGTTTTCCTCTCTATACTTATCTGTAAATAAGATTTAATGGTTGAAATTTTTCCAAAAACAAAACAACAATTTTTTTTAATGTGCAATGTTATCTACACAGTGAGAATATTGGCTACAGTCAATGAAGCTGAGTTCAAATTCCTCCTCTTCCACATTTGCAACTTGGAAAACTAACTTTGCTTCTGGGCCCCAATATTCTCTTCTGTTTAATGAGGGGCTCGAACTATGTAATTTATGAGACAATTTACAGAGTTAGAGAGACTATTCCATAATAAGGACATTGACTGGCTGGAATTTAGGTCCAGCCCTATGACTCTGGACATTACATTGTCTATATCCTAGGCATCTCTGTTCAATATTGAAAGCTGAGGGATAGTTGCTTATCTGCATTGTTTGACGTTTCCTCGCCCTGAGCTCCTCATGTGATAAAATTATAGGTAACAAACCAAAAATGTTGCTTTCAAACTCAGTTCTATTTATACTTTAATTTTTACTGATTTTTCAGGTCTTTCAGGATTACCCTATCACAAAGTGTGGTATGTAAGCCTGGGAGCAATTGATCAAGGCCTATACAATTCATTCTCCTGAGCATAAATTTCATGTCCTTCATTCCTGGCTCTTCAGACACATTTAGAATATGATCATCTAAACAAAATTGCAGAAATATGACTGATGCACAAAGGGTCCAGCTCTTCAAACAAAAATGTCTAGGTTCAAAGGTATAGCAATTAAAAGAGCCAATAACCAATGTATGATAGAAAAGAGATAGAGAAAATCTATGTGTTGTGAGTCTCTCTTCCAGCTCTCCCCTGGAGCTGAATATACACTAGGAGACTTTAAGGGGGTGTCACCCTGAAACTGGGTGACCTGGATGGTTGTGCTGCCCCTCAGGAGTCAGGGGCAAGGCTGCCCTATAAGATGAGGTATGGGGTACCCCAATATGATTCTGAAATAAGGACAGTGTTCACACAAACCTCCCCCCAATCAGTTAATTTTACAGCAGGGAGTCTGGCTTCAAGATGGAGGCAGCCAGACCAAGCTATGGTTCCCCTCTCCCTTGTTGTCTCTAAGGCACTCTGGAATGCTATGTGAATGATGAATGGCTTTTATTATTTGGAATCCAGGGATTGGGGAAAGAGGTGAAGGGCAGAGGAATTTGGGGGTGTCCTCTTCTCTATTTCTATGGGGTCCATCACTTAGGCGGGATCCCTAGTGGTTCCCACACCTAAGCTTCTCCTCTTGCTCCTTCTCTTTCTGTTTTTCTATTTCTATCCTTTTCTATAATTGTAAGTTTTGACTGAAAGGGGGTCTCTCAGCAAGTTTGGGTAATGGAAGAAGGAGACTAAGAGATTGCTCCCAAAATGGAGTCCAAATACTTAGCTAACTCTATGGTAGGAGTTTTGATGGGTGAGATGTGATGGAATGACTTTAGGGAAGATCCTCAGGAAGCCCTCAGGACTGGATCTGAGATGGGATGTCCTCCTCTTCTCTCCTCCCAGTCCTCTGCCCGAAGCCTCTCCTCTCCCTCCTTCTTTCAAGTTCCTTTCCCAGAATTCTCTTGGTCTCAACTGTCAGCAACTGTCAGCAACTGCTTCTCTGGCTCCTTTTTTCCCATCCCCCTTGAACAAATCCCATCATTACAAAGGGGATATATGCAAAGGCCCCTAGGACTTTTGTTTAAGATTGTGGATACCTAAGAACTGAATTTCTGCAACTTCAGTACAGAATCCTTTTCATAAAGCCATTTTCCCCTTGTGCTTAAGACTATTGATAGGAAAATGTTCCTATTAATATGACTGAAGGAAGTAAGTTGGCATTGTTCATTTATTTTCATAATTCTTAATTCTCAAATTCAATTTTTTTATTCCTACTATCTTTCAGGATGGAAGAAAGAAAGGAAAGAAAGTACGAAGAAAGGAAAGCTTGATAAGAGAATAGGTTAAGTAAAGGGAAGCCATGTAAGTTATGTCTGACAAGGTAGGTAAGAGACAAATTGAGGAAAGTCTTAAATTAATTTCCTTGACAGAATATGTGAATAATAGGTAGATATTCAATACTGAGTAAAAGTTTTTAAGAAAAAGTATTTATATAAAAGAGATTGGTATGTTAGATTTTGAACATACCATAAAGTGTTTTTTTTTATTTTTAAGGATAGATAAGTAGAAGAAAAATCTTATATGAATTTCATTCATCATGTCAAAACTTTAGCATTGATGGAAATTTGCTAATTATTTTTGCTTAACTACATGATCAAAATAATTTTCCCCATTATATTTTTATTTTCATACACATTATCTTTTTTATTTCAAATTCACTCCTTTTCCAAATTTTCCTCTTGCATTCCAGTGCAATACAATCTTCAATCAGGTTACCCAAGTTCTTGACTCCTGTGTCATTTTTTATTATTCATCCATAATCTTTCTGTATAGCTAAACAGTTGTCAACTGTGTCATGTCTACCTTCATAAATCTCTCCTACAAATTTTCTCCTCTCTCCTTCAGTCCCTTCATTCTACCCTATTTCAGGTCCTAATTATTTCCTGCTTGTCCTATGATAATAGCCTTCTAATTGGTTTCATTATGTGAAACTTTTCCATGTTAATAAAGTATTTTTCTAAAGCATAAGTCTGGCCATGTCATCCCCATACTCAACATTTGTGAACAAATTTTAGTAGATCCCAACTTTTGCTATTGATTTCTTAAAAGTTTTTGTACTCTCCCTTCATTTTTCCTAATTAAAGTTTCTTTAAATTATCACATTAGAGTTATTTTTTAACTCCCCTATTTGTGCCTACCATCTTTCTTCTCATTCCTTTAAGAAAAACAACCCTCACCTTCCATGTTAGAATCAATACCATATATTAGTTGTAATGGCAGAAATGTGGTAAGGCTAGGTTATGGACCTCCCAGAATTAGAGGTGTTCTAATCTTTGGTGATTAAATCTAAAGATGGGCAGTGTAGACTTAATCTAATTATCACAGAAGGAAATCAACAAACTGGGAGAACATTTTTATAACAAAACTCACTGACAAAGGTTTAATTTCCCAAATATATAAGGAAGGAAGTCAAATTTACAAAAAAATCAACCCTTTCCCTAATCAACAAATCTTCAAGGGACATGAATAGGCAGTATTCACAGAATGAAATCAAAAGTATAGATAAGCACCTGAAAAAGTGTTCTAAATCACTCTTTATTAGAGAAATGCAAATCAAAACAACTCTGAGGTACCACCTCACACCTAGTATATTGGCTAATATATCAGCAAAGGAAAGTAATAAATGTTGCAGAGGATGTGGCAAAATTGGGACATTAAAGCATTGCTGGTGGAGTTGTAAATTGGTCCAAGTATTCTTGAGGGCAATTTGGAACTATGCACAAAGGACATTAAAAGAATGTGTGACCTTTGATCAAACCATAACACTACTGGGTTTATACCCCAAAGAGATAATAAGGAAAAGGACTTGTACAAAAATATTGAAAATGAGTGGATGTCCATCATTTGGAGAATGGTTGAACAAATTGTGGTATATGATGTTGATGGAATATTCCTATGCTGAAAGGAACAGTGAACTGGAGGGATTCGATGTGAACTGGAAAGACCTTCAGGAATTGATGGAGAGTGAAAGGAACAGAACCAGGAGAACATTGTACGTAGAGACTAATACATTATGGCATAATCGAATGTAATAGATTATTTCTACTAGCAGCAATGCAATGACTCAGGAAAATCCAGAGGAACTTATGAGAAAGAAGGCTATCGACATCTAGAGAAAGAACTGTGGGAGCAGAATTGCAGAAGAAAAACATATGATCAATCACATGGCTTGATAGGGATATGCTTAGGGTTTTAATATTAAAAGATCACTCTATTGCAAATATGAATAACATGGAAATGGGTTTTGAACCATGATACATATATAATCCAGTGGAATTGCTTGTCAGATCCAGGAATGGGGGAGGGAAGGGAGGTGATCATGAATCTTGTAACCATGGAAAAATATTCTAAAAAAACATTTTCCAATAATCCTTGCAATATTAGACTGTCTCCCCTTTTATCTTGGAATATTGTAACAATCAAACTTGATAAGTATCTAAAAATTATTTGTGAGAAGTGATTTTGATGCAGGAAATTTGCCTTTTTGTTGTCCTTAAAATATAAGTTTTTAAAATAATATATAATGTCTTATTTTTTATTAATATAAATAGTTGAAAGAAATTAAGAACAAAAATTATAGAATAATTTCAATTTTAACATTATAATAAAGATCTATAAATAATAATATCCTTTCTATTAATTGTATTTTTTCAATGTTATCTTTCCTCACATCTCAACCTATGAAACTCCTAACTCTTTTGAAGCCTTGGCTGACGTTGAATGTTTCAGCATTAGTGTACTTCACACATAGATTGGGACTATGCCAGGAGCTGATGATACCAGTTCAGGCCCAGGAATCCTACCTCCTCTGTAGCCCAAATATTCTTTACTTATGAAGACTTGGCTTCCAAAGAATACCATCTTGCTTGGTTTATCAATGGTTCTATTCACTATGAAAAAATGTTACTCAACTGAACTTCTGGAGCCACTAACCCATTAACGAAAAATAACCTAGAAAATGGTAATGTTGAGAAGCATTCCCAGGTAACTGAGTTCCATGTCACGTAGCTAGCATGTGAGAGTCTTGAGGGATTATACAGAAAGAATATCTTCATCTACAGTTATTTCTGGGCAGGATTAATGCAGTGGGCCAGGAGATCTGAATAGAAAGGAAAAAAAACTGAACAGTCGACTCCTTTGAGGTCAGGACATATTAAAGAGTTAGACTAATAGTCATAAATGGAGGGAAGGAGAACTTGTAGAGACACAGTCAAGAGTGTGCCAGTCAGCTCAAACTGGCTTTTGAACTAATTTATTAAATTTTCAGTGTGAGCACTGGAAACTGACATAAGCTACAAATGAGGGATTTATTTGTCTTTTTGTCAATTTCTAAACTAAAGAAAGTGATACAGAAAATGTTAATAATTCTGATTAGCCTTAGGAGTAGTAGTGCCATTTTTAGAATGGGTTGCTAAATTCTTTACCAGCATTCCACTGGATACAGTGAAGTTAGAATCAATGACATTGACTAATTACTGATACAGAAGAAGGAAGAGTGAAGAAAATGAAATGATTCTGAAATGACAATCCTGAGTTTTGGGCCACTCAAGGGAAACAGCAAATACAGAGGAGCTCATTTAGAAAGAAAGAGAAAAAGTTCCATTTTAGAGGCACTAAATTTGTAATCATGATCTTAAAACTGGTCCTGAATTTCCTTTTCAGGTGTTTCATATTATTGCCCTTTCTTTATGTGTTCTACATTGCAGTCAAGCTATTTTCCAAGATTGACTTTCCATCTATTATCTCTGCCTTTCTACAATGTCTAAAATGGATTTCCTCCGTATCTCTGCTTCTAGGTCCTACTTGCAAGCTTAGATACTAAAATGTAATCAGAGTTTCAGTTTTTTTTTAATTTTTCATGATCTCAGCACTCTTTTGTACTCTTTCCCTCATCAAATAAGTTTCTCTGGTCTTATCCAAAAACATGTTCCTCTCCCTCTGCCACCTTCCCATTGCCAGTCCCTTGAAGTCTGAAATGGCTTTATTTTTGTCTTTGTTATTGCCAGATCCTAGTATAATGCTATACACATTATAAGTAGTTAAACAATGTATGTTGAATTCAATTAAGTTTAAAACCCATTAAAATATACCTAAGTATAATAGCTGTACTGGGGGGTTGAAATTGTACTGGGATCTAAACACCAAATTGCTTAAGAAAGTAGAGTAAGGACCAGGTATGCTTGTATATAATAGTAATCCTTAGTACTAGAGAGACTGAGCCTGGTAAATTGCTGGCAAGCAAGAATTTTTTTAATCCAATAGAATTGTTCAACAAGTAATATGAAAGTAAGGGGCCATCAGTGTAATTGTTCAAGCTGAATGTTTATAATTCTCTTTTGGAGACATACACATTTCTGCCTCATCAATTACACAGAAATTCCAAGTTACTATAATACGTGGCTAATAATCTAGATTATAGGACCCTAAATTCAGAACTGGAAGGACTTAAAGAAATCATAGAAAGAACCATCTAAAACAACTACCTCATTTTCTTAAAAATTAGGAAGCTGAGATGCAAAGAACTTAAAATTACTTACCCAGGTCATATAGGAAGCTTAAGGGTCAGAATTAGGTCCACTAATGTAGATAGATAAACATCATTTATTTTGCTCTATCATATTTTCTTCCTCCAAATAACAATTAATAATAATAGAATGATTTCATGTAGTACATGGTGTAATATCATTTTCTGCTAAACAAAATGGAGAACAGGATGAGTGACACTCAGTAGTTTAGAATTTGGAACCAAACTGGATGAGCATGAGCTAGCAAGGCAGAAGCGGTTACTGCCAGGACTATAAAACGGAGAAATTTGAACAAGAAGCTTTCTCAGTCCTGAGAAGGGACTTGGGGAGGTTGGTTGGGATTTGGGTAGGCCAAGTCAATTCAACTTAAATTTCCTGCATCCTGTTCTAATTGCTACTATACCTTCAACTTCTGTGTAAAGCTGTGCTATACATTCATTCAACTGAACATCAAGGAAGAGATAACATCAATACTCAATCAATCTGTTTCAGGCTAAAAGGGCCTGGCTTAGCCAGGTGCCCACAGAGAGGACAGACCTCTCCAGCTGCCAGCCTCAAACCTGATTACCTGTAAGTGACAACCCTTAATCATCATTAGTTTTAGTCAAGCTTTCCTGACACCTCTTTCCTTCAACACTGTTAACCTTCCCTAAGTTTGTTATTAAATTCTAAAGTATATTTATGTGGATGCCATCATTGCCCAAAGGATCATTGATTATATCCTTGGGTATCTGAGGGAAATGGAATGCTCAAACTAAGTTAAGTCACAGTCAGTATCATTACCCATACAGCTTTGAAGCCAGGATAAACAATCAAACAAGCTGTGTGATCTAACCCAGCATCTTCTTATGTGATCACTTATTCCTGGGATACTGTTGTGTTGGAGCTGGATGTATAGTTTGGTTTCGATATTTCTGTGGGGTCTTTGTGTTCACTGCCACAACTTGGTGGTCACCTAGGCATTCTCACTTTCACTCAGCTCAGGTCCTCACACCATCAGAGGACCTTGGGCCATCTCTTCATCAGCCCTATCATATATAACAGCTCCTACATACAACAATGGTACTATTGGTGAAGTACAATATGGTATTTTTGAATTTAGATAAAATCAATATCAATAAAATCATAATGTTTGGAGTTTAAAGAAAACTCAGAAATAATGTAGCCCAAAATGACCACATCTTTTATCCCAGAAATCTTAGGATATTTCTCTGTTTCTCTACCTATTTTCTTTCTCTCTGTCTCTGTCTCTATGTCTGTGTCTTTGTCTCTCTCTTTCTCTCTGGTCCCTCTTTCTCTCTGTATTTTTGTCTATCCCTTTGTCTTTCCTTTATTTTATAGATGAAAACTGAATTTTCCAAGTTCACAAAAGTGCTTAATGAACAAGGTTTCAAATCCAGTAGTCTTTATCCAGTGTCACAAACTAGATGGCTTTCTTTTCTAGACACTTGCAAATTATACACAATTATCAACCTCTAAATTAATGATGATTGGGAATAAATAAAAAACAGTGTTACTTTGAATTGACTTTCTTGGGAATTTCATTTTGATTCATCTCCATACAGCATAGTAATCCCATTAAATGCATCTATACTGTTAGCATTCCCAAAAGAAAAGCATCAAACTTGGTTTGCCTCCTTTAACCATTTTCCTAAGCATGTTAATGAAGAAATGATCTACTTCCTATTCTCAAGCCCAACCTTTGGGATTGAGGAGACAGAGATTCTGAGCATTTATATCAGCACTAAATACACTTGAAACTTTTATGGGAAAACTGGTTTTAAAATGACAAATGATCTGAGTCTTCCTGGATAGCTCTTTTTACAAATTCTTAATGTGGGCATTTTATACTCTACCTGAAGCTGGCGATGGCTATGGAGTCCAACTTTCACTGTCTAATAAATTCACAATTAATATCTGAAAAATGAAACCTGCTCAGGCTATTTTTATGCAAATAGGCCCTCAAACAAACCAGTAGCCTCTACTTTCTCTCCTGCTTACCCCTCTTGGAGTTTTTCTCTCCTGAGGTACAAAACTGAGCAACAAAATTACCTTAAAAAGGGTTTATGAATCACAAAGGGGAATTCTTTATGTACCTTGTTTCCATATGAAAGTAGCAACATTTGTGCATAAATGGTTTGCATCATTTTTTTTATGAATTGGGCCTTAAGTGCTCATGATTGTTCTTGGTATTCAGTTTTTAGTCATTAAGTAGCATTGAAACAACAGGAGGAAAAAAGGGAAACATTTTGCACCTGTGGTACACACTTGGACAACACAGCTTTAGTAAAATAGCTACACTCTTATCCCTTTATATATATAAATTATTCAGGGACAAAGACAAGTGTGAATTGATGAAAAGGCAAATAATATATTTCTGAAACATTAATAGGAGAAGCCATACTCAATATAAAAAATATTGCACTGATTTTCTTATTTGATTCACATTTACTCTCCTATTTTGCCCATCTATATATTTCTCTCAACAGAATAAGGTTGCTTTGGCTGGAGAAAGAAATAATTATTTTCTTAACTCTAGCTAATAAGTTACATCTCTAGCCATATTACCTAATAATCAACCCAACAAGTGTGGGAGAGGTTCAACACAGTCTATTTTAGAGGTGAGGTTTCACTGTTTTATTATTTCATGCTTCAGACAAAGGGAAAGATTAGGGTTTGGAAGGAGAACATCAAGGGAGTTTTTAATATCAGAATTTTTTCCATATTTTCACTTAAAGAAGGATATTTATAGAATTATAAAAACTGTATGATATCTTACAATTCCTCTATTCTGCATTTTGTTTTTCATTTTGTGGGTAAGAAAATGAAGACCCAGAGAAATGCATTGACTTGATAGCACTCTTTCTACTAAACCATGCAGTTCCAAAGAGTGCAAATCATTCATTATTCTTTGAGGACTTTGTGTTTTTTTTTCCTTGTTTCCTCTTTGTGTCCCAATTGTTTATGACAGTCCTTGCCATATAGTTAGAAAATAAGAGTTGTACACTGATTGGTTGATAGGTTCTCCTAATTCAGACAATTTAATTCAGTGTTCCTTTAGCTAGACCAAAGTTCTTTCATTGTTTCCCAAAATAGAGATTTGAGAAAATCATCACATTTCTTAATTTTCAACATAAGACCATGAAATAATTAATAGGAGTTGCATTAAACTTTAAGTCATCCAGTTCAGTTCCCTCATTTTATATATGAGGAAACTGAGACAAAGAACAGTTAAATAATTTGGCCAATGTCACAAAGTAATCATAAAAATACTGGCTTAGAGTTTATGAAACCTG
Organism: Gracilinanus agilis; assembly: GCF_016433145.1. Lineage (NCBI taxonomy): Eukaryota > Metazoa > Chordata > Mammalia > Didelphimorphia > Didelphidae > Gracilinanus > Gracilinanus agilis. The sequence continues at coordinate 368,453,067 of NC_058130.1, forward strand.
GGTTTAAGCCCTGGTTTGACAGCAAGGAATTTCAAGATCTCAAGCAAATCCATCTGGAGAACATTGTTCTCATATAAAAAATAAAATGACTGAAATACATAATCTCTTAAGATAGAATCCAGTCTTCATAAACATGATCTTTTCTTTCATACTATTTATATATGAAGAATATTATATAATATGTTAGAATACATGGTTAGTAAGTAAAGGATATGTGCAACATAATATTAATTATGCTAATTAGTCTGAAATACATATTTAATTCAATAAAATATATATAATGAAAATATGCTTGACTCTGGGCTCATGCTTTCAAAGTAGGGATGTGAGAGCCTTACCCACTTTCTTTGCCATTAGCTCAAGTCTTTGCCAATTGTGTTGCCTACATTTTCAGGAGGCCAGTGAATAGCACTTGAGTTCTAATATAACACTTAAAAAAGAATAACTTTTACAACAGAATATTTACTTCAAAGATATTGTAAGAAGAAACATATAAAACTTTGGCCTACTGCCTTAGAGATACAACTTCACCTCCCCCAATGCAACCTTAGACTTTAGAGAGAAGAAAAGATTAGGCTCACAGTTTCATTCATTTCCTAAATAACAGTGGTTCCACCAAATTCATGTCCAAAGCTAGAATCACTGCTGCCTTCTGCTTGGCTATAATTCAGAGATATTTAGAACTGTATTTTTGGACTGGCTGCAATACTTGGGCAATATTCCCGGATTCCCTGGATTCTCACATTGATTGAGTTCTCAGCCTCACATACTCTATTCCTTGTACTAAGAACAGAAAAGAATAATTGAAGAGAGTAAAAATCCAGGCCCATTTCTCAAAGACCATATTGACTGGGGTGCGGGTTGGATGGGAAGAACCAGAAGGAGACCCCAAGATGTACATAGGAGGGAGGCATTTTTAGATCAAAAGCTTGGTCTATATGAGATAACTTTGTTAGGGAATGAAAATATTACTCTAAAATAATAGTACTCAATCCTGCAATTTTGCTTCAAAATTTGCCAGTATCAGGGGAATCTTTACATAATTGTGAATCAGTGGTAGACATGGCTAAAAGCCCCATGCTGACCCCTCTGACATCCAGAGAAAACCAAGATTTAGTTTCATTCACTGATGTTTCTTCTTTTATGAGGGATGACATGTTACCCTGAAGCTGCTGTAGTCACAGAATTTGCCACCCTTTGATCAACTTCACAATCCTCAAATATTAGTGCTCAGGGTACAGAACTACTGAATCTAAACAATGGTTTGCCAAGTGGAAAAAAAGCAACAGTTTACACACATTCTAGGAATGCTATTTACTATTCTGTAGGAATTCTGGGGCCACAGAGAGGATTTCTAATTTATGCAGGTAAATAAATCACAAACACATATATTGTTTGCTCTCTGTTCTCCAGCATTCTGCAGTTCTGACTATAGTTTGCTGTTCTACCCATACAGGTGGCACTGACCCAGTCTGTAGAGGGAATCATTGGGCAGATACTGCAGCTAAACTGGGTGCCTTAGAAGGACCTGAGCTGATTTTAATTCTGACACCTAATAATGAACCAAATTTATCTCTCTTGTAAGTAACAGAAAATGGAGAAATGGAAACAAAAGCTTAACAGAAAAACAGATTGAGGTAGTGTGGGTGTCATTTGAAGGCAAGGCACTGTTCTCTAGAAGCTTCTATCATCAACTATGATTACCTGTTCACAGAAGTGGTCACTTTGGTGCCTAGGGGACACTGTTAAAAAAGTCTAGATAGTCCTTGGTATAACCAACATAGCCTCCAGGGTGTGTCAAACCTGTCCCATTTGCCAGACATTTAATCAATATACTTTCTGCACCAAGGCTTTTGTTTTTAGGGGGGAAGACATCCCCTGGCTTACACACCTTTTGAGCATTTGAAAATTGATTTTATTACTTTGCCTAAGACTGGGCATTATAAAGTTTGTCTTGTTATAGTGGACCAATTCACCAGATGGATAGAATCCTTCCCCAGTGCTTGGGCAATAGCAACTTTTGTTGCTGAGGTGCACTTGAAGAAGATTGTTCCCTGTTTTAGCCCACCTGCATGCATTGACTAAGATAGAGGAATCCATTTTACTGATAGTAAAATGATTTATGACTTATGATTTTGACTACATTGTTTTTGTTTGTACAAAAGCTTTTTAGTTTAATATAATCAAAACCATTTAATTTACATTTTGTAATTTTCTCTAACTCTTGCTTGGTTTTAAAGTCTTTCCTTTCCCAAAGATCTGACAAGTATACTATTCTGTGTTCACTTAACTTGTTTATAGTTTCCCTCTTCATATTCAAGTCGTTCACCCATTCTGAATTTATCTTGGTGTAGGGTGTGAGATGTTGATCTAGACCTAATCTCTCCCATATTGTTTTCCAAATTTCCCAGTAGTTTTTGTCAAAAAGTGGATTCATGTCCCCAAAATTGGGTTCTTTGGGTTTATCATACACTGTCTTGCTGATGTCATTTACCCCAAGTCTATTCCATTGATCCTCCTCTCTATCTCTTAGCCAGTACCATATTGTTTTGATGACTGCTGCTTTATAGTATAGTTTAATATCTGGTACTGCTAGGCCCCCTTCCTTCACATTTTTTTTCATTATTTCCCTTGATATTCTTGATCTTTTGTTATTCCAAATGAAATTTGTTATAGTTTTTTCTAATTCAGTAAAGAAGTTTTTTGGTAGCTTGATAGGTATGGCGCTAAATAGGTAAATTAATTT
>NC_058130.1:368455910-368456987 GCF_016433145.1 Gracilinanus agilis
CTAATTCAGTAAAGAAGTTTTTTAGTAGCTTGATAGGTATGGCGCTAAATAGGTAAATTAATTTGGGTAGAATTGTCATTTTTATTATGTTAGCTCGTCCTACCCATGAGCAATCAATGGTTTTCCAATTGTTGAGATCCAGTTTTATTTGTTTGGAAAGTGTTTTGTAGTTGTTTTCATATAATTGCTGTGTTTGTTTTGGTAGATAGATTCCTAAGTATTTTATATTGTCTAGGGTGATTTTAAAAGGTGTTTCTCTTTCTACTTCTTGCTGCTCTAGTGTGTTGGAGATGTATAGAAATGCTGATGATTTATGTGCATTTATTTTGTATCCTGCAACTTTGCTAAAGTTGTTGATTATTTCTACAAGCTTCTTAGTTGATTCTCTAGGATTTTTTAAGTAGATCATCATATCATCTGCAAAGAGTGATAGCTTAGTCTCCTCATTGCCTATTTTGATACCTTCAATTTCTTTTTCTTCTCTAATTGCAACTACTAGTATTTCTAGTACTATGTTGAATAAGAGGTGATAATGGGCATCCTTGTTTCACTCCTGATCTTATTGGGAAGGCTTCTAATTTATCCCCATTGCATATGATGTTTGTTGATGGTTTTAGGTATATACTGTTTATTATTTTTAGGAATGGTCCTTCTATTCCTATACTTTTCAGTGTTTTCAATAGGAATGGATGCTGTATTTTGTCAAAGGCTTTTTCAGCATCTATTGAGATAATCATGTGATTTTTGTTTTGTTGATATGGTCAATTATGTGAATGGTTTTCCTAATGTTGAACCAACCTTGCATTCCTGGTATAAATCCCACCTGATCATGGTGGATGATCTTCTGAATTACTTGCTGGAGTCTCTTTGCTAGTATTCTATTTAAGATTTTTGCCTCTTTGTTCATTAGGGAGATTGGTCTGTAGTTTTCTTTCTCTGTTTTTGATCTCCCTGGCTTAGGAATCAGTACCATATTTGTGTTGTAAAAGGAATTTGGTAGGACTCCTTCTTTGCTTATCATATCAAATAATTTGTATAGTATTGGGATTATTTGCTCTTTGAATGTCTGATAGAATT
>NC_058130.1:368457378-368474767 GCF_016433145.1 Gracilinanus agilis
GTAGCTTGATAGGTATGGCGCTAAATAGGTAAATTAATTTGGGTAGAATTGTCATTTTTATTATGTTAGCTCGTCCTACCCATGAGCAATCAATGGTTTTCCAATTGTTGAGATCCAGTTTTATTTGTTTGGAAAGTGTTTTGTAGTTGTTTTCATATAATTGCTGTGTTTGTTTTGGTAGATAGATTCCTAAGTATTTTATATTGTCTAGGGTGATTTTAAAAGGTGTTTCTCTTTCTACTTCTTGCTGCTCTAGTGTGTTGGAGATGTATAGAAATGCTGATGATTTATGTGCATTTATTTTGTATCCTGCAACTTTGCTAAAGTTGTTGATTATTTCTACAAGCTTCTTAGTTGATTCTCTAGGATTTTTTAAGTAGATCATCATATCATCTGCAAAGAGTGATAGCTTAGTCTCCTCATTGCCTATTTTGATACCTTCAATTTCTTTTTCTTCTCTAATTGCAACTACTAGTATTTCTAGTACTATGTTGAATAAGAGGTGATAATGGGCATCCTTGTTTCACTCCTGATCTTATTGGGAAGGCTTCTAATTTATCCCCATTGCATATGATGTTTGTTGATGGTTTTAGGTATATACTGTTTATTATTTTTAGGAAAGGTCCTTCTATTCCTATACTTTTCAGTGTTTTCAATAGGAATGGATGCTGTATTTTGTCAAAGGCTTTTTCAGCATCTATTGAGATAATCATGTGATTTTTGTTTTGTTGATATGGTCAATTATGTGAATGGTTTTCCTAATGTTGAACCAACCTTGCATTCCTGGTATAAATCCCACCTGATCATGGTGGATGATCTTCTGAATTACTTGCTGGAGTCTCTTTGCTAGTATTCTATTTAAGATTTTTGCCTCTTTGTTCATTAGGGAGATTGGTCTGTAGTTTTCTTTCTCTGTTTTTGATCTCCCTGGCTTAGGAATCAGTACCATATTTGTGTTGTAAAAGGAATTTGGTAGGACTCCTTCTTTGCTTATCATATCAAATAATTTGTATAGTATTGGGATTATTTGCTCTTTGAATGTCTGATAGAATTCACTTGTGAATCCATCAGGCCCTGGCGATTTTTTCTTAGGGAGTTCTTTGATGGCTTGTTCAATTTCTTTTTCTGATATGGGATTATTTAGGTATTCTATTTCTTCTGCTGTTAATCTAGGCAGTTTATATTTTTGTAAATATTCATCCATATCTCCTAAATTGTTATATTTATTGCCATATAATTGGGCAAAATAGTTTTTAATGATTGCCTTAATTTCCCCTTCATTAGAGGTGAGGTCTCCCTTTTCATCTTTGATGATATCAATTTGGTTTTCTTCTTTCCTTTTTTTATTAGATTGACCAGTACTTTGTCTATTTTATCTGTTTTTTCAAAGTACCAGCTTCTAGTCTTATTTATTAATTCAATAGTTCTTTTACTTTTGATTTTATTAATTTCTCCTTTGGTTTTTAGTATTTCTAATTTAGTTTTAATCTGGGGATTTTTAATTTGCTCGCTTTCTAATTTTTTGAGTTGCATTCCCAATTCATTGATCTCTGCCCTCCATAATTTGTTAATATATGCACTCAACGATATAAATTTCCCCCTGAGTACTGCCTTGGCCGCTTCCCACATAGTTTGGTAGGATGTCTCATCATTGTCATTTTCTTCAATAAAATTGTTGATTGTTTCTATGATTCTTTCTTTGACAAATTGGTTTTGGAGAATCATATTATTTAATTTCCAATTAGTTTTTGATTTTCCTGTCCAGGTGCCCTTACTAATTATTATTTTTATTGCATTATGATCTGAGAAGGTTACATTTATTATTTCTGCTCTTTTGCATTTGTTTGCAATGATTCTATGCCCTATAACATGGTCAATCTTTGTGAATGTGCCATGTGCAGCTGAGAAGAAGGTGTATTCCTTTTTGTCCCTATTTATTTTTCTCCACATATCAATTAGATCTAATTTTTCTAGGACTTCATTCACCTCTCTTACCTCTTTCTTATTTATTTTTCGGTTTGATTTATCTATATTTGACAGAGGAATATTTAGATCTCCCACTAGTATGGTTTTACTATCTATTTCCTTCTTGAGCTCTGCCAGTTTCTCCTTTATGAATTTGGGTGCTATGCCACTTGGTGCATACATATTGAGCAGTGTTATTTCCTCATTGTTTATACTGCCTTTAATCAGGATGTAATGACCTTCCCTGTCTTTTTTAATCAAATCTATTTTTATTTTGGCTTTGTCAGAAATCATAATAGCCACTCCTGCCTTCTTTTTCTCATTTCATGCCCAAAAGATTTTGCTCAAGCCCTGAACCTTAAACTTGTGTATGTCCACCCGCCTCATATGTGTTTCTTGTAGACAACATATGGTAGGATTTTGGTTTCTAATCCACTCTGCTATTTGCTTCCGTTTTAAGAGCAAGTTCATCCCATTCACATTCAGAGTTATAATCATCAGTTGTGCATTTGCTGACATTTTCGTATCCTCCCCTATTCCAACCCCCCCCCTTTTTCTTATACTATTTCCTTTTAAACCAGTGGTTTGCTATTGAGCCTCTATCCCTCATCCCCTCCCTTGATTAACTTCCATTTCTATGCCCTCCCTTATTTTTCCCCCTCTTTTTGTTTTTAAAGGCCTCATGTATTCCCTCCCCCTTCTTCTCCCCTCCCTTTTTTTGACCTCCCCACACCCCTGCTCCCCTTGGTTTATCCCTTCTGACTTTCTCAGAAGGGTTAGATAAGAGTTTTATGTCCCAATGGATAGTATAGCTACTCTTCTCTCTCTGGGTTGATTACACTGAGAGTAAGGTTTGATTATTATCTCTTAATGCTTTCTTCCTCTCCTTCTTATAATAGTATTTGTCCCCTCTCCTTCCCATGCCCTCTTTGTGTGTAATAGAATATCCTATTTTTCTTATTCACTCAAGTTTCTCTTGGTGTCCCCTGCTTTTCACCCCCTCTTTCCCATCCCCCATGTCATCTTAGATTATTTAGTGTTCCACCCTCACCCTGTGAAATATTCTTCTGATTACTATAATAGTGAATACTATAATAGTGAATAGAGTTCACTACAGAGAATTATACATAGCATTTCTCTACATAGGAATACAGGTAATTAGATCTCACTGAGGCCCTTGAAAAGGCAAATTTTAAAATTACAAGTTTTCTTTCTTTCCCCTCTATATCTTATTTACCTTTTCATGTTTCTCTTGATTTTTGTTGTTGGATATCAAACTTTCCATTTAGCCCTGGTCTTTTCTGTGCAAATACCTGGAATTCTTCAATTTTGTTGAATGCCCATACTTTCCCCTGGAAATTTATAGTCAATTTTAATTTGTAGTTGATCCGTGGTTGCAGGCCCAGCTCTCTTGCCTTTCTGAATGTCGTACTCCAAGCCTTGAGATCTTTTAGCGTGGAGGCTGCCAGATCCTGTGTGATCCTGATTGGTGCTCCTTGACATTTGAATTGTCTCTTTCTGATTTCTTGTAAGATTTTTTCTTTTGCGTGGAAACTCTTGAATTTGGCAATTATATTTCTGGGTGTTTTCTTACCTGGCTCGAATGTCGCGGGTGTTCTATGGATCCTTTCAATGTCTATATTGCCCTCTTGTTGTAGGACTTCAGGGCAATTTTGCTGAATAATTTCTGTTAGTATGGAGTCCAGGTTTCTATTAATTTCTGGTTTTTCTGGAAGACCAATTATTCTCAAATTGTCTCTTCTAGACTGGTTTTCTTGGTCTGTCACTCTCTCATTGAGATATTTCATGTTTCCTTCTATTTTTTCAGTCTTTTGACTTTCTTTTATTTGTTCTTGTTGTCTTGAGAGTTCATTAGCTTCTATTTGCTCAATTCTAGCCTTTAGGGATTGGTTTTTGGCTATAATCTTTTGGTTTTTGGCTATGATCTTTTGGTTTTCGGCTATAATCTCCTGGTTTTCGGCTGTAATCTTCTGGTTTTCGGCTATAATCTTCTGGTATTCCTTTTCAATCTGGTCATTTCTGGTGTTCAATTTGCTTATCAGTTCATTTGGTTTCTGAGCCTCACTTTCCAATTGCAAGATTCTACCTTTTAAACTGTTATTTTCTTGCCAGATCTCTTCCATTTTCTTCAAAATCTCAGTTTTGAACTCTTCCAGAGCTTGTGAGGAGTTTTCCTTATTTGAGGAGGGTCGGATGCTTGTTTGTTCTCCTCCTCTGTTTGCTCGGTTGTCTGGATTTTCTCTGTGTAAAAGTTGTAGTGTGTTAAAGACTTCTTTTTCTTGTTGTAATCTTTCTCTTCTGAACTTCCTGAGACTGGGTAGCCATTGTTAGCCCAGCAGCTTCTCAGGTTTATCCTCTCGCTCAGGGTCTGTCCACGGTCTTTTGGCTCCTGAGGTCTGAGTTCTGGTTTTTTCCAAGGTCAAGCCCCCTGGTGGACCCCCTTGCTTGATCCTCTGCTGGAGGTTTCTTTACAAGTCTCAGGGTGCGGCTTCCACAGTCGTATACCCATCTGCACTGGTTCCCCATTCAGGGTTTCAGAGCCTTAACTTGTGGCTGTGTCTGCCTCCACCCATGCCTCCTCCCGTGCCTGCTCTCTGAACCCCTGTTCTGTGCCCTGTGTCTGCTCTCTGTGCCCTGCTCCCGTGCTCAGAGTTTGTGTGTGTTCTTTAGCTTTTTGGGGTCCTAAATCTTGCTGCTCTCAGGAACAGGCCCTGGAGCTGCCAATGACTCGATGGGTGCCCCAAACTTGCTCTATTTCTTTTTAGCTGGCTTTGGAGCTATAAGTGGTGTGTGTAGAGGGGGTGGGGTGGGGTGGTTGCTCAGCTCGCGATTTAGTGAGAGCTGTTTCACCCCTTTATAGCATGGAAAAGCCCTGATTCCAATTACCTTCCATGCTGTGCCCTGTTGTGGGGTTCCTCTGTTCGTCTGGACTTGTTTTTATGTCCCCTTGAGGAGTTTTGTGTGTTTCAGTCAGGAGTGGTTAAGAGCTGCTTCTTACTCTACCGCCATCTTAACCCGGAACTCCTCACACATGAGTTTAATATCTTTTTAATGAAATTTTTAGTAAAAGACAATCACCAACACCATAGGAAAAAAAGTGGATTTTTTGGAGAAGATGTTATAATGATTCTTGCAGAAATCACACACTCTATTAGGTGACTTGGAATAAAAGTTTGAATACAATGAACTTAACTGAGTGGTATGGGATTAATCCACCATTTATGCTGATTTTCAACTCTTGTGCCAAAGAGAAGTTCCCCCAATTGACTTTTTGTCAATGTGCCTACCAATCATTTTTTCTTTCTCTCTTTCTCTTTTGTTACCAAAATTGTTGTAACTCCTTCCATGAAATGTTCAATATCTTTTCTATTTTTATACCCCCTAGTGAGAAAATGCTAAAAGTAAAGACTTCATACTTGGAATGATTCTTTGAAGAGACCAGACATGTTAATCTCCTGAAAAACAAGAGTGAGGACACTTAACATGCTGGTCTCCAAGAGAATCAGAGAAAGGGATTGTGTAAAGGAAAAAGCCTCCATGCTACAGAGCCCCAGAGGTGGGTGTTGCAGAGTAACATCATGTCTATTGACCTGGCATTCCCCGGCATCCTCTGGCTTCCCTTGGTGTGCCTGTGAGCCACAGAGGGAGGGGCCAGGGGGATTTAAAATGTGTTCATGGGAAAGAGAGACTGTCTTCACTTCCTCATTTGATCTATGATGAGCTGCTGCACTGTGGTGGGGACAGGGCCTTAGTCAGCCAAATGATCTTTTGTTAAGGGAAATCTCTCTCTCTCTCTCTCTCTCTCTCTCTCTCTCTCTCTCTCTCTCTCTCTCTCTCATTTTATTTGTATATGATTATGATTCTGGCCAGATTTTTTTTGTTACAAAGGCCATTATTTTTCATCATTATGGTATAAGTGAAGGATTTAACTTCTTCCTGAAAAGTTCTAATTTAATGATGCTCACTTGGAAAATTTTGAAAATAATCATAGTTGCAGTTAAACAGCTAATGGGGAAAGGCTTATTGTAACCCCATGGCAAGTAGGCCAGTTAATATTGTTTAACATGTTCCACTCCCCACTTTTTCTCCTGAAAGCATGTGGTTATGATGTTCCATGTAAATGACATCTTTACAAAATGATATTGTCTTTACATGTTTCTATATAATGAATTGTATTTTAGAGTTGTAAAAGTCCTTAAAGGTCCTCTAAACCAATCTCCTTCCACTCCTATTTTAGAGATGTGCCTGACTCTTGTGGATAATAACTTGATCTATAATTTTTGAAACTCTCCAGTGTTGAAACCCCCTCTATCAGTGCAAGTTGGAGTCTCATTGAATAGAGTAATGAAGATTTAGCAATTTAACCTGTTGCCTGAGCATCACACAACTAGCATATGTCAGAGGCAGGACTTGTCAGGGGTAAGATTTAAGGCCAACTTTCTATTTACTATATCACACAGAACATTGTATGTGATTAAGAAAAGCTCGTTAATTGTTGATTAATTTATTTATTGACTGATGAAGGAACTGTGGCCTAGAAATATAGAATCAGAGAGAGAGAGGACATCAATATTGCTTCCCCAAATATTTCCTCATGTTGGATGATAAAATAAATTGTTCAAATTTCTAATTGTTCTACCCTGGGACTATTTCCATTACTCCTGATTGGCAACGTGCCAATTAGCTCAGGTGGTAGGAACCAGCCTTTGCAAGATAAACGCTTTCTGAATGAACAAGGTGACCATTACAGTGACTTTGATGGTTGAGGTTTTGGTAATGGGCTATTCTCCATTGTTAGAATGGTGTAACATTACCTTGGCAGCCTCTCTATTCATGCTGAAAGGTTTCACACATTTCAGTGTCATCAGACATAACATCTCTGGGAAAAAAGGGTAGAGAGAAATGAGTTTCTTATTTTTTCACACAAACTAGTTATTCTATCTTCATTTCACATCTATATCTATGTCCTGTGAAAATGTTTCTGCAAATCCCAAAATGCTCTATAATATTTCTAGTTGTTAGTTAAGATTTATAATCACAGGAAGCACACAGAAATAATTGATGTATTTGACCTAATATAATAATGATCTTATGTAATAATCTAAGACCTAGAGATAAAATGAATAAGACTACAAAAATTAACTTAAAAAACATATCTGTAAAAGCATAGTTGGCTGCAATGTTCTTCTCCATTTATTTAAAAGAAAATTAATAATATCTTCAGAAATAAGATCAAAAAGGTGCAATAACCAAAGCAAAAGCATGCCATGCGATACTGAACAATAAAGATGCTTTAATTTTTCATCTGAATATACACTATTTCAATTCCTTTCATTAATAAAATGCATATAGGATTTTACAACATATTAAATTGCTATTGATATATTTTCAATTAATTTTAATTGTCAGATGAATATATTTTTAAAATTTTCCATTTAATATCTTATTTAGTTGTATGACTATTATACCAACCTCTTAGCAAGAAACCTGCAAATCAACATTGATATTTTCCTTCCCCAGATATAAGCTTTTAAATCCAGTCACTAAATCTATCACATCACTGCAATTTGACCTCTTTTACTCTTACTCCACCCCATCCAACTCCTTTTAAAGCAGTCATTCTTGCCTGAGTAATATATAACAGCTGAAATCATATGTCTTTCTTTCTAACTTCATCCTTGTATTATAACATATTTTCCCCTAAAGTCTTAACTGTTACAATTATCAATAAAAATCTCCTATAATTTCCATTTGTGGTGTTATCGATTCATTACTAATTCATCTGTGACTATTTGTCCATTCTCACTGATGAATATTTTCTCTTCCTATTTTCTATCTATGTAAACCTCACCCCTCTCTTTCTCTATCCTTGGACGGAGCATTCCTCCTCACTTCTACATCAGTGGATGTCTCTCTTTCTTCAAGATGCAGTTTAATGAGCACCACCTTTTACATGAAGTCTTTTCTGATCTTATCCCCCAATTGTGAGTGCTTTCACTTCCTAATGTTCTTCTACTAAAATAAATTTTATCAAAACAACAGCTCTGGAAAGCAAACTGAAACCATACCAAAGGGGTTAAAAACTTTTCATGTCTTTAACCTAGCAATACTGTATCCCCAAGAGATTAAAAGGAATGGAAAAGGACCTACTTGTACCAAAATATTTTTAACAGCTCTTTTTGTGGTGGCAAAGAACTGGAAACTGAAGAGACTTTCATCAATTGAGGATAGTTGAAAAAAGTTGTGGTACATGATTTTAAAGGAATACTATTGTGCTATGAGAAATGATAAACAAGAAGATCACAAAAAATCCTGGAAAGACTCATATTAAATGATTCAAAATGAAGCTATTAGAACTAGGAGAATGTTGTACCCAGTAACAATAACCATGTAGGATGATCAACTGTGAATAATCACTGTTGTCAACATGGCAACATGGCAAACTCCAATGGATTTGTGATGAAAAAGGCTATCCAGCATCAAAAAAGGAAAAGACAGAGTTTAAAGACAGATTAAAGCTTACTTTACCTAGTTTCCTCAATGAATTTTTCTTTAGTGTAAACAATATGTATCTTTCTCAAAATATGACAAACATGGAAAAATGTTTTATATGATGACTTATGTACTACTTATATAACATTACCTGTCTTCTTGGAAAGGATAGAGGGACAAGAGGGAGGGAAGGTAAATAGATTGCAAAACTTCAGAAAATGTTTATTAAAAATTGTATTGATGAACACTAGAGACTGAGCCAAGATGGCAGAGTAGAAGCAGGGAAGCTTGAAACCACAATAAGAATCCTCTCCAATCAATTTTTTTTAAATGTCACAAAATGAATATAGGAGTGAAATAACTCACATGGAGACAGAGTGAAGAAACTTTCATGAAGAGAATAACTTGAAAAGTAGACAGAAAATATCTGGAGCACTGAGATGAGAGAGGATCACAGCCAGCAGGAAGCTACAAGAAGGAGTAAAGAGAAAGTCAACATCAAGAGCCCTCCACTTCCACCTCCACTCCATATCTACTATTTTAGGTTATGAACTTGGGTCCAAGACAACATTCAGACCCCAAGACCCTGCCTAGGCCAACAGCAATACATCTTAATGCACACTCCTTAAAGTTAAAAGAAAACCTGGTATGAGGTCAAGACTTTCAGCCCAGGGCAATTTGTGTTATCCAACCTGATCTGTGTGGGTCCCAATTCAAGTTTGCAGTGAGGACCTCATCCCCAGTTTGGGGCAGTTGGTGGACCTAGAAATTGGCCCCTGATCCATAACAGAGGCAGTCCCCAGGGTACTGGCTTGTGATATCCTAACTGGCCATTGCCAAAGATAAAGGTAGAGCCGTAGGGCACATCAGTCTGTAGTGTGTGGTATGCCTGACCTCATCATGCCCAGAAGGAGACCAAAAGCCTACACCCAAGCCTGAGGCTAGTAGTCTCAGGACATGATTGAATCACTAGTAGAAGGTGGTTCTCAGAGTTCCTAGCCCACAGGCTATAATCCACAGGTAATCATATAATCTTGGAAAAACTTTAACTTGCAGAAACCCAGAAAAAAGGCTAAGGGTAACGTCAAGGAAGAACTGAATTTTAAGAGAGTGCCTAACATCTCAGAAAACAAAGACTACCTTTAAAATAAAAGTGAAAAGAAATAGGCTGGGATGATGAGCAAACATAAAAATAAAACACCTAACCATAGAAAAATTTTATGGATACAAAAAGCAAGCCCAGACACAAATGGGAACAGTTAAAGCAAAGCAAACACATGCAAAGCCTCAAATAAAAATTTTAATTGGAATAAGCTTCTAGAAGAGCTCAAAAAGGTTTTAAAAAATCAATTAAGTAAGACAGAAGAAAATGGGAAAGAGAAAAACAATGAAAGAAGAAATGACCCAAATGAAAAAGGAGGATCACAATCTGAGAGAAGAAAATCATTTCTAAAAATTAGAAACTAATTATTTCATGAGACATCAAGAAAAAAAACCAGAAGACATGAAATATTTCTTTGAGAAAACAATTGACATGGAAAATAGATCAAGTGGAGATAATTTAAGAATTATTGGACTGCCTGAAAACCATGGTCAAATTAAAAGCCTGGATATCATGAAACAAGAAATTATCAAAGAAAACTGCCCAGATATTGTTGAGCAAAAGAATAAAATAGAAATTGAAAGAACCTACAGATCGCCTCTAGAAAAAAATCCTCAAATGACAAGTCCCGGGAATATAATAGCTAAATTTGAGAGCCCCCAAGTTGAGGAGAAAATGCAGTCAGAAAGAAATAATTCAAATACCATGGAGCTACAGTCATGGTTACACAGGACTCTGTGGCCTCCACATTAAAGGTTTGGAATGTGTGGAATATGATATTCAGGAACGTGAAAGATCTAGGTTTACAACTCAGAGCCACCTATCCAGCAAAACTGAATATATTCTTTCAGGAGAAATAAATAATCATTCAATAAAATAGAAGATTTCTAAGCATTCCTGGTGAAAAAAAGCAGGTCTAAATAGACAATTTGTCCAAACACAAGATACAAGAGAAGCCTAAAAAGTTAAATAAGAAAAAGAAAATTTAAGAGACTCAATAAGGTTAAATTGTGTATATTACTACATGAAAAGACAACATTTGTTACTCTTAAAAATTCTTATTAGTAGAAGAGTGGTTAGACAGAGTATACATAGAGAGACGGTAGTGAAATAAGCTGATTAAGATGATATGATATGCAGAAAAAAACCAAGAGGTAAAAAAGAAGACTACACTGAAAGAAAAGAGAAGAAAGAAATGGAATGGGAATGGAATTTCACACTGAAAGAGGTGTAAAAAACTATTACAATGGAGGGGAGGATGAAGGTGGTGAAAGGAAATCCTTAAGTTTTACTCTCATCATAAATGGCTCAGAGAAGAAATAACAACCATACTCATTAGGGTATAGAATCCTATCTTACTCTATAGAGAACTGGGAGGGGAACAAGTCAATGGAAAGGGGAGTGGTAATAGGAGGGAGGGGGAAATAGAATGATTATAAAAAGCAAAATACTGGTGAGGCAGGACAGAAGTGGAAGGAAAAAAAGCAGGATAAAAAGGGGAAATTAGGATAGAGCAGAATACATAGCTGGTAATCATCAATGTGAATGTGAATGGAATGAACGCACCCATAAAACAGAATCCCAATACTACACAAATAAAATCTGATCTAAAGAATTGGAAAAAAAGACTCATTGCTCATGGATAGGCTGAGTTAATGTTACAAAAATGATAATTCTACCTAAATTAATTTATTCATTCAGTGACATACCAAACATATTACCAAATAATTATTTTATAGAACTAGAAAAGATAATAACAAAATTCATCTGGAAAAAAAAAACTTCAAGGATATCAAGGGAAGTAATGAACAAGGGAAGTAATGAAAAAAAAAGGAGAAAGACAGAGACCTAGTAGTACCAGATCTCAAACTATTATAAATCAGGAATCATCAAAATAATTTGGTACTGGCTAAGAAATAGAATGGTATATCAATGGAATAGATTAGATACATGATATACAGGGGTAAATTACTTTAGCAACCTAGAGTTTGATAAACCCAGAGATTCCAGCTTTTGGAATAAGAACTCATTATTTAGCAAAAAATGCTAGAAAATTAGAAGCCAATATGGCAGAAGTTAGGTTAGACTAATATCTCACACCCTATAACAAGATAAGATCAAAATGGAAATACAATTTAGATATAAAGAGTTATATCACAACTAAATTAGGGGAATGAAGAATATTTTACCAGGTAGATCTCTGGAGAAGGGAAGAATTCATGACCAAACAAGAGATAGAGAGTATTATAAAATGTAAAATGAATAATTTTGATTACAATAAATTAAAAAGGTTTTCTATAAACAAAACAAATATAACCAAGAGTAGAAGGGCAACAAAAAAAACTGGGAAAAATTTTATAACAAATGTCTCTGATAAAAGTCTAATTTCCCAAATTTATAAGAATACAAGCCACTCCCAAATTGACAAATGATCAACGGATATAAATAAGCAATTTTCAGATGAAGAAATCAAAGTCATCAATAATGATATGAAAAAATGTTCTTAATCCCTTTTGATAAGAGAAATGCAAATTAAATCAACACTGAGATACCACCTCAAATCTGTGAGATTGCTCAATATGGTCATAAAGCAAAGTTATAAATGTTAGAGGGGATGTGGCAAAATTGAGACACTAATGCATTATTAGTATAGTTGTGAACTGATGCAATCATTTTGAAGAACAAATTGGAATTATGCTCAAAGGGCCATAAAACTGTGTATACTGTTTGATCCTATATATCTAGTGTCTAGCACCATACTTGACACATAGTAGTTGCTGAACAAATATTTAATGACTGGTTGATCAATTCAATTGTTTTCCTTCTCTTTTCCCAAAATTTTTGTTCATTCCAGATAAATGCATAGGTCTCAATCATCCACATCCTTATTTGAGCAAATCAAAGAGTTAGTTTCTAGAAATTTATCCTGATATCTTTCACTCAGAATGATCAAATACAACATCACAACTCTTACATTGTCTTTTACTTCTTTGCACATTTTGTATTTTATAATCTATCATTTATGAAAATGCTTTTTCTCAAGTTAAACTTTAGAGCAAAGATTCATGTATTATTTTTTCAACCTTAAAATACTATATAAATATTATCTTCTTATTCCTCTAGTACTTAAAATAATAACTGTATATATGTATATATAGTAGCTGCTTATTAATTGAATCAAATAGATGAAGACCACTATTTCTAACAGATCACATGGCATCACCTAATTGTTTCTCTGTTGATTCAATCTAATTTTGATAGATGTTGATTTTGATAATATTTTCCATGTTATTAAAAGTTTAATAAGGCATATCAAATCTTGACTTGTGAGTATGTTTTTCCTTTCTTGGAGAAAAATGTAACTGTTTCTTTAAAAGACAGTTTTTATTTTGCATTTTAGTGAGTTTTAAAGCAATGTAGTAGACATAACAAGGATAAAGATATTTAAAACAAAAGCATAAGTCCACAATTTCCAGTTGAAATGGGTGTATTTAAAAGAAAATCAATAACTAACATTTATAAGGTGGTTACTATATGCCTGACATTGTGCTAATATTTTTATATTTATTATCTCATTTCATCTTTGCAACAACTCCATGAGGTGGGTGCTATTATTATTCCCATATACAGCCAAGGAAACTGAGGCAGACAAAGATTGTGACTTGCCCAATTTAATGCAGCTAGTAAGTATATTAGAGGATGAATTTGAACTCAGGCCTTACTGACTCCAGGCCCAATGCTCTAATGACTGATCTGCCTAGCTTCCTTCAATAAATAGTTTAGCAAAATTAAATTGAAAGCACATGAGGTCATAGCAATGTCATGTTCATATTTGATATATTTAACACAACATGCTTCATCTGTGTCAAAACTGATGTCTATCACCAAAGAAATCTAAAAGAGTATGGTCAAGAGATTTTTAGTAACCATCATATGCACCTGGACTCTTAATAAAAACCATTTGGAGAACTAAAAATGAAGTTTTACATAAACCATTTGTATGTAATATGAATACCCTACATTGCAGCTTTCATAGCTTGTGGAAATTTTACTATGGAAAATATTAATGAAAGTGGCATTTGTACAATCATACCTCCACCCAGTGTGGAAATGTTTTATTTGGAACAATGAAGCTATCACACTTGGACAGAGCTTAGGATCTCACTCTATTTACTTAATATTTCCTAAATGGAGATATAAATATTAAGAGTAATACTCAAAACAGGTGCTCCACTTTTAACATCTATGCTATCTGAAACATATGTATATAACCTGGTTTGGAAGTGACCTAATTGTGTCACTATTTCTTCAAAGTACCTTAAAGGGCAGTGACATCACTTTTCCAAGGGGTGGCATCTGCTTCCTGTGCCATTTCAGAAAATATATGTCTGGGTTTCATGGAACAAGAAAATAGAAATTGGAGAAAATAACAAGGGGAGAAAGAGTAGGGAATGAGAAATGTAAACTGTCTTTTGAAATGCTACAGCGACAAAGGAACTGAAAAGGTATGTGTACTGAGGTTTTCTTGTTTCATTCATTTTTATTATTACACTCAAATCTGGTGATTTGCCCATTATGCTCCTCGGAAACACCTCCACTCCAAGTCTTGGGTTGAGAAGTGAGTAGCTGCTAGATAGCTAATGGAATTCCTTCTAATATTTATTTTTCACAATGAAGCAATTTAACTATGTTGTTGTCTAGGAACACATCACTTGTTTGGAATTATTGACCAATACTCATATTTAACATCTTTACACTAGGGTGGAAAAACATAGTTCAATATTCCTATCATCTCAATCTTATTACAAATGAGAACTTAATAAGTTGATTCTGGAAGGTGTGTATTTTGATAAATCTGCCAACAATTGTTCTGCTATTTGGACAAAGATGAAAGGGAAATCGTGCTTATTGATTCTAAGGTTCAATAGTGCTTTGCTCACACTGACAGATTCAAATATGACATGAAAACAGATACAAATGTGAACACGGAATATGGAATTGTTACACTTTTTAGTTGAATACAAATTTAATAGAATTTTACCTTGGTTTTCTGACAGATTTTGTGAAATATTAAGAAATTTAAATAGTGACTCAGAAATATGCTGAAAAAACTAGTGACAGTTAACTATCTGGCACTATTTAATTACTACCCAGATTTTTGAAAATTACATTGATGATATGGCCCAAGTACCTCTACCATTCTTTACTATCACTTCTTTACTATGAGAAACTCACTCCACACTTTTGTAGTGCATTCAGAGAGATGTGGGCATAAGCAAATAACTTCAATATTGCTACAAAAATATAGGAGCAACTGCCTTCATTTCACCAAGTTTTATTTTCTTTGAGTTTAAAATTTAATGTAAGTTTTATATGAAAAAAAATCACAAAGAAAGGAAGAGATAAGGTACCTACACTGAAGAAGTTTTAAATATGTTTTAATTAAGAAAGCCCAAGGAATATGTTTTTTTTAAACCCTTACCTTCCATCTTAGAATCAAAACTGTGTATTGTTTCCAAGGCAGAAGAGAGGTAAGGGCTAGGCAATGGGAGTTAAGAGACTTTCCCAGGGTCACAAAGCTAGGAAGTGTCTGAGGCCAAATTTGACCCCAGGACTTGCCATCTCTAGGCCTGACTCTCAATCCATCGAGCCATCTAGTTGCCCCAAAGTAATGTACAGTATTTTTGAAAAATGTGATTTTTATTCATTTGCCTTTATAACAATTTTTTATTTATATCAGCAATTTTTTGGAAATCTAAGATCAATATAAGTAATGAAATATTTCATATTCCAGTATAAATTATGTATTTCTCCTTATTGAAGAAAAGTTATAAAAACTTTAGGATTTTTCTTAATTTAAAAGAAAAGATTTTCATGGTTTTATACTTCTCTTCAGTAAAAAAATGCAACATTTACTGATATTTTAAATAACACAAAAGAAAAATAAATGCATTTGGGGAACTTCATAGAAATGTTGTTTAATTTTTACATTTGCAGATTTTTAGAAAAACTAGTAATTATTATTTTCTAAAACTAGAATAAATAAGACTATACAGCCTTTAAGTTGGATACATTCTAAAAGAAGAGAAAAAAGAAAGGATGAATGACAACTTTGGATCAATGTGATGATTGTATCAATTTCAGATTCTCTGCTAACAATAGGTGTCTGATTGGACACCACTGGCTTTATTGGGAAGTGGATGAGATATAATATACCTTGCAGTGCATTAGTTGTTTGCGTTGATTGGATGAAAGACGAATTTCACATGGAGGACAGTTTGAATCCCATCACTGTTGCAATTACATTGAACACCAGAGGAAAGTACCCTGTTGCTGCTGCTACATGCTGCAAATTAGTATGATTTTCTCTATCCACTGTCTTCCTCCATTCCACACCCTTATCCCTCTCCCAATAAATGAAAATCTGTATGGTGATTTACAAATATTAGAAAATTAAATAATCCCACATATAAACCAGTCACCCTTCTAAGCAGAATTTCCATCTTTGTCTTTCCTCACTTTCTCTGCCCTCAGATCAGGAGTCAGTATAATTAGGTATACTGTGTGAACTACCTTGAAACAAATATGTTCATAATTGTTTTATAACTTTATTTTCCCTGCACATTTCAAATAATGACATAAATGAGAAATATGGCTATAAAGCAAATAATATTCTCACCCCACCCCCAACATTGGGAACTAGTAGTACTTAAACAGCTGAGATCAGTCTGGAGAATACTTTTTATTATTGGCCAGTTTATATCTTCTTTGGGTTCATACTGTGAAAAAGTTCTTGAACTGAAGTAAATATATAATCAATTGGATTGATATATAAATGTAGTGCAGACACATTCTAAACAAAGCTGGATATATGTATGTTTCTCTCTAGTAGCAAGATATGTCAGATGTTTTATTCATCTCAATGTTTGTGGTCTCTAATATTTAATTACTAGTTGTTCAATGACAACTAGTATTTTAAAACAGACAATAGAGATCTAATTTGTTTGAAGTAGTTTTTTCAGGGGTTTTTCCTTCCTCCCTCCCTTCCTTTCTTCCTTCCTTCCTCTCTCTCTCTCTCTCTCTCTCTCTCTCTCTCTCTTCCTTCCATTCTTTCTTTCTGCCCTTTTTTGCTTCCTCCCTCTCTCCCTTCTCTCCTTCTCTCCCTTCCTCTCTGTATCTTTCTTCTTTCCTTTGACTTTTTTTTTTTTTTTTGCATTTTTCCCTCCCTTCATTCCTTTATTTCTTGGGAGGGCAAGGCATGGGGAAAATCTAGATCTATGAATTCACATATTTCTGGTGTAATCCCAGCATAACCCCCCACCCAGATCTAGAAGGGACTCAAAGACATCTGATATGAGTGCCTTATTTTACAGATAAAGAAACTTAAACCCAGGAGTACTAAATAACTTGTCCAAGTTCTCTCAGGGAATATGCTTTAAAGACCATATGACCCCAGGTCCTCTGAATCAAAAACATGATTCCATTTACATCCTTAGAAAGTTACCTGGCAGTGGGAATTAGGGCAAGAGAGATTGCCCATGGAAACACCACACATCAAGAACAGTGTTTGAACCCAAGTATTCCTGTCTTCAAAGCTAGCCCTTCACTCCCTCCATTAATGTTACCTCCCACAAGTCCCAGAAGTTGACATTCACTCATGATGCAGTGAAAAAAAGGGAAGGAAGGAAATAAGAATTTGTTAAATACCTACTATATGCCAGGGACTGTGCTAAGTACTTTATAATTATCATCTCCTTTTTTCTTCCCAACAATCCTGAGAACTAGGTGCTATTATATATCTCCATTTTT
>NC_058130.1:368474826-368535479 GCF_016433145.1 Gracilinanus agilis
TTCTTTCTTTCTTTCTTTCTTTCTTTCTTTCTTTCTTTCTTTCTTTCTTTCTTTCTTTCTTTCTTTCTTTCTTTCTTTCTTTCTTTCTTTCTTTCTTTCTTTCTTTCTTTCTTTCTTCATTTATCAAATGTCTTTGCTCTGTTAGGCTTCACAAAATGACATGGCTATTTCAAAGCCATAAACCTCAATGCCCCATGAAGTTATGGCATGCAACCAGACGACTGGAGGGGAAAATGAAGTCATAATTAGCCACAGCTGCTTATGCCTCACATTTCCAAACAACATCTCTGGATCACTATATTTGCATTTCTTTATCCCTCCCAAATTCAGGATCTTTGGAGAAGTTGATGATTTATCATCTGGGTAAACTGAGGTAGTTGCCAAACATTTATTAGACTACACTTTTGGCCTATGATATAACTAGTCTTCCTAGAGGGTCTGTGATTGACACCTGACTGGATATTTCCTTGATACATTCAGTGGGCAGGATCAAAGTAAAATGACAGTAATTTTCTTTGCTCATGTATCATTATTAACTTGGGACAAGGATTTGTCATCAAAGAACAGAGAAGTGTTCTGTCCTTTAGTCATTATTATTAAAATATAGAATGGAACCATCATATATTATTGGCTTAGCCTTTCCTTGCACTGGCTATAAAAATAGACACTGCTCTAAAACATCTCACTAATGTCCATTTTCCTGAGGGTGGAGCTGACCTTAGGCAGTTTACTACTTGGCTGTTAGTTAAGACTAATTAAGTTTGACTTTGTTAGGATATCCTAATCTGGGTTTTCATCTTAAATAAATTGAAGAAATACTAGGTTGAACTCAAGCAGCAGGACAGTGTATGTTTATGGACTTCCCATAGAAGAATTTCTTTGCTTCTTTGGGGTTGGTATACATAAGACACTTTCACCAGACCAACCCCTAACCCCCATGGAATATAAATATATATTTTCATTTTGTAACAATTTAACATATAGTACCCTGATAGTATTTTGGTCTAATTAGGCTAGTCCACCTCGCCTGCTTATTCCTTTCACAAATAAACAACACAATTGAATTAACAAATCTAGGAAATATCTTTTTTCCCCCAAAAATGGTTATATTTTAACCTTGGTGAAAAATGACACTATGCTGAACATGAACTACTTTGTGATCATTAATTTTAACCATATCATAAATTTCTACTTATTCTTTGCTTCCTTGGGATAATTATAACACTTATTTTTTACCAGTCTGTGGTATTACCAGTCTGAACTATTTTTCATTTGGAATCCACATTATATGAATTCGAAACGGACATATGGGGAATTTTTCTTATAATTATGTTAGAATCATCAAAGTGGTTTCCTCATAGTAACTACATTTATGCAGAGATAATTTGCATTAGACAATAACTTTGGAGTAAACAAGCATCTTTAATAGAAAAATACCATAGGTCGAATTTGTGTAATAGCAATGAAAGTGGTTTTAATGTAATCTTTTGCTTCACTATTTCAATTAGATGTAGGCCTTGGACATTACTTTAACTTAGATAAAAGTAAATAATTCATCCCTTGAGAAATAATGGCTAAGAAGTGATCATTGTTCTTTCTTAAAGGTCCTTGTGGAGATCTACATATTTGTCAATTATTAGCATGGTGAAATGGTGAAAAACATTTTGTAAAGCCCTTTTTATGGCACTATTCTCACTTAATTTATGCATAAGTAGCAATTTTCAGAAGAAAAATTGTAGACATAATATATGTGTGTGTCCACATTATACATGTGTCACACTGTGTACATAACTGCATATATTCATATGTGTATGTCTACTCATGTTTTTATATTACTGTGGAGGAGATAATATTAATATGAATATATACATGCATAAATATACATACATATATACGCACACAACCAATGAATACCAAATACTACGTAGTATAATCAAAACTTAAGAATACATGTATATACATAATATACATACACATAAACATACATATGTAAATAGGCATGCATATACATATACATATCTATGCATATGTATTCTCTTCTTGCAGTACTTCTATGAAGGACACTGTGTACATATACATGTGTTGACATCTATATCGATATTTATGCATATCTAAATACACTCAGAGAGGTGTATGTAGCTAAAATATATCAACTCTCCCAAACTAGTATCAAAACTTGAGAATAATTTATTAAAAATAGAAATCTCTCTCCAAAATCAAACTGGTTATACAGGCAAGAATTCGGTGATCCATGTTTTCTTTAATCCAGACCCTGAGAGCTGTTTGATACATAGGGCAAATATTAGAGGATATAGTCAACTGTAGCTATACCTGTGTCACCTCTATTAGGCATTAAGGTTGCACATCAATGGGATTAACTTTTAGTTTATATTTATTCAAATTGTTAAAGAATGTATTTTGGTTCTCTGCACAATTCTACCCACTGTGGAATTTTTAGTGTCATCAGTCTTTATTTTTTCTCTGTTTACTAGATGCCCACAGGGCTTGTCATTTGAGAACTCAAAGGTTCACTTCTAGGTTGAAAATTACCCTATTTCTTGGCCTAGCCCACCTAGGAGACCATTGGTTTCTCTTCAATGAAGGTTTGTTTAAGGAAAACAGTTTTATTACAAGAATTTTGTGTCTTGAATATTAAATTTTTTTTAAACTTTTACTTTTTAAACTGAGAAACAGCTTTGAGACAGAAGGGCAAGATCCAGGCAAAGAAGATTTAGGGACTTGCCCACCAGTCACAGAACTAGGTGTTTAAGCCCAGATTTGAACTCTTATTCTCTTGATTCTAGACATGGTACTCCATCCACTATATCACCAATGTGCCCCTATTAGGGATATAAAAAATTAAATGAATATATAGAAACCAAATGATTTTGATTTGGTAGCAATTACACATTAGTACATGATGCTAATATTTGAGCATCACAGGTAATGTTCACAATCTTGCCTGCCTTTATTTATCTTCATTACCCATAAGTTGGTGGTATATTTTCTCTCTTCAAATTTCAACCCTTTCAGAAATTATGCTATTTTTGATGAAAGAAAAACATGTAATAAAACAAATTTCCTAGATGCATACATAATACTTAATCAATCTGTGTGAGTCCTTCTTAAAAGATTAATTATCTGGTAGGTGTTGCCCTTGTCTGTGGAGATACAAAAATGCAAAAGTGAGGAATTACTTGCCTTTTAGGAGCTTATTCCCTGTTGAAATGTTACATGCCCCACTAGAGTGTTATCCTCCTGAGGGCCTGGGTCTAGTATCCACACTGCCTAAAAAAGAGCCTTATACTCCTTCTTTGCTTGATGTATGTTTATAGAATTACTTTGAATGAATACAATTATATGGATGATTCAAATATTCCAATATGCCATGGAGACAAATTTGCTTTGTTGTTAAATTATCCAGACTGAATAAATTTGTTGAATTTAGTGAATATACTCTGATTTCCATTTCACTTCATATGTGTAAACATAGCCTCTTAAGCTATTGATTAGCTCCCTGTGTAGAAGCACATGCACACATTATATGCATTTCACAGTCTCTTTTATTACATAGTATTATTGTTAATGCTGGCAATAGTTATTGTTACACAACAGCAATTAGTGCCCCAAGAATGCATTAAGAGCTAAACCCTAAACAAACAAACAAGAAAAATCAACAGGGTCTCCTATTTTTGAGCTTTGGTTAATGCCAGAATTTGTTTTGCTTGATTATTCATATATATTACAGCAGTATCTTTTCCATTGGAGGGAGGTGGGAAGAAAAGAAAATGAGTTCCTATTAATTGAAAAAAGGGTAAAATTAATAAAGGTTACATTTTTAAAAAAAAACATTTAAAAGGACAAATATTTAGCAAGCTTACTTGTAGGCAAATATTAGCAACGGGCTTGGAAAGAGACACAGCATTTGACAAGTCTAAATTTCAATCTCATTAAAGTTAACCCATATTTAAAGACTGTACACACCCTGATCAAGCTAAGTGAACTCCTTAGTACATTGTGGACACAAAGGAGCATGTTTCTGGCTCATATAATGATGTACTCCTTGTGTACAATTTATTCCCTCAACTCATTATCTGCCCCTGACTTGCCTCCTCATTGAGTGCCTGAAGGTAATATTTTCCTATTGCATGAGTTTTGACAACTCAAGTGATTTGTTAGACAAACTCCTGACAGCTCTATGAAATACTCATAAACCCTGTTTGTTTCTTTCAATGATTTTGTGATTAATATACTCTCCTGGTAGGGAAAACTTTTTTAGTCATGGTAATCTTTCAGGATTAAGAGACACCAATTTTTGGATGATGATTTTCTGTAGGAAAATATTTTATAAATCAAGCCTCATAGAAGTTTCTAATTTAAGCACAACAGTCCTATTGTTTTGGCAAGAACTTCTTGATTGACTTGTATGAGTGAATATAGGCCATCCTAACACAGAGACAATAATGTTTTTGGCTATAAAGAAATTTCAAATGTGTTCGTGGGAAGGAGATTCCTAGCAAGAAAAAGTTGAGTAGATAATGGAGTGAGTCTGCACAGGGGAACTGCCCCATTTCTCCTCTTCCCAGAGGCCAAGAATATTTTTTCCATGTCCTACCCCTCTGTCCAGCCACCCAAAGTGAACAGTTTCTCCCACAGCTCTCTGGGGTAATGCAGAATTGGGAGTAGGGCTCATATTCAGCTTGAAGTTTCTTTTTGAGGTGAACTTGAAAACCTTCGCCAATTCTGCACTGAGGTAACAAACTATCAGGAAAGAGACAAAGTTAATCCATCTTTGAGCTGCATTAGCTTTCCAAAATAGAAACAAGATTTCTAGTGTCCATATTCCATTTTGCTTGGAAGTAATTTAGCCACATGGGAATCTGGAAAATGCTATGCTTAGGTGGAGTGAAGGATTCTTACACAGCCAGTATCACACAAGTGGATTTTCTATAAAGGACTGCGGTAGCAGCCAAAAAGGATCTCTACACCCTGGCTAACTATGTATAGGAGCAAATGTCAAGATGTAGTCTAACTACTGGAAAAGGAGACGTTTATAAATATACCAAGCATAAGCAATTTGGAGAAAGCATAGCATTTTATGAGTGTATTCATTTGAAAGGAAGAAAATAGATGAGAGAGAAGGAAATTAAAGAGTTGAGTTATAGTGATGAAAACCAAAACTTCAGTTTTTCAAATATAGACCTATTAATATATTTCACATAAACAATAATGTCTAGAATTATATTCTTAAATTTTTTATAATCCTAACCTTCCTGGTTACTGTTATTTTGTGTGCATGAGTGAATGTATATTTTTTGTATGTAAAATGGATTTTTATTCTTTGAGATTAAAAAATCAATTGCTAGTCAACCATGTGTTAAATGAATGAATTTTTGTTTTCTCTATTTAGAATTTAAAGAAATTCTTCATTAGATGCATGAGAATGTGCAAGTATACTCTCAAATTTCACAAGATTATTCAGTTATCTTTATGGAATTTCATTAGTCACAAGGGGTTAATTATTTATTTTATGCAACTTGTAACAAAGCATATTTAATAAAACATTTAGTTATTTCTGAGAATTATCTTTGTGAATGTCTCCTACAAATATATTGGTTTGTATTGAATAAATAGATTTTTCATACAAATTATGCTATATCAAAATAATGTTCTCTCTTGATCTTGATATTGAGAGCTGTGACAATGGCTTATTTTGTCTCACTGTTGCAACTAGCACAATGATAGATACATGATAAATTGAGTAAAATATTCTCCTATAGTTATTTGTTGCAGCGGCATCAGGTTCTATACTTTCATTTAAAGTTGTAATATTTGAACAAAACTAATTGTTGTGAAATTTTAGCTTGCATAAATTCTAAATCTTAATTTCTGTAACTTCCATACATTGTCCATAGTTCAAAGCCAAGCAGAATCCATCTAATCCTTCTTGAAAATGAAAAATATTATCAATATCATATGAATGTGAGAAAATAAATGCTGGCATTACTCATCAATTAAACAATCTATTCCCTAGAGTTACTACTCAATACTTAGTAAATTTCAGTACCAAGGTACCACTCCCTAGATACTATTTCCTGTTGTGTATAGTCTACCCAGTGATGGCAAACCTATGACACATGTGACACATGTAACCATTTTTTATGACACACGGCTGCATGTGGACACATACAGAGAAGTATGGGGCCACATGCTGAGGACGAAACATTTGCTGTAGAATAGTGTAGTGTAGACCTCTCTGTGCACTGTAGATGACAATTCTACGTATATTAATTTATCTATTTCATTTATTGAATATAGTTATATATTTTAATTATACTTTTTGTTATTTAAACTATAAATAACACACAATTTTGCTTTTTTTTTCTCGAAGTGACATACCACCTGAGTTATGCTTGTTTTTTTGGTGAATTTTGACACACCAAGCTCAAAAGGTTGCCCATCACTGGTCTAACCATTAGAAATACCAGAATTTAAGAGTATCTAGAAATGCCAATCAGTCTCAAATGATTCATTGTATTTTTTCTTCTTAATGTAAAGAAAATAGAGAAAATAAGATGGATTTTTTCATTAAAATTGTAGGTTTTAATAAATGTAATTATATAAATTTAAACCTGTTTGCAGAAATAGTAGAAAATATAGTAAATCCTAGTAATTTTTTTAATTGCATCAATTGAAAGTTTAATTTTCAAGCGTTAAGAGGAAGGTCAGTTTTTTGTATTTATATCTTAGTGCTTTTATAATACTTGTCATAGTACACAGTAAGTTCTTCTTAAATGTTTTGAATGTATTTCTTAATTCATGTGTGTCCATCCCTTTATTTTACAAATGAAGAAACTTTTATATAAGTAAAAGTTCATAACTTTCCCATAACCAAATAATCAGTTGAGAGTACAACTCAGTTCCTCTGACACAATATTCTTTTATTTAGTAGTATTGTATAAGGTCATGCCTGCTTCCTTGTTAGATGAACCTACAGAAAGATTATTTTTTAATGATCTTCTGATAGTCAACCTAAGGAAGGTAGATCATAAAATAGTTATTTAAATACATATTCAATAGGCAATGGGATCCTATGTCAAGTTCTAGTAGAAACATTGTGAAATAACAGGTTTTTATACATTTCTTTTTTTTTAAACCCTTGTACTTCGGTGTATTGTCTTATAGGTGGAAGATTGGTAAGGGTGGGCAATGGGGGTCAAGTGACTTGCCCAGGATCACACAGTTGGAAAGTGGCTGAGGCCAGGTTTGAACCTAGGACCTCCTGTCTCTAGGCCTGACTCTCACTCCACTGAGCTACCCAGCTGCCCCTTTTTTATACATTTCTGATGAAACCAGAACTATATGGAAAATTTAATTCTCAAATACAAGACTCAAAACAAGCATAAAGAGGTAAACAGAAAAGAGAAATCAGAAGACATTCAATAAGGTTATATTGTTTTACATACCTACATGAGAAGATGATTCTTGAAACTCCTAAGTACTTTGTAATTTCTAGGGCAATTAGAAGTAGTATACATAGATAGAGGGTAAGGGTGTGAGTTAAATATGATAGGATATCTAAAAAAAACTTAAGGAGAAATAGGAATGCATTGGGAGAAGGGGGAAAAGAGAAATAGAATTGGCCAAATTAACTGATGTAAAAGAGGCATGAAAGAGTTTTACAGTGGAGAGGAAGTATACAGTAAGGTATTCTTCAGCAAAATCCCATGATATATTAAAAAACTCCATGATATAGAATTATGTACAATTTTTTTAAAAACCTGAGATACATTGAAGCTGTGATAAGTGAACTGCAATATAGTGAGGGATGACTGTATTAACTAGAAAAATGAAAACTGAAACATTTCTAAGGTATCACCAAATACCTGTCAGACTGATTAATATGGTAGCAAAGAAAAATGACCAAAATTGGAACTGATGTGGGAAAATTGGGTCACTTATTGACTTGAGGGGAGTTGAGAACTTATTTAACCATTCTGGAGAGCAATTTGGGCCTATACCAAAGAACAATAAAATAATACATACCCTTTGTCCCAGCAATACCATTACTATCTCTTATTCCCATTTTTCTCCTACTGCCCTATAGCGTAAGGAAGGTTTCTATAACTTGCTGAGTGTGTTATTCCCCTTTTGAACTAATTCCTGTGAAAGCAAGGTTCAAACATTGTCCATATCCCCCAACCCCCTTCTTTGCTTTATTTACTCTTAGGCTTGACTTTTATCTTGAATCTTTATCTTCAGTTTTCTAGTCTCCTTCTGTGTTTATCTTCCTTGCCCTTTGAGGTTTTTTTATCAGCCCATCTTATCCAGGTTCCTTCCTTCCTTTTATCTATGTATACTCTTTCTCACTGTCTTAACAGTGATAAATATTTAAGTATCTTATGTATTTTAGGTATCTTAAATATTTCAAGTACCTTAAGTATCTCAAGCATCTTAGAATCCCCAAATATCTTAATTATCTCCTTCCCAGGCATGAATATGTTCCTCAGCCTAATTAAAAACCTTAAATTTTCACTTCTGATTATCTCTTTATTCTTCTCTTGAGTATCAAATTTGCCCATCAGATTTTATTCTTAGTTCTGTACTTTTATTTTTTGGTTAGGAATTGTGGAAGTCCTAAGTTTCATTAAACATCACTTTGTTTTCCCTACAGGATAATGCTCATTTTTGCTTAATATATGCTTCTTAGTTATTAGTGTAGATCCTTTACCTTTCAGAATCATGTTACATCACTTCTGGTCCTTTAGTAAAGAAGCTTCCAGATCTTGTGAAATTCTGATTGTGACTCCATAATGTTTAATTTTTTTTCCTTCTGGTTGCTTGCAGTACTTTTCCCTCGGCCTGGAAGTTTCTGAATTTTCCCATGAGATTCCTGGAATGTTTTATTTTGGAATTTCTCTCAGGAAATAATGTCTGGATTCTTTCAATTCCTATTTTCCTCCCTTACTTGAAGATTTGAGCACAATTTTCCCTGGTGATATCTTTTAATATAGTGTCCAGGATGTTTTCTTTAATAGCTTGTAGGTATTCTGATTATTCTTAGATTGTCTCTCATGAATGTGTTTTCCGGAACATTTGGTTTTCTAGTGAGGGATTTCAGATTTTCTTCCATTTTTTTACTGTTTTTGATATTATCTACTCTTTCCTTGTGCCTTATGGAGTCATTAGCTTCCAATTGCTTAATATAATTTTAGGGAATTATTTTCTTCCTTGAGATTTTGTGTTTCCATTTCTATTTGACCCACTCTAGTCTTTTAAGAATTGTTTTCCTTAGTGGGTTTTTTGGCATCTCTATTTCTATTTGATCCATTCTACATTTAGGGAGTTGTTATCTTCAGTGGATTTCCCCCCAAAGTTGTTGAATCTTTCTATTATTTCTTTTATTACTTGACTTTTTAAATTTCTTTACAAGTTCTTCCAAGAGTTCTTTGGAGGCCTGACAACATTTCTCAATTTGCTTTGGCTTCACATTTTCTTTTTTCCAATATTGTTTTCTAAGTTTCTATTTTCATCTACTCTGTCACTTAAGTAGTTTTCTAAGGTTAAGTATTTCTAGTACTCATTTTTCTAGTTATTTTTTGCCCCCTCCTCATTACTTTGCCCCCATTACCTTGTTTATCTATTGAGGTTCTG
Source organism: Gracilinanus agilis (assembly GCF_016433145.1). NCBI lineage: Eukaryota > Metazoa > Chordata > Mammalia > Didelphimorphia > Didelphidae > Gracilinanus > Gracilinanus agilis. Next base: position 368,484,481 of record NC_058130.1, read on the forward strand.
CCTTGCTCTTGGGGTTGAAGGAGCACTTTTCCAGACTTGCAGAATGGCCTTATCTGGGGGTTTGGGGAAAGTCTGGCTTTCTTTGAGACCTTCAGTGTATACTTTGGCCCAGATGGTTTCTTGGAGGGTGTTTCACGTGTTTTGTCCAGTTGGATTCAACATCCCTGTTGTCAATTGCCCTATTATTTCCTATGTTGGGCTGTTCTCTGTTACGCAGATTTACCATATAGACTACTCGTACATTACATTTTAATCACCATTAGGCCACTGAAATTATTTAGGATTGCTCCTTGCTCTACCCCTTCATTACCTATGGTTTCATGGAATTGTGTAGGGCTGATGTTGGACTACTCCCTCATTCTGCTGTTTTATTGCCTCAGGCCACATAGCAGTGAATTGGGCTGCTAGCTAACACTGGCATTTTATTGGGTATGTGGTTTTGCTAACACAGGGTATTTCTCAACATGTAGGGCTGTACCCCAATCTGGTGTTTCCTTGCCTCAAAATACATGGAAACATTTTGTGTTGTTCCTAATTCTGCCAGTTTTCCAAAGCCACACTATAGGGGGCCATGCCTCTATATGATTTCTTGGGGTCCTGAGCGGCATGGTGGCATAGGATGGTTAAAGCAGGAGAAAGAAAATGAGAACAACTAGACTAGTGGTTAGCCCATGCTGTCCCAAAGTCTGTGGGCTTGGGAGTTTATTATATACTGGTTTCAAACAAAGAACACACCTATGAAGGGATAACAGATCATACATAACCATTAAAGTCTAAAGAGTAAAGGTATAAGTACCAAGACAATGGCCAAATTCCAACCATCAATTAGTAGGGATAATTCTGGGAGAGGAAATATCCCAGGGAGATGCTCACCAGTCAAATCCTAAAGGAGCCAGTTCTAATCTGAATATGCACTCTTATCTAATTAACATTTGTTAGGAAAGGAATCATTAACTCAGTAGGTGCTGGTCTGCCACTTCAAAGCTCTCCAATAAGAATTGTAAAAAAAGGTGGGGATCAAAGACTGAGTCCAAAGAGGAGCCTCAGATTTTTATCTTAGATGGCCCGTTCAGTCTGCATCCTGACATGCAGTGCAGAAAATCATACACACAGTTTTACTTGCCGATGATTTTGGAATCGGATCCAGATAAAATATCTGTTACAGACTCTGTTTCTCTAAATGACTCCTAATAGCCTTCTTGGAGGGATCAAGTTGATTTTGGATTAACCTACCTGCTGGTACCAGAGCCTTTTGGGGCTCAGGTGACTAGGACCAAACACAAAGACTGCCTCAGCCTGGATTGGTCATGTAGGGAATCCAGATAACAGGCCCTAAATTTGATCCTATTTCTCCAAAGGCTTTAATACATAGAACGGCTTCCCACACCATACTGTCTGGACTACGTTCCTTTCTTACCCCAATGAGATACAGCCTTCTTATTTTCCTTTGTTTTGAACTTTATCTTTTATTTGTGTGTTTTTAGAGGGTTTGGGTGAGCTGAGTATCCCTTATTCTACCATCTTAACACCCAGCATAACTAAATGAACTTAAAAAAATTGTTTTACTAGTTCAGTGTAGTGATATATTGACCATTTAACTAACATGTCATTAAATATATTAAATTAATGTGTTAATATATTCATTTTTAATTTACTTATTTGATGTATTTCTGAATAATCCATCTTTAAATATTTGGATTATGTAAAAAATGCTTAATACTTAGATTTGTTTAAGCCTCTAACATGTTGTATTAGGTTTTATATAAAGACATAAATAATGTAGCTACTTTAAAAGGGATCAGTCTTTTGACCATATCTAAATTTTTTAGAATTATTAATAAAAAATTTTCATTCCTTTATTTTTGTGGATTTATTTTGCATCTTGTTAATAGATCTATTGATCATATTTATTAATTTATTTGCTGATTCTTCAGGATTTCCTAAATAAACCACTGTCATCTGAAAATAGGGGAAATAATTTCATCTTTGCTAATGTTTATCCCTTAATATTTTCCTTTGCATTGTTACCACAATTATTATTTAATATTTACAATGATATATTTAATATTTGTATATGTACATGTAAATATTGTATATATATATATATATGTGTGTATATGAGCCTTTGATCATTTCAATATGGTTTCATGTCTATATATTTATTCATCTATGTATTCATAGTGGCACTCATACTTTCCTCATTCTTATGAGAAATTTTTTTCAATAATAAAGTCAACTATGTCTATTGATTTTATAGTTTTAAAAAGAATTTAGTGTTCTCTTTTGTCAAAAGATTTTCTATGTCTATTGACAGAACCACGTAGTTTCATTTGTGGTTTTTTTCCTTTGAAAAAAATATTTATAGCAGCTCTTTTTGTGGTGGCAAAAGACTAGAAACTGATGGAATGGCTATCAATTGGAGAATGGCTAGACAAGGTGTGGTATATGATTGTAAAGGGATATTACTATTTTATGAGAAGTGATGAGAAAGATTATTTAAAAAAAAAACCTGGAAAAACTGTAATGCAAAAGATGCAAGAGAGGCTTTTGCTCTTGCAGGGAGCCAACTGAAAACTTCTGGCAGTTAGAAGCCTTAGAATTCTGAGAGAAGTCAGTTGGTTCCTGAGCCTTGAACAGAGGGGAAGGACTAACTAGAGCTTGGCTTTCTGTTTTGCTTTGGTCTGTGCTTTGTCTCTGGACAATTCGAACCTACCTAATTTCTCTGGACCTTTCCCTGACCTTCTCCATATTATTTCCCTGTTTCCTTTCCTGTTTCTCCTGGGGCTCTGGGAGGCAGGTTGGCTTTTGGGGTTTTATTGAATAGACTTTGTGTGTTTAGTTTTCCTGAATAGGCAAGTAGGACATCCTTCAATTCAAACTATCCCTTTAGTATACCCTCTACTTTAAGGCAGCCAAATCTTCCCTGGCTGAGAGAAGCAGGTCCTCTCTCAGCCTAACTCAAGGGTCTGCAACCTTTTTGGCCATGAGAACCATAAATGCCACATTTTTTAAAATGTAATTTCATGAGAGATGTACAATATGTTTAACACTAAATACAAGTAAATATGTGCATTTTATGTAAGAACAACACTTTTAAAGTACAATAAGTCTCTGAACTATTTTTAATAATGTTATTATGTGCTAATCAAGGGAAGGAGACCACCCTCCCAATTTTGGTGTCTTCCCTTTTTATCCATAACAAAACTTACATGAACTGATGCAAAGTTAATTGAGCAGAACAAGGAGATCACCGAACAAAATAATAGCAATATTATATAATCATCAACACTGAATGACTTAGCTATCCTCAGCAATACCACAATCCAAGACAATAACAAAGGACTCATGAGGAAAAATATTATCCACCTCCAGAGAAAGATTTGATGGAACTAGAATGCAGATTTCATCATACTAACTTATACTTTCTTGTCTTTTTTCTTTTGATTTGATATGTGTCATCTTCCACAATATGACCCACATGGAAATATATTTTACATGATTATGTATATAATCAATATAATCAAATTGCTTGCTATCTGAGAGAGGCTACAGAGAGACAATGTAGGGAAATAATTTAAAGATTTAAATTTAAGAAAATAAATGTTAAAAATTATTTTGCATGTAACTGGGAAAAACAAAATTTATAAAAATTAAGGATTAATTTTAAAGAGTTTTAGTGTATGAATGTGATGAAGTATATTTGGTCCATAAGAAGTGATGAAAAGGGAAGTTTCACAAAAACCTAACAATACATATATGAACTGATGTACAGTGAAATAAGAACTAGGAAAATTGTTTATGTTAATAATATTGTTAAAATAATTAATAACTTTGATCATCAAAATAATTGCCCCCCAATTCCAAGAATTCCTTATTAAAAACACTTTTTACCACCAGAAATTTAATTGATTTATTCAGAGTACAGACTGAAATATATTTTTTGTTTCTACTTTCTTCCTTTGTTCCTTTGATTCTTCACCTCCTTTTATTTTGTTTTTCCTCTCCTTTTTTCTGAACATGGCTAATATAGAAATTTATTCTGAATCACTTCATATTTGTCATTTTTTGGATAATTTCCTGCCTTCTTAAGGGACAAGGGAAAGGGAATAGAGGGGAAAAATTTGACTTGAAAAATAAAGTTGAAAAATGGTAAAAAATATTCCTAGGGAGCAACCAAGTGGCTTAGTGGATTGAAAGCCAGGCCTAAAGTTGGAAATTGCTGTTTTTCAATTTAGCCTCATACAATTTCTAGGTGTGTGACTCTGGGTAAATCACTTAACCTCCATTGACCAGCCCTTTCTTTTCTTCTGCCTTGGTATAACACATAGTATTGAATATGAGACCAAAGATCATTGTGAGAAGAAGGATAACATTCCTCCATATAAGTTTTTCAGATTTATGGTTGAAAATAGAATTAATATGAATTTTTAAGTTTTTGCTAATTGTTTATCTTTACATGTGGCTTCTATATAAATTGCCCTTATGGTTCTACACATTTCATTCTATATCAGTTCATACAGATTTTCCTAGTTTCCTCCAAATTCATGCCTATCATTTCTTTCATCTAAATAATATTGAATTGTATTCAAATTTTATAATTTGTTCAGTCATCCATCCATTGATCAATGCAACCTTAGTTTTCATTTCTTTGAAACAGAATTCATGCCATGTCTTTCAATATACTTGGCAAATTGGAGTGGAGTATCTAGACTTCTCTACAATCTTTCATGTTTTTAACTTAATCTAAAGTGCCTAATTTACATAAGTTTAAAAAATACTTTGTTTAATTTAGTGACTGATTTGTAAATAAAAAAATATTGGCTTAATAATGACAGAATGTTATTAACTAAGCTTAGTAAGCTGTATTTTCTGTATTTCTTGATATTACAGCATGCCAATATTGGTAAATGGCAAAATTTATCAGTGCTGCAGGGGCTGGGGAGTGAGCATCACCAGGTGCTCCTATTTATAGGAATATACTTTTTAATAAAGATTGTCTTTAAGTAGATCATTTATTACATTAGCCCCTTGAATTAAGAAGGAATGAGAATGTGTTGGAAGGAATATGCCATAACCTTAATGGTCTCTTAAATTATAAATTCTAGTAACAGGGCAAGATGGTGAGATGAAAAATCACAAAGGTTAAGCCTTCCCCAAAACCTGTCCTATCAGATAAGTGCAGAAAAAATGCTGGAAAAAAATCTGAACTTCATGAAAAATTCTGGTGCTGTTTAGGAAGACAGAAAAAGAAGCTTGAAGACACTGTGGCTGTTGTCTATAATCTCAGCATGATGAGATTAGAATGCATCTGAATAACATCAACTGTGGAAGAGCAGTTTCACAGAAGAATGGAAAAGGGACTAAATACATTATCAGAAAGAGATTACAAGGGGCCCTTGTAATGGCAGTGAGATGTTGTTCCATCTAGTATCTCTGCCTTCCATTACTCTGTTCCAGATTGTAGTTGCAGGGGAAAGAGTAGTTAGAGTTATGAGGTAGCAGGGGCTCTAGCTATATAAGGATCATAAAGCAGACAAGGAGAACAGCAACCAGATCTCTCATCATATGACATTGTATTGGAAGCAGCAAAAATCTCAAGACTCTGAGAATGTTCTGTGAAGCAGAATATAATATACAGTAACTCAGATGAGTCATCCACCTTGGAAGTTAGCTGATACTAATTCTAATAATACTAATACTAATAATAAAATCCAAAGTAATGTGGGAAAATCAGCAAGCCACCAAAAATATTTGGCCATAAAAATTGTGATATTTTTATAAATGCATTATTATATTATATTATGAGCTCAATATTATATTTTATAAACTCATTATGATAAGCTCAAGACATCAACTTAGAAAAAGAAATTACTTACAAACATCTTTGATAAACCCTTAAAGAAGTAAATTCAGATTGGACACAAACCTATCAAGAATACCTAGCAGATCTAAAGAGAGTGTTAAAGAGAGCAAAAAAAGATTTTGAGAACTGTAATTTCAGTCCTTCCCTATCAATTGTCTGTGCCTAAGGCACTGCTTAACCAGAAAGGTACATCATGTTATGGTCTATGTACACATGTATTTCCCTGGGCAACCAACTAACTATCGGGAATCAAATATATTGACAATATATGGATCTAGGCAAAATGAATAGGAATTGAGAAATGATGAAATGATACTCCATAGACTAACTTTTTACTGACATAATTTCCCTTCTCTTAAAGTTATGCCTAGTTCAGAGGTCTTTTTTTGTTTCCCCATTCTGTGCTCAAGCAATTGTCTATGGTTTTTTTCCCTTAAACTAAGAATAGACAATAACATTTTTCCTGCTAAATATCATCATGCTAGGATTGCTCAATTGCTCTAGAGAGCAATGATTTTTATTAATCTCTATTCTATAATATAGTATATTAGAATATTTTATCATGAATAAATTCAAAATCAGTCTTTTTCCAAGTCATTGAAACAAGCATTCTACAGTTGCCTTCCTCTCTCACATGCTGTGAGAAGAGGAGAAAGAAAGCACTGCACAGCTCTATAGAATTGCCAAGGAAAACAAGAAAATTATTTACCTGGTATTGTAGGAATATAGAATTAAAGATTTAGCATGAAAAGGAACATTACAGATCACCAGGATCAACTTCTTTATTTTGTAGATGAGCAATCTGAAGAATAGAAAAGTAATAGTAATAGTAAATGAACTCCACTGAATATAAAAAAGTAATAAAATTCAGCCTATGAAATCAATAAGCTCCAATCATAGAATCAAAAAGTCCTCTATAGATGGCATCTACTTCAAACTGACAAGCTATGGAAAATTTTAAATGGACTATCATTCACAATTTTTACAAAACAAGGAGGAGTATTATAATACCTATACAAGAGATATCCAGAAGAGACAGTCTTAAGAAATTCTGACCTATTGAATAATGTAGATTTTGCCAGAATATTGTGGAAATGTTGCAAAATATCACAAAAACTAACATATTTCTTCACTTCAAATACAATCCTCAAAATATCAAGACTTTGAGACAAAACAACAAAAACATAATTGTATTGCAACTGGAATATTATGACAACAACAACAAGAACAAAAACATTTTGCCCATAATTTCCCATGAATAACATTATCCAAAAGTCATTACCTTACTCTCAGTGTAATTAACCCTGAGAGGGAGGAGTAGCTATATCCATTGGGATATAAAACTCTATCTAACCATACTGAGAAAGTCAGAAGGGATCAATCAAGGGGAGCAGGGGAGTGGGGAGGTCAAAAAAGGAGGGGAGAAGAAGGGGGAGGGAACTCATTAGGCCTTAAAAAATAAAAACAGGGGAATAATAAGGGAGGAGGTGGAAGGGGAAGTAAATCAAGGGAGGGAACAAGGGGGACTGGTCTAAAACAAACCACTGATTTAAAAGGAAATAGCATAAGAAGAATGGGTAGAACTAGGAGAGGATACCAAAATATTGGGGAATACACAACTGATAATTATAACTCTGGATGTGAACGGGATGAACTCACCCATAAAACAGAAGTAAATAGCAGAGTGGATTAGAAAACAAAATCCTACCATATGTTGTCTACAAGAAACACATATGAGGTGAATGGACATACACAGGTTTAAAGTCAAGGGCTGGAGCAAAATCTTTTGGGCATCAAATGAGAAAAAGAAGGCAGGAGTGACTATATGATTTCTGACAAAGCCAAAGTAAAAATAGATATGATTAAAAGAGATAGGGAGGGGCAGCTGGGTAGCTCAGTGGATTGAGAGTCAGGCTGAGAGACAGGAGGTCCTAGGTTCAAATCCGGCCTCAGCCACTTCCCAGATGTGTGACCCTGGGCAAGTCACTTGACCCCCATTGCCCACCCTTACCACTCTTCCACCTATGAGACAATACACTGAAGTTAAGGGTTTTAAAAAAAAAGAGATAGGGAAAGTAATTATGTCCCAATAAAAGGCAGTATAGGCAATGAGGAAATAACAGTACTCAACATGTATGCACCAGATGGGGTAGCATCCAAATTCCTAAAGGAGAAACTGTCAGAGCTCAATAAGGAAATAGATAGTAAAACCATACTAGTGGGTGATCTAAATATTCCTCTTTCAGATTTAGATAAATCAAACCAAAAATAAATAAGAAAAAGATAAGAGAATTGAATGAAATTATATAAAAGTTAGATTTAATAGATATGTGAAGAAATACACCTTCTTTTCAGCTGCACATGGTACATTCACAAAGATTGACCATGCAATAGGGCATAGAAACATTGCAAACAAATACAAAAGAGCAGAAATAATAAATGTAAACTTCTCAGATCATAATGAAATAAAAATAATAATTAGTAAGGGCAACTGGAGAGGCAAATCAAAAACTAATTGGAAATTAAATAATATGATTCTCCAAAACCAGTTAGTTAAAGAAGAAACCATAGAAACAATCAGTAATTTCATTGAAGAGAATGACAATGATGAGACATCCTGCCAACTCTGTGGGATGTAGCTAAGGCAGTATTCAGGGGGAAATTTATTTACTTGAATGCATATATTAACCGATTAGAGAGGACAAAGATCAATGCACTGGGCATACAAATTAAAAAACTATAAAGAGAACAAATTAAAAATCCCCAGCTAAACACCAAATTAGATATTATAAAAATTATAGGAGAAATCAATAAAATTGAAAGTAAAAGAATTATTAAATTAATAAATAAGACTAGAAGCTGATACTTTGAAAAAACAAACAAAATTGATAAAATACTGGTCAATCTAATTTAAAAAAGGAAAGAAAACCAAATTATCAGTATCAAAGATGAAAAGGGAGACCTCACCTCTAAAGAAGAGGAAATCAAGGTGATCATTAAAAGCTATTTTGCACAATTATATGGCAATAAATATGGTAATCTAGATGAGATGGATAAATATTTATAAAAATAGAAATTGCCTAGATTAACAGTAGAACAAATAGAATACTTAAATAATCCGATATCAGAAAAAGTAATTGAACAAGCCATCAAAGAGCTCCCTAAGAAAACATCCCCAAGACCACATGGATTCATAAGTGAATTCTATCAAACCTTCAAAGAACAAATAATTCCAATACTATACAAACTATTTGACATAATAAGCAAAGAAGTAGTTATACCAAAATCCTTTTATGATATAAATATGGCACTGATCCCAAAGCCAGGTAGATCAAAAACAGAGAAAGAAAACTACAAAAAAATCTCCTTAATTAACATACATGCAAAAATCTTAAACAGAATACTAGCAAAGAGATCCAAGCAAGTGATCACAAGGGTTATTCATTATGATCAGGTGGGATTTATTCCAGGAATGCAAGGATGGTTCAATATAAGGCAAACCATTCAATAATTGACCATATCAACAAGAAAACCAACAAAAATCACATGATTATCTCAATAGATGCTGAAAAAGCCTTTGACAAAATACATCCATTCCTATTGGAAACACTAGAAAGTATAGAAATAGAAGGACCTTTCCTAAAATAATAAACAGTATATATCGAAAATCATCAACAAGCATCATATGCAATGGGGATAAATTAGAAGCCTTCCCAACAAGATCAGACATGTAACAAGCATGCCCACTATCTCCTCTATTATTTAACATTGTACTAAAAACACTAGCAGGAGCAATTAGAAAAGAAAAAGAAATTGAAGGTATTAAAATAGTCAATGAGGAGAGTAAGCTATCACTCTTTTCAGATGATATGTTGTTCTACTTAAAGAATCCCAGAGAATCAACTAAAAAGCTAGTGGAAATAATCAACATGTTAAACAAAGTTGCAGGATACAAAATAAACCCACGTAAAAGATCAGCATTTCTATATATTTCTATCATATCCCAGCAGCAAGTGTTAGAAAGAGAAATTCCATTTAAAATCACACAATATAAAATATTAGGAATCTATCTGCCAAGTTATTCAGAGGAATTATATGAACAGAACTACGAAAAATTCTCCACACAATTAAAACTAGATCTAAACAATTGGAAAAACATTAATTGCTCATGGGTAGGATGAGCTAATATAATAAAATATTATTTTTATCATCCTACCCAAATTAATCTATTTATTTGCCATTGCCATTCCTATCGACTACCAAAAAAACCTTTTTTACTGAATTACAGAAAACTATAATGAAGTTCATTTGGAAGAACAAAAGATCAAGAATATCAAGGAAAGTAATGAAAAAAAAATGTGAAGGAAGGTGACTTTGTAGTACCAGATACTAAACTGTATTATAAGGCAGTGGACATCAAAACAATATGGTACTAGCTAACAGAACGAAGGGAGGATCAGTGGAATAGTCTTAGGTTGTACAACCTCAGCAAGATAGTCTATGATAAATCCAAGAGCCCAGCTTTTGGGACAAAATTCCACTATTTGACAAAAACTGCTTGGAAAATTAGAAAACAATATGGGAGAGATTAGGTTTAGATCAACATCTCACACCTTATAGCAAAATAAACTCAGAATGAGTGAATGACTTGAATATAAAGAAGAAAAGTATAAGCAAATTAAGTGAACACAGAACAGTATATTTGTCAGATCTTTGGAAAAGAAGATTTTAAGTCTAAGCAAGAGTTAGAAAAATTTACAAAATATAAAATAAATAATTTTGATTATATTAAACTAAAAAGTTTTTTTTTCCTAACAAAACCAATGCAACCAAAATTAAAAGGGAAGCAACAAATTGGGAAAAAATCTTTATAACAAAAACTCTGACAAAGTTCTAATTACTCAGATTTATGAGGAACTAAATCAATTGTACAAAAAACCAAGACATTCTCCAATTGATAAATGGGCAAGGGGCATGAATAAGCAATTTTCAAATAAAGAAATCAAAACTCTCAACAAACACATGAAATGGTGTTCTAAATCTCTCATAATTAGAAAAATGCAAACCAAAACAACTCTTAGGTACCACCTCACACCTAGCAGATTGGCTAAATGGCATCAAAAGAAAGTATTAAATTTTGGAGGGGATGTGACAAATTTGGGGCATTAATGCATTGTTGGTGGAGTTGCAAATTGATCCAACCATTCTGGATGACAATTTGGAACTATGCCCAAAGAGCTCTAAAAGATTGCTTGCCCTTTGATCCAGTCATACCACTGTTGCATTTATACCCCAAAGAGATCATATGGAAAATTCTTATTAAAAAATACATATATATATATACATATACATATACATATACACTCTTTGTAGTGGCAAAAACCTTGAAAACAAGGGTATGCCTTTCAGTTTGGAAATGACTGAACAAAATTGTGGTATCTTTTGGTGATGTAATACTATTGTGCTCAAAGGAATAATGAACTGGAGTAATTCCGTGTGAACTGGAGAGACCTCCAGGAATTGATGCAGAGTGAAAGGAGCAGAACCAGGAGAACATTGTACACAGAGACGGATACACTGTGGTGACATCGTATGTAATGGATTTCTCTACTACCATCAATGCAATGATCCAGGACAACTATCAGGGACCTTTGAGAAAGGACGCTATTCACATTCAGAGGAAGAACTGAGGGAGTAGAAACACAGAATAAAAAAAATAAAAACAACTGCCTGATCACATTGGAAGATGGAGATATAATTAGGAATATTGTCTCAAAATGAGCTTCCTAGTGCAAATATCAATAATATGGGAATAAGTTTTGATCGATGATGCATGTAAAACCCAATGGAATTGTGTGTCAGCTATGGAAGGGATTGGGAGGAGGGGATGGATAAAACATGAATCCTATAACCATGGGAAAATATTCTAAATTAATTAATACAATAATGATTTTACACTTGATCTTAGCCAAAAGGCCAAGAAACAATCAAAACAGATCTTAAAATTAAAAAAAAAACTATTACAAACAAGCTATATATGAGAAAGGAAATATTAAAAGATAGAAGCACTATAATCAAGAAAGTTTGGGAAAGGCTTACTGGGGAAGATGGACTTTTAGGTGAGACTTGAAGTAAAGATGAGAAGACTAAGATGGTGAGGGAGCATTCCAACCATGAGGGATATCTGGAGAAAATGCCCAAAGCCAAGAGATGAAGTGTCTTATTCATGGAATGGCAAAGAAGGTCAATGTCACTGTATTAAATAATTGTTATTGAGGAATAAGTTGTAAGAAGAGAGGAAATTTAAGTTAAGGCTAGGTTGTGAAATGATTTGAATGCCAGGAAGAGGATATGTTTTTATTTATTCCAGAGGTGATAGGGAGTCACTGAAATTTATTGAGTAGGTGGTAATAGTGGCATGACCAGATCCATACTACAGGAAAATCACGTTAGTGGCTAAATAGGAAATGGAAGATGGGTTCAGGTGCATTCAGGTACATTCACTAGCAAAATATTGTTTGATGAAAGTCTGCACTAGAATTGTGACTGTGTCAAAGGAAAGAAGAGGCATGTCAAGTGATTTTGCAAATATAAAATTAGCAGGTATTGATAACATATTGGATATGACAGTGAGGGTCAAGTTTGACTTAGGTTTCAATGAACTGGTTGAATATTATCATCTATATTAATAGGGAAATTATGAAGGGGGAGGTGGTTTAGGGAGAAAGATAGCAAGTTAAGTTTTAAACTTGTTGAATTTTGGATGTCTCCTAAACATGCAGTTTAATACATATGAAAATAAGTTGAAATGCAAGGCTGAATGTCAGAAGAAAGATTATGGCAGGATAGATAGATTTGAGAATTGTCCATCTAGTAAACTAATATAGAGGGCAGGGGGAAGATGTGGCCCCAGGAAAGAATCCTGTAAGACCTCTAGAATGATAAGGAGTAATCTGGGTAAGGATCCAGGAAAGGAAACCAAGAAGGAACAATCTGATAAGTAGGAGACTGAGTAGACATTGATGTCCCAAAAAACTTAGAATGAAGAAAAAGCTCAATAGTGACAAAGATTGCAGAAAGAGCAAGACTGAAAAAGGGCTATTAAATTTGGTAACTAAGAGAACACTGGAAATTTTGGAGAGGATAGTTTCCATGGTCTGGTGAGATAGAAACCAAATTATAAGAGTTTGGGAAGAGGGAAAGTGAAGTAAAAAAATGCAAAAGGCCTTTTTAAGGAGCTTAGTTAGAAAGGGCAGAAGAGATATTGTAAGTCATTGGGGATGGCAAGATTAAGTCAGTGTCTAGAATCTAATTTTCTAATTGTGAACTTTGTACTTTCTCATTCTTTTTTTGGCTCTTCTATGACCTTTGTATGAAATGTGGAATGTACACAAAGACTATTGCTACCTTAACTCTGGGCATAATGTTTCCTTTAATACTATCAAAGACTATTTTTGTTGCCATTTACATCATTCCTATAGTGCACATACATACATATTAATGCATTGTTGGAGTGTACACAATGTATTTAGGAGCTGTGGTTTAAAAAATGATCTTCATTTTCCTCCTTTTTTTCCTACAGTAAGTTTTTGTGGGAACTAGCTTCTTTATTCTCTTCTTGTTGCTTCTATCACTTTATTTGGTATATTTCTCACCATTTTGAGATAGTAACTATAGGCACTGGACTCAGAAACAATCTCTCAATCTACTATATAAGTATCACAATTTCAGTTTTTCTTTTTGAAATTTCTGGCTGACTTTACAGTAAAGGAAAGGAATGAATTGTTTTTCACTTTTTCAGCAATGCTTTAGCCAGGTCTTGAACTAGTAAATAGACTTTGATAGAGAATTTTACATTTTGTCTTCCAATAGCTCCTATATCTTAAATGACAACAGAGCATTTAGAACAGAATTTGAAAAGCCAATTTCAGAATAGCAGATTTATTATTTTCATTATCATTATTATCAAAATCTTCCTCAAATAATTCCTTTGGTACTTATAGTATTCCAATGTCACTACTCCTTGTAAAATTATATTTTCAGGGAAAACCTGCTCTTGAAATGAGAGTAGTAGAGAAATTAGGAGAAAGCATTATTAGGAGGGATAAAAAGAGAGAGAGATAGAGTTTCGGTATCAGATTTTGGCATGAATGTCAGTGGAATCTTTGGGGTTGGCCAGACCACAGAAGGAGTTTTAAATTCAGATACACATAGGACCATGTGAAAATCCTGCCATGAACCTTTCCCCCTCCTTTCTGGCAGAATTATTAGGAAATTGGTGGAGTTGCCAGTGGTTTAGTGAATCTGCCAGCAAATTCCATCAGTGTAAAAGTGGTCTCAGTATTCTAGGGATTACACTTTTCATTTCCATCATGCCTTAATAATTTATAAGGTCACATACAAAACCTGAAAGGACTAAGTAACTTGTGGAGGAGATAGAAGCTCACTTTTTAAAATAAGACTGTTATTCTACAAAATTTATAGGACAGCTTTAGGTGAAAGTATTATCCATCTTTTACAAATAAAGGCTTTGTCCTGTTCAATCTGACCCACAGGGCAAATCCCTCATATATAAAAACTGGGGACAATATTTCCTCCTACTGATAAACAGCTTCTCCTTCTGTGGTCAGATGAAAGTATTGCCAAGCAGTCTGAGAAAAGTCATGAGCAAAAGCATGTGTCATGAATGTTGAAGAAACAGGGTTAACAAGCCTGATCCAAAGCAACAGTCACCAACATCATTAACAGGGCTATTAGAGGAAAGGGTATGATATGCGCAAATATTTCGAAGCAATTTGTTATACTCAATGAGCAGCAAATGCCTCTTAGTTTCTAAGCTTGGAATCCCTAATATTATATTGATATGGAGGTTGCCTCGCTGACACTTTCTAACTGCAAGGCAGTACAGTGTAACAAAGATAAGTCACCAGGACCTTCAAGTGATCACTTCACAGGAAAAAGTAGGTTCATAACTTTGTTTCAATCAAACTGAAATGATTCACTGTTTCATTGATCCATTCAAAATGGGCATCTTTTTAAAATGACTAGTTTAAATAGCTTAGGTATGAGAATTGAGGAATCTGGCACAGATAGGAAAGCAACAGAAAGAACAGCTAAGCCTCTTACCTTTCTTTCTAGACCTAGAAGATATATTTGTTATTTTCTTTCACAAGGAGCAAAAACAATTGCATGGAAGAAGGGTCATATTAGAATTTGATTGGAATTTTTCAATATTAATTGAGCTCAAGAAATCTATAGATGAGCCTACTTTTGATGAAAAAATAGAAGGAAGAAAAATTCAATCTCTGATTTGGTCCTCTTAAATTTATCTATAAACATTATCATTAAAAGGCAAAATATAGAAAAAAATAACTAAGAAGGAATTATGCAAAAGTTAAATGAAAAGATTTTTTAGCAGATCATTTTAAAAATTAACATTTTTATTTGAATTCTCCAATATGCTTCCTTCCTTATGTACTTCCCTCAACCATTGAGAAGGTAAGAAATCTGATATTAATTATGCATGTTAAGTCATGTAAATATATTTCCAACATAGTCATGTTTTCAAAATTTTTAAAAAGCAATAGACATAAAGACAGTGGGGAAAACATGCTTAAATTTGCACTCAGAGTTCATCAATTCACTCTCTGGATGTATGGATAGTATTTTTTAACATGGGTCTAGTTGAATCATTTTGGATCATTATCTTGATCAATGTAGCTAAGTCTTTCACTTTTGATCATTTTTACTATATTAGCTGTTACCGTGTAAATGTTCTCCTGTTTCTGCTCACTTCACTTTGCCTCAGTTCATATAAGTCTTCCTGGGATTCACTGAAAGCATCTTGCTCATCTTTCCTTATAAAGCAATAGTATTCCCACACAATCATATAACACTTCTTCAGCTATTCCTCAATTGATGGGTATCCTCTCACTTTTCAATGCTTTGATCTCATACAAACTCAAAAAGAATTGCTATAAGTATTTTGAAAGAAATAGATCCTTTCCTCTTTTCTTTGGTCTCTTTGGAATACAGACCTAGTAGTAATTTTTTAGGGTCAAGTGGTATGCAAAGTTTTAAAGATGCCCTTTACGTAGAGTTCCAAATTGTTTTCCACAATGTTAGGGCCAGTTTACAACTTCACTAGTACTGTTAGTATCCCTGTATTCCCACATCCCCTCCAGTGTATGTAATTTTATTTTTTGTCGTGTTAAACAATCTGATTGCTATAAGGTGGTATCTCAGAGGTTTTATTTTAATGTGCATATTTCTAATCAGTCATGATTTATAATGTCTATAGATAGCTTTGATTTCTCCATCTGAAAATTATCTATTCATATCCTTTGATTATCAGTTTGGGCAAGACTCTTGTTTTTGTAAATTTGATACAGTTGCCAATATATTTGAGAAATTAAGCCATTACCAGAGAAACTTTTTCTAAAACTCCACACTCAATTTTCTATTTCTTTCTAATTATGACTGCATTGCTGTTTTTGTTTAAAAACTTTTTTTATTTTATATAATCAGAATTATACATTTTACTTCCTATGATCCATTCTGTCTCTTGTTTAATGCTAAAATCTTATCTTATCCATATTTCTGATAGATAAATTTTAAATGATCCTTTATTTTATTTATGATATCACTATTTGTGTCTAAATTATTTATGCATTTTGATCTAATTTGGGTATACTATGTGAGCTGTTGGTCTATGCCTAATTTCTGCCAAACTGTTCTCCAGTCATGGTAGTAATATTTTGCCAAATGGTGATTTTTTTTGCCCCCAGATCTTGAATCTCTAGGTTTATCAAGTACATTTAGTTCTGATATTCTACATTGTATTGCTTACCTAATCCAGTCTGCCAAAAGAACACTTTTTCTTTGTCAGTACAAGATTCTTTTGATTTTTACTACTTTTCATTGTAGATTGTACTGTTGAATCAGTTACTATTTTCACTGATTCTCTTGATATCCTTGCACTTTTCTTCAAAATAATTTTATGGAATTTGATTGTTACAGTACTAAATAAATAAAAAATTATGTAAAATATAATTTTAATATAGTGGCTTAGACTATTTAAGAGAAAATAAGATTCCTTGAACTGTTTATTTCTGTCTTTATTTGTGCGAAATGTCTTATGATAATGTTCATATAATCTTTGAATTGTCTTCACAGGCAGATTCACTAGTCTTACATACTACCTACCAGTTATTTTTAATGGATTTTCTCTTTATCTCTTTCTGATGAGCTTTGTTGGTAGTATATAGAAATGCTGATGATTTGTTTGGGATTGCTTAATATCCTGCAATTCTGCTGAATTTATAAATTGTTTCAACTCTCCTATTTTTAGGTAAATGACCAGAGTACTTCATTTATAACATCATAACATTTACAAAGTGGAATAGTTTTTTTTTTCATCATTGCCTTTTTTATTATTTTTTTCTTTTCTTATTGTAACTAGCATTTCTGACACAATACTGAATAATAGTACTGATACTTTAAATTCTTCCTTCAACCCTGATTTCTTGGAGTGATTTCTAGGTTTGCTGCATTACAGAAAATAATTGCTTTTGGTTTAAGAAAAATGCCTATCTTTTTGAGAAAAGCTACATTTATTTCTATGTTATTTCATGTTTTTCATACAAAAGTTGTTACAATTTGTTTTACAAAATATTTCTCTACATCTATTGACATAATCAGATCATTTCTTTTATTAACATGGTCAATTAGATTTATGGTTTTCTCATACTGAACCAGCCCTGCACTTCTGGTATAAATTCTGTCTGGTAATAGCATATTAAAGTTTTGTGATATATTACTGTTATCTCCTTGCTATTATTTTATTTCAAAATTTTTGCCTCAATATTTATTAGGGAATTTAGACTATAATTTCCTTTTTCCTATTTTTGCTCTCCCTACTTTAGTTATCAAACCTCTATTTGTTAGAGATAATTAGACAGTAGAATGGATAGGGTGCCAGAACAGGAGCCTGAAGGACCACGCTTCAAATTTAGCCTCAGACCCTTTATAGCTATGTGAACCTGGGAAAGTCACTTAACCCTGATTGCCTAACTGTTAGAATTGATACTAGAACAGAGGTAATATTTTTAAAAGACTGTATTTGTTGTGTATGGACTACCAGAGTGGAATGAAGATGGTGGAGTAGAGAAAATACTTAGCTGAGCTCATCCAACATTCATCTCCAAACAACTTTAAAATAATGTCTCAAATTGAATATTGGAGTGGCTGAGCAAACAAAATGTCAATGCAAGTCTTTTGTCTAGGCTAAAATAACTTAGGATAAATCTGTGACTATAAGGTCAGAGGCTCACCTGAAGCCCCTGTGGATGAGTCACCAATTATGGGACCAGGAGATGATGATAGAAACAGCATCAGTTTTGAGAGCTTTGAAGCTAGAAACTGTATGAAGACATGGCAACTGGTCAACAAGTTATTACAGAGACTCCTGTGCAAGTACTGGATAGGAGACTAGATGTTGCTTGGCAAATCTGTTGCCTCTATACACTTCCGGTTAATAGTTAAATGGTAGACTTTGGGGGAGACAATATTGTTTTGGGTCACAAGAGGTCAGTGATTATGAGGAAAAAATATCATTTCTGATCCTAAAGAATCAAGGACCCTTAAGAACAGTATTAATTGCAATCCTAAGGGAACAAGGACTCTTCCTGGGTAAAACCAAGAATTCAGATGAAATCAGTGACTACATTTCTCTCCAGATGTTACAAGCTTCAAGGCACTGGAAATTTCAAAATTCACAGAACTAGCTCTTCAAACAGCAGTACAAAATACTTTAGTCAGTGTCATGTACTTCATGTAGGGAACAGAACCCAACTAAAAAACACAAAGTCAAGAAATAGGGTGAAAAAATGAGAAAACAACAAAAATGACCATAAAAACCTACAATGGTGACAGGAGATGACAACCCAAACTCAGAAGACAATTATGACAAAATATTTAGAAAGAAAAACTGAAGAAAAAATCTATGACAAGAATTCTTGGAAGAGCTAAAAAAAGATTTTCAAAATCAAATAAGAATGATAGAATGAGGAACATAAAAAATGTTAAAGGAAATAACACTTTAAAAAACAGAATTGTCTAAGAAAATGAAATAAAAAATCTCCCTGAAGAAAATTATTCCTTAAAATTATAATTACATAAGTGAAAGTTAATAAATCCATGAGACACTAAAAAAATTAAAAAGAGTGAAAAGATGGAAGAAAATGTGAAATGTCTCAGAAAAATAACCTAGAAAATAATTCAATGATTAATTTTTTAAAGGTCTATAATATTACCTGAAAGTCATCATCAAAGAAAGAGTCTAGACATCATATTTCAAGAAATCATAAGGGAATTCTGTCCTATCTTAGAACCATGGAGTAAAACAGACATTGAAAGATTCCACCTGAAGGAAATGACAAAAAAAAATTCCCAGAAGTATTGTATTGTATTGTATTGTATTGTATTGTATTGTATTGTATTGTATTGTAGTGTAGTGTAGTGTAGTGTATTGTAGTGTATTGTATTGTATTGTAGCCATATTCCATAGCCTTCAGGTTAAAGAGAAAATACTTCAAACAGCCAGAAAGAAATGATGCAAAACTATGAAAGTAGATGCAAGATCACACTAGATAGAGCAGATACCGTGCTTAAAAAAGCAAAGGAATTAGAATTGTATATTTTAAGGATAACCTACTCTGCAAAATTTAATAGAATATTTCAAATCAAATAATGAATTTTTAATGAAATGGAGAACTTTCAAGCATTCCTGATGAAAACACCAGAGCTGAAAAGAAAATTTGACTTGCAAATGCAAGTCTCAAGATCAGCATAAAGATATAGACATGAAAGAGAAATCATTAGGTACTCAATAAAATTAAACTATTTATCTTTCTATATGGAAAGATCATAGATACAAGTTCCAAGAACTATCTCAATCCTAGGGCAGTTAGAGAAATTCTACATCATTAGAGGACATTAGGAGTGAGTTGATTATATTGAGATAATATAAAGACAATAATTAGGAAAGAGGAATGTCCTTGGGAAAGGGGGAAGAGGGTGGAAGAATGGGGAAAATGTTCTTACATAAAAGAGGCACGAAGGAAGAGCTTTTATAGTGGAAAGGAAAATGGTGGGAAGGTTGGCAGTACATGAACATAACATATATCAATCTATTGATTCAAATAGGGAAAAATACACATGTATTCAATTGATAATAGGAAACTATCTTACCCAATAGGGAAGCAGACGAGGAAAGAGGTAAGAAAAATGAATGATGATAAAAATGGTGGAAGATAAAAGAAGGAAGTTGACAGAAGTAAATCAAACTTTAGAGGAGGAACAAAATAAAGAGATAAAGAAAATAATAAAAAAGAAGAAAACAGAATCAAGAAAAATGCATAACTCTCCCATAAAACAAATGTGAGAAAAGCAATAGAAACAGTAAGACATACATAGAATTAAAATGAGGGGCTGAGGAGAATGTCATATGCTTTAGCTGAAGTTAAAAAACCACAAATAAAAAATCATTATCTCAGAAAAAAAATTAAAGGAAAAATAAAACTCATTAAAAGAGATAAATTGGGAAACTACATCTTGCTAAAATACCATATAGACAATGAAATAATATCAATATTAAACAAATTTGTGCCAAATAGTATAGCATCAAAATTCTGAAAAGGAAAAGTTAAATGAATTAGTGGAGAAAATAGACAATAAGACTAGACTAATGTGAAAACCCTACTTTCCATTCTCAGAGTTGGATAAACCCAAATATAAAATAAAAATGAAAGGAGTCTGTTAAAATTAAAATGAATATATAATAATAACTTTAGATATTGTGTTTTTATATGATTTATTAATAATCACTAGAAAAGGAATAAATAAATAACAAAATAAAACCATGTGCTATGGTTAATCTACCTGTTCAAACAGCCCTCCATTCCTAGCTGCAAGCCACCATAGGAAGAAAAGTGAGCTAGCCACGCCAGACCCCTCAATTTTATCCCCCTTTCTACATTAGCCCAAAATGAGAGGAAGCCAGTGGGCTCTTGGGAAATGTAGTTCAAAGGCCCAAAACTTCCAATAATACAAGTCAGAGATGAAAAGAATATTTTTAAAATTTAGATGTATTAGACCTCTGGAGAAAATGAAATGGGAATGTAAATGAATATTACTTTTTCTCAGCTTTTCATGGCACATTCACAAAAACTGACTGTATATTAAAGCAAAAAAACAAAAACAAAAACAAAAACAAACAAACAAACAAAAAAAAACCCTCACAACCAAATGCTGAAAAGCAGAAATATTAAATGTACCCTTTTCAAACCATAGTATAATAAAAAATACACATACTAAATAGTCATGGAAACATAGATTTAAAAGTTAATTGGAAATAAGATCTAATCCTAAAGAATGAGTGTGTTAGGAACAACTAAGTAGTGCAATGGTTAAAGTGTCAGGCCTAGAGTTGGGAGGAACAAAGTTCAAATATGGCCTCAGATCCTCCCAGCTCTGTGATCCTCGGCAAGTTATTTAACCCGTATGGTCTAAGTGCTTATGATTTTATGCCTTAGAATCAGTATTGATTCTAAGTCAGAAGAAAAGTAATTAAAATAATGTGTTGGTCAAAGAAGAAAAAGAAACAATCAATAATATTATTAAAGAAAATGATAATTAGGCAACATTGTAAAACTTATGGGATACAGCTAAACCAGTACTTAGGGGAAAATTTACATCTCAAAATATATATACATAAAAGAGATAAATAGTATATCAGTAACTTGGGCATGCAGCTAAAAATATTAGAAAAATAATAAATCCCCCAATTAAAAACCAAAATACAAATCCTGAAAATTAAAGGAGATTAATGAAATTGAAAGAAAAATATCCACTAAAAGATTAGGATCTTGTTTCATTAAAAAAATAGTCAAAATATTGGTTGATTTTATTTTATAATTAGAAAGAAGAAAAACAAATTACTAATATAAAAAATGAGAAAAGCAGATGCTCAAACCTGAGAGCTCTTAAAGCTCTTGTTGCTGCTGCTGACTTCAAGGCCCACAATCAATGTTTTGATTAAGTAGGCTCCAGCCAAGAGTTTACTTCAATGTCACAAATCTCTCCTTCTGAACTTATAAGTCAGGTTGGACTGGGAAAAATGTGTCTCACTTATCTTTTTATTGTTTCTACCATTCTAGAATTCAATTTGTGATATTATTTTACAGATTTTTGGGAGACCTTGGCTGCTTCTTCTACATTTCATCTTACCTCTACTGACATCCAAATGAAAAGGTATTAAAAGTCTGTTAAAAGAGTTAAGTAGTCTAAATTTTTATGATTGTAGAAGCTCAACTATGATCATTTTCAACTGGCAAAAGAAAAAGAAAAAGGGTAAAAGACACAGAGAGAGAGAGAGAGAGAGAGAGAGAGAGAGAGAGAGAGAGAGAGAAGGAAAATAAGATGGAGGGAAATATAATTACTAATCATAACTGTGTATGTTGATGGGATGAATTAACTCATAAAATGGAAAAAATATAGTACAGTGAATTAGAAAACAGTATCCTACAATATGCTGACTAAGAAAAACACATTTAAAGCAAGGAGACACACACAGTAAAGATGTGATGCTATAGCAGAAACTTTTATACCTCAGCTAAAGTAAAAAAAGCAAAGGTAAAAATCATGGTCATAGAGAAAGCAAAAGTAAAATCTAATCTAATTAAAAGAGATAAGGAAGGCAATAACATTTTGAGAAAAAACACTCTAGACAATCAAATCATATCAATATTAAACATATATGCACAAAATAGAATAGAATCCAATTTCCTAAAGGAGAAGTTATAGGAAAAAGTCAATAGTAAAATATTGCTAATGGGTGACTTCAACATTCCCGTCTCAGAAATAAATAAATCCAAACAAAAAATAATAAATATGTAAGAAAGCAATGAGGAAAATAGAATTTTTGAAGTTAGATATGATAGACATTTGGTAAAAACTGAATAGGAATAGAAAAAAAATTCTTTTTCTTAGTAGTACACAATAACGTCACCAAAACACCATATAACAGGGCATAAAAACCTCACATTCAAATAAAGAAAATTGGAAATATTAAATGTATTCTTTTCAGAAAAATGCAATAAAAACTACATTCAATAAAGGACAGTAAAAAGACTAAAGATTAATTTGAAATGAAATAATCATCAAAAAGGATAAAAAGGTAAAAGAACAAAACATAAAAATACTCAACAGTTTCATTAAAAAAATGACAATGAGGAGACAACATACCAAATTTTATAGGATTTAGCCAAAGTATTTCACCAAACTTAGGGGAAAATCTATATCTCTAAGTGCTTACATCAATAAAATAGAAAAAGAACAAATGGATAAATTGGGCATGCAACTAAATGTAAACAATAAAAATAACAAATTAAAAATCCCTAATTAAACACTGAATTGAAAATCCTGAATACCAAAAGAGAGATTAATAAATTGCTAGTACTACTGTTGAATCAATGTTTTCTTCCTCACAGCTTTCTATTGTTTCATTGCTCTTACTAGCTGTTTCTATAATATCAATTTGTCCTTTAGACTCTGTATTCATTCTATTGCTTTCAGTTTGTATGTCCATTGGTCTTATCATTTCCTCCTAAGTTATTTCCTATTGCCTATTGTGTTCCAGTTCTGTGCTTTTCTGGGTACACCTTGCACAGGCTCCCTTTTGCATATCCACCTTCTGGCAATTACTCCCTGCCATGTGCAAGGACTTTGGTCTAGTCCCATTCTTTACATACTCATGTGTTGTGTGAAGATCAAGAGCTTGTTGGGATCCTTGGCAACAGTTATGGACACAGCAAGTTGGTCCTATCTTTGATACGGATTATATTTGTTGGTATAGTAAAAATAATTTTGCCTATAGCCATTTTTCATTGTTATAGCCTCTGTTTCCTCTGTGTGCCTGCCCAGAGAACTGCCTCTAAAGTGACACTTCCTCATAAAATGCCCAAGTCTATTGCACAGATAGCATCTGGGCAGGTTAGTTGTAGACTGCCTGGAAGTATATTCAGTTCTAGGCTTATATGACCTGAGAGCTGCAACTGCTCTAACTTCCTTTATCTCACTGTCCCTTAATTTTTTATTAGCTTCTTTAGATCTTCAATCAGGTCATTTTTCTCTTCGGTAAGCTTATCCTTATCACCCTGGTAGATACAACATGCTTTCCTCCAAAGTTCCTCTAAATCCATTGTCTTACAATTAGGACAATTTGATATAAATAAATTCCTGACTGCATTACAGGAATTTTTCACAAACTGGCAATGCATATAGCTTAGATTTTCCTCTGTTGGATTGTTCATGCCTTAGAGTTGTTCCCCTGCCTCAATAAGTATATCCAAAAATGTAGCCTGTGACTCTCCAGACTCCTGCCTAAGCCTTTCAAACTTAGACCAGGTATCGAGCCTCTTGAAGTTTGCCTTCATGGTTTCAATAATAGATTCAGATTTTCCCAGATACTAATAAGCCTCCACAGAATTTAACTCAAAATACAAGTATTAGGGCTGGATTTCTATTGGTTTGCTCTATAAATTGTTGCTTTTCCTTTTTAGTTAGAAGTTCTTCAATAATTAACTCAAAATCAGAAAAAATTGGGATCAAATATCTGAATAACCCTCTTAAATTCTTTGATAACTTTGTGAGGTTCATCAAAAAATTGGGGTTTGCACTTGATAACATTGAGATTGGCTGAAGTAAATTGTTTGTGAGATTTTACATGGACTATGCCTACATCTTGTGTAATGTAGGACACATCTCTAAGTGGGAATTAGTTTGCATTGTATTTTCTAGTGCCTTGGTTTCCAACTGTAGGTTGTAGGTGTTTGGATATTTTCATCACCTCCTTGATTTGCCAGTTGGCTTAGCACAATCCAATTTCCCTTGCTTAGTTCTACACAATGAGCCTCAAGCTGAGTTAGTTTCATCTGCATTGACAACACTAGTTGCTTTAACTCATTGTCTCTGAAATTGAAAAATACAGTAGAATTCAATCTTTTAATTATTGCTACCACTACTTTTTTGAATTGGTAGGAGCACAGGAACAGGAGAATCAGCAGTGGTACATAGGAGAGCATTCATCTTAGGGTCAGTTCCATAATGGGAAGTATGGCTTTATATCCCATGAACTGGTACAAATATTCTGGTAATATAACCAGAAAGAAACATGGTACCATTTTTATCTGATAGTATAATAACTCCATTGTGCTGTTTAGGAACAACTGTAGATAGTTTATGCCCTGAGTAGATTGCATTATCTCAGGCTCACGCAAAGTTTTGTTCCCTTCCACTTTAAATTCCAAGCAGCTTGAGAGAAAAAACTGCTTGGCTGTGATTGACAGCTCAGTTGAAAAAGTTTTTTGAAGCCCCTGTTGGCTAAGACACTGCTCTACCATTTTCCATTGGGCCTGCAGCTCTGAGAATCCGAAGCCAACTCAAACCTCTGATCACAAAACCAAAATTCTAAACAGGCCTCAAAATGTCAGTTTGAATCTGAAAAACCCCAAATCTTTAGGTTCTAGCCCTTTCTGGCTCAGCCAACTGAAATAGTAACTGAACTATACATGAACCCTCCATATCCCTCAGTGAATGAAGTAAGGCTGATGGAATTACCCACTGGGACCAGTGCATGATTAGGCCTCAACATAGTGTTAGTAGAAAACAGGTAAAAAGATTTATTTTTTATAAAACAAAAGGATTAGGGAAGGAGGATTAAGGAACAGGGGTTCTCTAAATCCAAAAAGATCTCACTCATCACTCCTACTACGTTTCCCACATGGGAAAGCCTTCAGTTTCTTGATGCTCCCTAAACCCTTTCCTGATTCTGGCTAATATCCCCAATCACTCACCATCCATATGTGACTCTAATTAATCCTTCTGGTTAGTTTACATGATGAAACAATCTTCAGATGGCCAAGGAATGAACTATTGATGACTGACTTCAACCCAGTTGGACCAGGCCCTGAGTTTGACCTTAGGCCCCCCCACCAACACTGTTTCAGAATTAGATCAGGTTAGTTGTTATAAGGATCTTCTTCCATTTAATCTTCTAAATAAAGAAAGGTACTTCCAAGCAAGTATAAACAATTCACTTCAACTTCACTGTACTTTTTATCACAGCAGGAACAACAGAGACCAGCTATCTTTTCTCTACTCAGCTCCAGGGAAAGGAAGCAAAAGCCCCTCTCAGCAGTTGGTGCCTCTTCAAATCCTCGCTCCAGATTCCAGAATCTGTTGTCATCAGGTTCCTAGCATATGGCCAGATCTTCTTCTATAAAACCATCTCTTACTTATATTTCAACACATTTCTCTCTCTTTCCTTTCTATACAAACATTGACTCAGCCATACCACGATTAAGTTTATACCAGCAATATTGGTTTTAAAATCTTTCCTTTCCCAAATATATGACAAATATACTATTCTGTGTTCACACAATTTAGTTATAGTTTCTTTCTTAATATACAAGTCATTCACCCATTCCGAATTTATCTCAGTGCAGGTTGTGAGATGTTGATCTAACCCTAATCTGTTCCATACTGTTTTCCAATTTTCCCAGCAGTTTTTGTCAAATAGCAGATTATTGTCCCAAAAGCTGAGATCTTTGGGTATATCATAGACTGTCTTGCTGAGATTACTTACCCTAGGTCTATTCCACGAATACTCCTTTCTCTCTTTTAGCCAGTACCATATTGTTTTTTGTTTGTTTTTTAAACATTTATTAATATTCATTTTTAACACGGCTACATAATTCATGCTCCTACTTTCCCCTTAACCCCCCGCAATCCCCCCACCCATGGCCGATGCACATTTTCACTGGTTTTAACATGTGTCATTGATCCAGTCTTATTTCCAAATTGTCATTAGTTGCATTGGTGTGGTAGTTTCGAATCTACATCCCCAATCATGTCCACCTCAACCCATGCATTCAAGCAGTTGTTTTTCTTATATGTTTCCTCTCCTACAGTCCTTCCTCTGAATATGGGTAGTGATCTTTACCATAAATCCCTCATAGCTGTCCTGTGTCATTGCATTGCTGCTGGTACAGAAGTCCATTGCATTCGATTTTACCACAGTATATCAGTCTCTGTGAATAGTGTTCTTCAGGCTCTGTTCCTTTCGCTCTGCATCACCTACTGGAGGTCTTTCCAGTTCACCTGGAATACCTCTAGTTTATTATTCCTTTGAGCACAATAGTATTCCATCACCAGCATATACAACAATTTGTTCGGCCATTCCTCAATTGAAGGACGTGCCCTCCTTTTCCAGTTCTTTGCCACCACAAAAAGCACAGCTATAAATATTTTCGTACAAGTCTGTTTATTTATGATCTCTTTGGGGTACAAACCCAACAATGGTATGGCTGGATCAAAGGGCAGGCATTTTTTATAACCCTTTGAGCATAGTTCCAAATTGCCATCCAGAATGGCTGGATCAGTTCACAACACCACCAGCAATGCATTAATGTCCCAATTTTGCCACATCCCCTCCAGCATTCATTACTCTCCCCTTCTTTCATTTTAACCAATCTGCTAGATGTGAGGTGATATCTCAGAGTTGTTTTGATTTACATTTCTCTAATTATTAGAGATTTAGAACACTTTCTCATGTGCTTATTGATACTTTTGATTTCTTTACCTGAAAATTGCCTATTCATGTCTCTTGCCCATTTATCAATTGGGGAATGGCTTGATTTTTTATACAATTGATTTAACTCCTTGTATATTTGAGTAATTAGACCCCTCTCAGAGTTTTTTTTTTAAATTTTTGTATTCATTTTTAACATGGTTACATAATTCATGCTCTTACTTTCCCCTTCATCCTCCACAATCCCCCAACCCATGGCCAACACACATTTCCACTGGTTTTATCATGTGTCATTGATCAAGACCTACTTCCAAATTGTTGATAGTTGCATTGGTGTGGTAGTTTCGAGTCTACATCCCCAACCATGTCCACCCCAAACCATGCATTCAAGCAGTTGTTTTTCTTATATGTTTCCTCTCCTGCAGTCCTTCCTCTGAATGTGGGTAGCGCTCTTTTCCATATATACCTCAGAGCTGTCCTGTGTCATTGCATTGCTGCTGGTACAGAAGTCCATTACATTTGATTTTACCACAGTGGATCAGTATCTGTGTACAGTGTTCTTCTGGCTCTGCTCCTTTTGCTCTGCATCAGTTCCTGGAGGTCTCTCCAGTTCACCTGGAACTCCTCCAGTTTATTATTCCTTTGAGCACAATAGTATTCCATCACCAGCATATACCACAGTTTGTTGAGCCATTCCCCAATTGAGGGACATACCATCCTTTTCCAGTTCTTTGCCACCACAAAAAGCGCAGCTATAAATATTTTCGTACAGGACTGTTTATTTGTGATCTCTTTGGGGTACAAACCCAACAATGGTATGGCTGGATCAAAGGGCAGGCATTTTTTATAGCCCTTTGAGCATAGTTCCAAATTGCCAGCCACAATGGTAGGATCAGTTCACAACTCCACCAGCAATGCATTAATGTCCCAATTTTGCCACATCCCCTCCAGCATTCATTACTCTCCCCTTCTTTCTTTTTAGCTAATCTTCTAGGTGTGAGGTGATACTTCAGAGTTGTTTTGATTTGCATTTCTCTAATTATTAGAGATTTAGAACACTTTCTCATTTGCTTATTGATACTTTTGATTTCTTTACCTGAAAATTGACTATTCATGTCCATTGCCTATTTATCAATTGATTTGTTTTCCTCCTTTCAAATCTGAAAAATATAATTTAATTAAAAATTGTATTATCATTTTTAAACATTTATTAATATTCATTTTTAACATGGTTACATGCTTCATGCCCCTACTTTCCCCTTCACCCCTCGCTCTCCCCCCACCCATGGCCGATGCACATTTCCACTGGTTGTAACATGTGTCCTTGTTCAGGGCCTATTTCCAAATTCTTGTTAGTTGCATTGGTGTGGTCATTTTGAATCTACATCCCCAACCATGTCCTCCTCAACCCCTGTGTTCAAGCATTTGTTTTTCTTATATATTTCAACTCCTGCAGTTCTTCCTCTGAATGTGGGTAGCATTCTTTACCATTAATCCCTCAGAGCTGTTTTGTGTCATTGCATTGCTGGTGATACAGAAGTCCATTACATTCGACTTTATCACAGTATATCAGTCTCTGTGAATAGTGTTCTTCAGGCTCTGCTCCTTTCGCCCTGCATCAGCTCCTGGAGGTCCTTTCAGTTCACCTGGAACTCCTCCAGTTTATTATTCCTTTTATCACAATAGTATTCCATCACCAGCATATACCACAATTTGTTCAGCCATTCCCCAATTGAAGGACATAACCTCCTTTTCCAGTTCTTTGCCACCACAAAAAGCACAGCTATAAATATTTTCGTACAAGTCTGTTTATCTATGACCTCTTCGGGGTACAAACCCAACAATGGTATGGCTGGATCAAAGGGCAGGCATTCTTTTATAGCCCTTTGAGCATAGTTCCAAATTGCCAGCCAAAATGGTAGGATCAGTTCACAACTCCACCAGCAATGCATTAATGTCCCAATTTTGCCACATCCCCCCAGCATTCATTACTCTTCCCTTCTTTCATTTTAGCCAATCTGCTTGGTGTGAGGTGATACCTCAGTGTTGTTTTGATTTGCATTTCTCTAATTATTAGAGATTTAGAACACTTTCTCATGTGCTTATTGATACTTTTGATTTCTTTACCTGAAAATTGCCTATTCATGTCTCTTGCACATTTTTCAATAGGGGAATGGCTTGATTTTTTATACAATTGATTTAACTCCTTGTATATTTGAGTAATTAGACCCCTGTCAGAATTTTTTGTTATATTTTTCCCCATTTGTTGTTTCCCTTCTGATTTTGACTACATTGTTTTTGTTTGTACAAAAGCTTTTTAGCTTAATATAATCAAAACCATTTAATTTACATTTTGTAATTTTTTCTAACTATTGCTTCATTTTAAAATCTTTCCTTTCCCAGAGACCTAACAAGTATACTATTCTGTGTTCACTTAACTTATTTATTGTTTACTTCTTTATATTCAAGTCTTTCAGCCATTCTGAATTTATCTTGGAGTAGGGTGTGAGATATTGATCTAAGCCTAATCTCTCCCATATTGTTTTCTAATTTTCCCAACAGTTTTTGTCAAATAGTGGATTTTTGTCCCAAAAGTTGGACTCATTGGGTTTATCATACACTGTCTTGTAGACATCACTTACCCCAAGTCTATTCCACTGATCCTCCCTTCTATCTAGCCAGTACTATATTGTTTTGATGACAGCTGCTTTATAGTATAGCTTAATATGTGGTACTGCTAAGCCACCTTCCTTCACATTTTTTTTCTTTATTTCCCTTGATATTCTTGATCTTTTGTTCTTCCAAATAAACTTTGTTCTAGTTTTTTCTATGTAGTAAAAAATGTTTTTGGTAGTTTGATAAGTATGGCACTAAATACATAAATTAATTTGGGTGGAATGGTCATTTTCATTATGTTAGCTTGTCTTACCCATGAGCACTCAATGTTTTTCCAATTGTTTAGATCTAGTTTTATTTTTTTGGAAAGTGTTTTGTACTTATGTTCGTATAATTGCTGTGTTTGTTTTGGTAGATATATTCCTAAGTATATTATATTGTCTAGGGTGATTTTAAATGGTGTTTCTCTTTCTATCTGTTGCTGCTCTAATGTGTTGGAAAGATATAGAAATGCTGATAATTTATGTGCATTTATTTTGTATCCTGCAACTTTGCTAAAGTTGTTGATTATTTCTACTAGCTTTGTAGTTGATTCTCTAGGATTTTTTAAGTATACCATCATATCATCTGCAGAGTGATAGCTTAGTCTCCTCTTTGCCTATTTTAATACCTTCTATTTCTTTTTCTTCTCTAACTGCTACTGCTAGTGTCTATAGTACAATGTTAAATAAAAGAGGTGATAATGGGCATCCTTGTTTCACACCTGATCTTATTGGAAAGGCTTCTAATTTGTCCCCATTGCATATGATGCTTGTTGATGGTTTAAGATACATACTGTTTATTATTTTTAGGAAAGAACCTTCTATTCCTATACTTTCTAGTGTTTTCAGTAGGAATGGGTGTTGTATTTTGTCAAAGGCTTTTTCTGCATCTATTGAGATTATCATGTGTTTTTTGTTGGTTTGCTTGTTGATATGGTCAATTATGTGGATGGTTTTCCTAATGTTGAACCATCCTTGCATTCCTGGTATAAATCCCACTTGATCATGATGAATAACCCTCTTTATCACTCACTAGAGTCTTTTTGCTTGTATTCTGTTTAAGATTTTTGCATCTATGTTCATTAAGGAGATTGGTCTGTAATTTTCTTTTTCTGTTTTTGATCTGCCTGGCTTTGGAATCAGTACCATATTTGTGTCATAAAAAGAGTTTGGTAAGATTCCTTCTTTACTTATTATATCAAATAATTTGTATAGTATTGGGATTAATTGTTCTTTTAATGTTTGATAGAATTCACTTGTGAATCCATCAGGCCCTGGTGATTTTTTTCTTAGGGAGTTTTTTAATGGCCTGTTCAATTTCTTTTTCTGATATTGGATTATTTAAGTATTCTATTTCTTCTCCTGTTAATCTAGGCAATTTATATTTTTGCAAATATTCATCCATATCACCTAGATTGTTAAATTTATTGCTATATAATTGGGCAAAATAGTTTTTAATGATTGCCTTAACTTCCTCTTCATTAGAGGTGAGGTCTCCTTTTTCATCTTTGATACTATTTTGATTTTCTTCTTTCCTTTTTTAAATTAGATTAACCAATACTTTGTCTATTTTATCTGTTTTTTCAAAATACCACCTTCTGGTCTTATTTATTAATTCAATTGTTCTTTTACTTTCAATTTTATTAATTTCTCCTTTGATTTTTAGTATTTCTAATTTAGTTTTCATCTGAGGATTTTTAATTTGTTCATTTTCTAGTTTTTTGAGTTGCATACCCAATTCATTAACTTCTGTCCTCCCTAATTTGTTAATATATGCACTCAGTGATATAAATTTTCCTGTTAGAACTGCTTTGGCTGTATCCCATAAGTTTGGGTAAGATGTCTCATCATTGTCATTGTCTTCAATGAAATTATTAATTGTTTCTGTGGAACTATGCCCAAAGAGCCATAAAAAATGCCTGCCATTTTGATCCAGGCATACCATTTCTGGGTGTACCCCAAAGAGATCATAGTTAAACAGATTTGCACAAAAATATTTATAGCAGCGCTCTTTGTGGTGGCAAAAAACTGGAAAGCAATGGTATGCTCTTCAATTGGGGAATGCCTGAACAAATTGTGGTATATGCTGGTGATGGAATACCATTGTGCTCAAAGGAATAATAAACTGGAAGAATTCCATGTAAACTGGAAAGACCTCCAGGAATTGATGCAGAGTCAAAGGAGCAGAGCCAGAAAGAACATTGTACACAGAGACTGATATATTATGGTAAAATCGAATGTAATGGACATCTGTACTAGCAGCAATGCAATGACCCAAGACAATTCTGATGTATTTATGGAAAGGAACACTATCCACATTCAGAGGAAGAACTGCAGGAGTAGAAACACAGAAGAAAAACTGCGTGGACACTTGGGTTGATGAGAACATGATTGGGGATATAGACCTGAAAAGACAATACCCATGTAACTATCAATAATGTGTAAATAAGTCTTGACTGACCACACCAGAGGAAATGCAAATTAGCTACAGCAAGGGGAGGGGGTGACTTGGGGAATGGGGGTGGTGAAGGGGGTGAAGTATAAGGTAAAAACATGACTTATGTAACCAGGGAAATTTTTTCTAAAAATAAAAAATTATTTTAAAAAAATAATAATGTAGCTGCTGAGATGTGTTGGAAATGTATAGAAATGCTGATGATTTGATGATTTATGTGCATTTATTTTGAATCCTGCAACATTGCTAAATTTGTTGATTATTTCCACTAGCTTTTTCGTTGATTCTTTAGTATTCTTTAAGTAAACCATTATATTTTCTGCAAGAATAATATCTTGATCCCCTCATTGACTATTTTAATACCTTCAATTTCTTTTTCTTCTTTAGCTGATATTGCTAGTGTTTCTTATACAATGTTAAATAATAGAGGTGCTGATGGGCATCCTGGTTATATTACTGATCTTCTCGGGAAGGTTTCTAATTTATCCTCAATGCAGATGATGCTTACTGATGGTTTTAAATATGTACTGTTTTTAATTTTTATGAAAGATCCTTCTATTCCTCTACTTTCTATTGTTTTCCATAGGAATAAGTGTTGGATTTTGTCAAAGAATATTTCTGCATATATTGAGATAATCATGTGATTTTTGTTCATTTGCTTATTGATGAAGTCAATTATGTGGATGGTTTTTCTAATATTGAGCCATCCTTGTATTCCTGGTATAAATCCCACCTGATCCTTGAGAATAACCCTTGTGATCACTCACTGAAGTTTTTTTGCTAGTATTCTATTTAAAAATTGTGTATCAGTATTCACTAAGGAGATTGGTCTGTACTTTTCTTTCTGTTTTTGACCTACCTGGCTTTGGAATCAGTACCATAGTTGTGACATAAAAGGAATTTGGTAGAACTCCTTCTTTGCTTATTTTGTCAAATAGTATTAGGATTAGTTGTTCTTTGAATGTTTGATAGAGTTCACTTGTGAATCCATCAGGCTCTGCGGATTTTTTCTTAGGGAGTACTTTGAGCGCTTGTTCAATTTCTGTTTCTGATATAGGATTATTTAAGTATTATATTTCTTCTGATATTAATCTTGGCAATTTGTATTTTTGTAAATATTCATCTGTATCACCAAGAGTCCTGTATTTATTATGATATTTTTTTAGTTATTATTATTCCTATTGACTCCCAGAAGAGCATAGGGACACAACCATCTCACACCAACAGACTCTGTTCTGGGCAACTTCCCCCAACTGGGCCCATGTCACTCTGATGGTCCCTGTCTCGTTCTCGGTATATCTCCGCCAGGTCTGAGGTTGCTAGCCTCGCGCCCAACCCTCCTCCTTTTTTAGCCTGGCTTGGGACTGTCCTTGGCAGAGTTATTTATTATGATATAATTGGGCAAAATAATTTTTAATGATTACCTGAATTTCCTCTTCATTAGAGGTTAGGTCTCCCTTTTCATCTTTGATACAGTTAATTTGGTTTTCTTCTTTCCTTTTTTTATTAGATTAACCAGTACTTTATTTTATTTGATTTTTCAAAGTACCAACTTCTAGTCTTATTTATTAATTCAATAGTTCTTTTACTTTAAATTTTATTAATTTCTCCTTTAATTTTTAGCATTTCTAATTTTGTTTTCATTTAGGGACTTTTAATTTGTTTGCTTTCTAGGTTTTTTTATTTGCATGCACAATTCATTGACCTCTGCCCTCCCTAATTTGTTAATATATATTCTCAGTTATATAAATTTCCCTCTGTGAACTGCTTTGGCTGCATCCCATAGATTTTGGTATGATGTCTCCTCATTTTCATTGTTTTCGATGAAATTCTTAATTGTTTCTATGATTTGTTCTTTAACTAACCAGTTTTGGAGAATCATATAATTTAATTTTCAATTAGGTTTTGGTTTGCCTCTACAAGTACCCTTGCTAATTATTATCTTTATTGTATTATATCTGAGAAGTTGCATTTATAATTTATGGTCTTTTGCACTTGTTTACCATGTTTTTATGCCCTAGTCTTTGCGAATATAACATGTGATACTAAAAAGAAGGTGTATTCCTTTTTTCACTATTTTTCTCCATATATCTATTAACTATAATTTTTCTAATATTTCATTTACATCTTTTACCTCTTTCTTATTTATATTTTGTTTTGATTTATCTAGATCTGATAGAGGAAGGTTCAGGTCTTCCACTACTATGTATTTGCTATCTATTTCCTCCCTTTACTCAACTAGTTTCTCCTTTAGAAAATTGGATGTTATACAATTTGGTGCATACATGTTGAGTACTGCTATTTCCTCATTATCTATACTGCCTTTTATCAGTATATTATATATTGTAAAAAGATGTTATAATACATCTTATAACATAATACAATTACAGAATGTAATTACCTTCCCTATCTCTTTTAATCAGATCGAGTTTTACTTTGGCTTTGTCAGATATCATGATTATGACTCCTGTCTTTTTTTTCTCAGTTGATGCCCAATAAATTTTGCTTCAGCCTTTTACCTTTTCCCTGCATGTGTTGTGGCATCCATGTTTCTGAAAGGGGTTCAACCTCCATCACAGTATTCCATAGTGCCCCCCCAGAACTCTAAGAGAGGGGGCAGTTAAGGGCAGTTGGAGTCCTGGTATAAAATCCAGGTCACGGCTCTTGCAAGGGTCCTGACTCTCGGCTCTTGGCTTTGGGCCAGATACATTCTGTGTTGCTCCTGGCCTGAGACAGTCTCTGAGACCCAAGGCTTTTTTATTTGTTTAGCCAAGCTTTAAAGATAGACCTTCAAGGAAGATCTCAGTCTACCTTCAATTTAGCTGATTAGATTTAGGAAAAAAGATCATTTAGGGGCTTAAATAGGAGTTCAGCCATTCAAAATACATTTCCCCCTTTTGGGGTGGAGGTGCTACTGATTCGACTTAGCTGTTTTAGATAGCTTTCCCTTACCTCTCATTCCTAAATCATTTCCCTTCTTCCTATTCCCAAAAAACCATTAAACCCTTATCATCTTGGAACTGTGTCTGGATAAGAAAATTTGGGGGAATACTCACATCCTCCATAAGCCAAGCTCTCTTTCTAGTGGCTCTGAAGTTGATCCTAGCTTCAGAGCCAGTGGACTGCTCCTAAGACATCAAGCCTCACTTGTTCTATCCTGAGGGAAAAAAATACATACAGAGATAGATGTTATCATAAGGGCATAGTCTCTACCAACACCAGCGTGAATCCTGAATTTACCTACTCAGTTCCATTGCTTAAGAGGTTTTAAGTACTGTAAATACTTAAGTAACTTAAGTAAATTAAGTAAGAGTAACTGATATTGATAGCTCACTGTGTGGGGATGGAGGAAGATTCTACTCCCTCATTTTATTTATTTATTTATTTTAAACACTTACTTCTGTTTATTGGCTCCTAGGTGGAAGAATGGTAATGGTGGGTAATGGAGGTCAAGTGACTTGCCCAGGGTCACACAGCTGGGAAGTGTCTGAGGCTGGATTTGAACCTCCTGTCTCTAGGCCTGACTATTAATCCACTGAGCTACCCAGAAGCCCCCTACTCCCTCACTTTAGCCCCTCCCATCCAGTCAAGTCTGCCTGCTTCTCCAAAGACCAGGGACTGGGCTGACTCCATTGCCACTGACCCTAATCCTACAGTTAAATCCTACAGTGTCTACCTGCCTCATGTGTGTTTCTTGTAGGCACATATGGTAGGATTTTGGTTTGTAATCTACTTTGATATTTTCATCCATTTCATGACTGAGTTCATCCCTTTAACATTAAGAGTTATGATTACCACCTGTGTATTCCACAACATTTTTATTTCCTTTCCTAGTTCTGCCCATTCTTCTTTCACTACTTCCTTTTAAAACAGTGGTTGCTTTTAATCAGTTCCCCTAATCCCCATCCTTATTTACTTCCCTTTCCACCCCCTCCCTTTTTGTTCCCCTCTTATTATTTTTTAGGGTCTATTAAATTCTTTTTCCCCCTCTCTTTCCTTCCCTTTTTATTATTTCCTGTCCCACTCCCCCCCTTGGTTTTTCCCTTCTCCTTTTCCCTGTAGGTTAAGATATAAAATTTGATACCCCAATGGATCTAGATGCTTTTCGATCTTGGAATTGATTCCACTGAGAGTTAACTTAAGTATTATCTATTAACACTCTCTTCCTCTCCTCATTATAATAATATTCTTCCTATCCCCTCCCCATGTGCCTCTTTGTGTGGTATAGATTATCCTATTTTTCTTATTCCTTCAAGTTTCTCTTGGTGCCATCTTCTATCCCCCCCATCCTTTTTCTTTTTTTGCATAAATATATTATCTTAGACCACTTAGTAACCCTACCTCTACCTATGAATAATTCTTCTAATCACTATAATAATGAAACAATTTTTGAGACTTACAAGTAACATTTTTTCTGTATAGGAATATAAACAATTTGACCTTTTTGAAGCCCTTAAAGGAGAAAATTAATTTTTTCTTTCCCCTCTCTTTCTTATTGACCTTTTAATGTTTCTTTTGATTTTTGTGTTTGGAGATCAAACTTTCCACTTAGTTCTGGTCTTTTCTTTACAAATACTTCAAAATCTTCTATTTTTTGAATACCCATCTTTTCCCCTGGAAGTATGTAGTAAATTTTGATGGGTAGGTGATCCTTGGTTGTAGACTCAGTTCTCTTGCCTTTCTGAATTTCATATTCCATGCCTTGTAGTACTTTAGTGTGGAGGCTGCCAGATCCTTTGTAATCCTGATTGGTGTTCCTTGATATCTAAATTGTCTCATTCTGGGTCATTGCAATATTTTTTCCTTAGCTTAGAAGGTCTTGAATTTGGCAATTACATTCCTGGGGGTTGTCATTTGAAGATTTCATGTAAAGGGTGATCTATGGGCTATTTCAATGAATATTTTGCCCTTTTTTTCAAGAATATCAGGGCACTTTTCTTAGATAATTTCTTGTAGCATGATGTCAAGATTCCTGTTTGTTTCTGAGTTTTCAGGTATTCCAATGATTCTCGGGTTGTCTCTTCTAAGCTGGTTTTCATGGTCAGTCATTTTCTCAGTGAGATATTTCATTTTTCTATTTATTTTGCCAATCTTTTGACTTTGCTTTATTAATTCTTGCTGTCTCGTGAAATCATAAGTTTCTAATTGCCCAATTCTAGTCTTTAAAGACTCATTTTCTGCTATGATTTTTTAATTTTACTTTTTGTTTTGGTCTATCCTGCTTTTTTATGAATTTCAGCAGGTCATTTTTGGTCTTCAATTTGCTTATGATTTTATTTGATTTCTGGATGTCTTTTTCCAAGGTTGAGATTCTGTCTTTTAAACTGTTATTTTCTTTTTGAACTATTTCCCACTTTTCCTGCCAAGTTTCTCTTATTTTTTCAACGTGGTTCCTATATTCCAGATTGATTTTGTGGAGAGCTTGTGACCAATTTCCATTTTGGGGGTAAATTTTGGATGTGTTTACTTTTTTGTCATCCTCTATTGTCTCCTCTTTAGTATGGATTTTTTCTCCATAAAATTATTTAGGGTCAATGTCTTTCTCTTGTTCTTTTTGGTGGTTGAAGATTGTATTTTCTGGGCATTGCTACCCATTACTATGCTGATTTTTCCTGTCTTTCTGAGCCAGAAGTCTCAGTGATGAAGGAAATCTGTCTGTGAATGGCTCTAGGGAGCTATTTTTGCCTGAAGCTATTTTTTGAGTCTCCAAACCTTCTACTGTGTGATGTCCCTCTCTGATCTTTCTCAGCACCAAAGTTCTGCACTCTTCAGCCTCCTGAGATCCCAATTCTTATTGCTCTTACGGGTAAGTACCTTGTGGTCTTAGTCAGCTCCCATGGACCTTGAGATTGTCCCTTGCTCACTCTAATTCTGACATACTTGTTCTCTCTGACTCTGGCACCTTATGTGGGGTGGGGAAGGGTTGATCTGCTCAAGTTTTGGGGGAGCTATTTTACCCCCTTATAACATGTAAATGCCCAAATCTTATGTACCTTTAATGCTGTACCCTATTGTGGAATCCCTTCATTCATCTGAACTTGATTTTTGTCCTTTTGAGGCACCATACATTGGTTGGTAGTAAGGAGAAGAAGGATCCTGCTTCTATAATGTAGCCATCTTAACCCAAAAATCTTCCTCTACTTTCTTAATAGTTTAATCTTCTCAAAAAGACCCTCTACTTGCCTGGATTTTTTACAGTTCAGTAAAAATAATAATTTGAATAGTTTCCAACTAATTTTTAAGTAAAGTAAAAATTCCTTAGCTTTACAAACTGTCTCCAAATCATCTTTCTAAATCTAGTAGATCTTCCTCCTCTTCCCATTTTTTGAAGATTGTAAATTCCTTGAATGCAGCAATGGGGCATATACTTCTTTTTTTTTTAAATCCACAACAGCCTAGCATAGTGACAAGTAAATAACAGACATCAGTGAACTGAACAAAAATGATGCCTTAAAAGAAGTTTTACTTAATTGATAGTTGTTTCATTAAGTGACTGAAGTAGTTATTTTTTTTTAATTTTTTTTAAACCTTTAACTTCTGTGTATTGGATCCTTGATGGAAGAGTGGCAAACGTGGGCAATGTGGGTCAAGTGACTTGCCCAGGGTCACACAGCTGGGAAGTGTCAGAGGCTGAATTTAAACCTAGGACCTCCCGTCTCTAGGCCTGACTCTCAATCCACTGAGCTACCCAGCTATACCCTGAAGTATTTTTTTTGTCTATGACTCTATATGTGTTATGTGTATTGCTCCACCCTAATCAATAGCCTGATTATGGAAAGGATCTCTGGGAATTCTGTTCCCACTTTTTCTACACCTAGTTTCTTTAATCGTGGTTAAGCTGCAGGACTTTCCTGTATCTTATTATTAAATTTTGCTACTTGCAGAAGAATATATGCGGTATGAGGATATTTGCATAAATGATTTATAATTAAGATCTTTGAATGATAATACAACATTGATCAAAGAAAGAACATACAATTTGGAAATGAAAGATTTTGATTTAAAATCTTAGCCTTGCTATTTACTACCTATTTATCCTTGACAATCACTTTGGTTTTAAAGACCTCAGTTTCTTCCTCTATTAAATGAGGGGATTGGACTAACTATGTTCTCCTCCAACTCCGTATCTATGACCTTATTATCTCATTATTGCATGACTTCTAAAGTTCCTTCTAACTCTAAGTCTATGATCCCATGGACATTGAATCCCTTTTAAACATAATGTTGCTGTCCATTAGGGATATTTAGGATGTTTACTGGCAATGCTGTAGCCACTATGCACAATAATATCATTTTAATGTTTAATGTTACTTCAGTGAAACTAACTGGAAACATATATTTGAAATGCTAATGGTAGAAACTCATAATGACTCCATAGATTCAAAGACTGAATAGATGTTGTTTCTGAATTTCTGTGATTAACTCAGTATTTTAAAATCAATGGTGGACTGGAAAGACCTCCAGGAATTGATGCAGAGTGAAAGGAACAGAACCAGAAAAACATTGTGCACAGAGATACGTTGTGGCACAATTGAATGTAATAGACTTTTCTACTAGCCCCAATACAACTACCCAGGAAAATCCAGAGGAACTTATGAGAAAGAATGCTATCCACATTCAGAGAAAGAACTGTGGGATTAGGAACATAGAAAAAAAAAACACATGATTGATCACATACTTCAATAGGGATATGATTATAGGTTTGATGTTAAAAGATCACTCTACTGCAAATATGAATAATATGGAAATAGGA
This sequence comes from Gracilinanus agilis, assembly GCF_016433145.1. NCBI lineage: Eukaryota > Metazoa > Chordata > Mammalia > Didelphimorphia > Didelphidae > Gracilinanus > Gracilinanus agilis. Next base: position 368,524,858 of record NC_058130.1, read on the forward strand.
TTTGAACAATGATATATGTATAACCCAATGGAATTCCTTGTCTGCTCTGGGAGGAAGAGAGAAGGTTGCGGGGAAAGGGAATCATGAATAATGTAACCATGGAAAATATTCTAAATTTAAAAAAAGAGAAAAAACTCAATTGAATAAATCCCAAAACAATAAAATAAAATAAAATAAAAACAAATGGTGATAAACTGTCATGACATTTAAGTAAGGTTAATGTTTCTTTCCTATCAGAGGAAAACAATAAAATATGTTTTACTAAATCTTGGTGTGGCTCGTTTCTCAGATTTCATGTTTAACCAGTTTCTCTGTAATATTAAATGACTATTAAAAAAACACTTGCAACACTCTAAAAAACATCACATTTTCTTTGAAATGATGCCCAAAAAGACTCTGATATATGAGGACATATACAATCTTTGATGTGGAAGGCATGGAGCCCTAAACATGAGTGATGTGCATTTGAAAAGAAATATTTTTTCATCATGTAATTTTGCTATACCAAGCTGGTATCTTTCTACTTAAATACTTCTATACTTGCTTGATTTTTAAGTATTATATCTGATATATTTAAAATCTATAATAATTTACTAAGTTGTTATATTCTTATTTCAAATATAATTTTTTGAGAATGCCAAATTGTTTATAAATAAATACATTATATAGATGGCATATATGTGAGTTGCATTCAATCTTTAAAACGATAGGTTATTTTTGTAGTTTATCCACGTGCATGACAAAAATAATACTGTAGCTGCAGTGTTTGCAAACAGTTCTATTAGTAGATTTAAATCATCTCTTTTCTACTTCCCCATGATTGAACTAACTTCTCTAATGGGAAGGCTAAATTTTCATTTGAAACACATTTGAAATGTCATGAGCAAGATAGATTCTAGTTGATCTAAGCTGTTGTGAGATCAATCCTCATTTCAAAGACCTCATTAGAAGACATAAAGTAAATATTTAAATTATATACAGTTGGGAACTGACCAAAAATATATATCAGAATCACAGGTGAGATCAAGGCTGTGTCCTTAGTAGACAGAATTTATACAGGATTGACAACGCATGGGTTAGACTGCTGATTAAAGTTTGAAATGCAGGGCAGGTTCCATTATCCTGGTGACACACAGCTTTTTCTGCCACAGCTGAATTCTAATATAATAAGTGCATTGCTAAGAATCATTTTTATGCTAATATGCAATAGCACCCACTACTTTGTCTCTGTCATTTTTTGTATCTTGGCTTTCTTCTGTATTTTCCCACCAATATCTCCCTATCTCTTTTTCTGTGTGTCTGTCTCTTTCGATACTCTTGTCTCTCTGCCTTTCAGGGCCTATCTCTATATCTGTCGGTGTCTGTCTGTCTGTCTGTCCCTCTCTCTCTCTTTCTCTCTCTCTCTTTCTCTCTCTCTCTCTCTCTCTCTCTCTCTCTCTCTCTCACTCACTCTCACTATCTGTGTGTATGTGTGTGTGTGTGTGTGTGTGTGTGTGTGTGTGTCTATCTTTCCCTCTCTGTCTCTGCCTTTCTCTGTGGCTTTGTCTCTGTCTCTCTACCCTCTCATGCCCTGAAGGAGCAGATATTTCTTCACACATGAAAAAAATGACCTCAACATAGTTGTACTGAAAGAAATAAAACTGAAACTAATTGTTATTCTCTTCACTTAAGTGGAACAAAACTGAATTCAATTTAAACAAATATTTTGAATGCTTACTATTTTCAATTTTCTGAGGAGACAAAGGCAAAAACCATGCTCCTTTACTCAAGAAACTTAAATTTTACTGGAGTAATATATCAAGTAGACTGATAATTATTTGAGAAGAGATAGAGTACTAGTTATATCATAGGATGAGGCTTCCTATACAAGCCCCTGAGCCAAGCCTTGAAGGAAGGTAAGGGATCTTATAGGAAGAAAAAAACAGGCAATACATTCTGAGCATAGAGTGAAATGCTAAGTCTCATTTCATTTTGGCGGGACCATAATGTAGTTGGAGTGTCATGTAATATATTGTGTAACACAGAAGGAAGCCCATTTGTGAAGATCAATTAATCATTCAATCAAGTATTTAATAGGTATATTTTATATGCCAGGCATGGAGCTTGATGCTGAGAAAACAAGTAAAGAGCATGCTTACAAGGTACTTATATATTATTAGAGAAGCGTCAGGCTAAGGACTATATATTCACTTTTGTAGGGCAAGGATTTTAGCCCAAGTTTTATGGATAGATTTAAGTTGGCCTATAAACTAGAATAAGGGAAAATTCTACATTTGTTTCAATATAATTTTCTTCCTTAATTCAATTTTATTCTGTTCTATTTTATGTATTTAAAAACATTATTCTGAGAAGGGTTGCACTAGGCTGCCAGAGGTATTTATGCCACCAAAAAATTAAGAATCCTCAAACCATACTAAAAGTTCTTTGAAGTTGTTTCTCCTCTTTATACCATAAAATAAGTGCTGGCCACATATTCTGGATAGAGTTGGGTTGAAGTTACATAATTGCTACCTTTTGGACATGTGGACTGACCTATCTGCTCAGCATTGTAAAATCCACAGAACTTTCTTCTTCCCAGAATAACAAAGGAGCTATGAAGATTCAATAATTTAACTTTCACACTTCAGAAACCTTACAGCAGTAGAACCCAACTTCTACAAGAGAGGTAATGGAACAGATGTAGACAAAGAGACAAATCTTGTCTGATGCACAGAATTTGCAGTGGCCTTTTAAAAAGAATTTTGACAATAAATAGAACTCAGTCTCAGTGGAGGGTAGAATTCAGTGACTTAACCCACATCCACACCCCCAAAATGTCACTGTAATTTGTTAAAATAAAAGACTTCAGCTTTCTTGAATTATCTGAAAGATATTTGATGAATAAGTATAAAAAGTATGGTTCAGTGTAAGCATCATCCAGCATAGTGCTAACTTTATTCTCATTTTAGAGTATGATAGAGAGGTGAGGTAAATGAAATTTCTAATATTCATATACCTGATTTTGAATGGCAAGCAATTTCACTTCATAGTAGTAAAGCAGAGTGGACATTTTTGGCACAAGGGGGATATATTGTTGTGGAAAACTGGAAAACTTTCATCATAGTGATTTCTTTGTACAGAAATTTGGCCTGTCTTGAGGAAATTTAATTGTTCATGTGCCTAAAACTTAATATAAAACTAGTACAATTTTTAAAAAGATAATGTAAGTTCTTTAAAAACAGATAAAAATGAATCCATGGTTTAGAAACAAAAGGTCACACCATATAAAAACCAAGGGAGCAGAAAATAGTTTAATTATCAGACCTAGGGTTAAGAATTTATGACCAAAAAAAACATAGAAAATTTTATGAAATGTAATATTTTGACATCATTAAATTAAAAAGGTTTTGCACAAGCAAAATCAAAGCAACCAAGATTAGAAGGAAAACAAAAACTGGGAAAATTTTATGGTAATTTTCTCTGACAAGAGTCTTGTTTCTCAAATACATTGAGAACTGAGTCAAATTTATAAGAATACAAGTCACTCTCCAATTGGTAAATTATGAAAGGATATAATAGGCAGTTCTCAGATGAAGACTCAGAGGAGAAAGGAGGAGGACATCCCAGCTCAGATCCAGTCCTGAGGGCTTCCTGAGGATCTTCTAGGTGAAATTAAAATCCTGATTCCATGATCAAAGCCATTCCATCACATCTCACCCATCAAGACTTCAACCATAGAGTTAGCTAAGTTTTTGGACTCCATTTTGGGAGCAATCTCTTAGTCTCCTTCTCCCATTACCCAACCTTGCTGTGAGACTCCCTTTCAGTAAAAACTTACAATTATAGAAAAGGATAGAAAGAAAAGGAGAAGGGGTGGGGGAAGACAATTAGAATTGGGAACCCCAAAAGTTGCCATCCAAGTGATGGACCCCATAGAAATAGTGAAGAGGGAACCCCAAAATCCCTCTGCCCTTCACCCCTTTCCCCAATCCTTGGATTCTGAATAATAAAAGCTATCAGTCAGATAGCATTCCAGAGTGCCTGACAGACAACAAGGGAGAGGGGAACCATAAGTTGGTCTGGCTGCCTCCATCTTGAAGCTGGACCACCTGCTGTGAATTTAACTGACTAGGGAGAGGTTTGTGTGAACCCCGTCCTTATTCAGGATCAGATTGGGGTACCTCTACCTTGTCTTATAGGGAAGCATTGCCTCTGACTCCTGAGGGGCAGCGTGACTCTCCAAGTCACCCAGTTTGGGGGTGACACCTCCTTAAAGTCTCCCAGAGAATATTCAGCAACAGGGGAGAGCTGGAAGAGAGTCACCATAAAGACTCTCTTTCTCTAGCCCCTTTCTATCAAACATCCCTCCACTGGCTCCTTAACAATTACACTGTCTAGGATTTCATGGCTTTCTAATTAATTCACTCTTAAGATTTCAATATCCCTGACCCATTGTGAATCCCACTAAAATTTAAAAGTAACACATTTGCATAATAATCAGAAGGACATAATTGATAGAATTGATATTATTAAAAATTAATTCCACAAAATTACAACTTTAAAAAATGAATTTGATCAAATAGATGAAAGTTATGATTGTTTTGGTCTTGATGAAGCAATAACAGTTTTGGAAAGGTCTAAGCAGTGTAGACTATGTTAATGATGGGATTACGTTAAGTCAACCACATTTTATACTACTGCTAATGCACTTCAACACTGCTAGCTTTAAAATAACCCAAACAAATAATGAAATTAGGCTATTGATAGGAGACAAAGTTTTTTTTTTTTTTTTGGTTTTCCTATCAGGAAATTGGTCTTCACAGAATAGAAAGTGAAGCACAATAAATAAGGCTCAATCCAAAACATAATTCAGGCAACTTTGAAATCCTTTGTGCTGCTATTTTTACATTTAGACTTTTAGCTTCTGATTTTTAAAATCAGGCATAGCAAATACTGGAGCACCAATTGTATATGCAAATTTCACACATTTTCATACTGTGTGGAATAACTACATATGCAAACAGGTAATTTGCCAGTTAATGAGTCATTTGCACGTGCAACCCTACAATTTAAACATACAGATGCCATTTGCTATATGTAAATATGGGACTTTGCATTTTGTGTATACTATTTGGTATTACTCATGTTTTTAAAAAAGAGTAACCCTTAGGATGAGATTGATTTCTTCCTCCTCCCCCTCCTTAAATGCTTATTTTTCTAGATACATTAGGGTGCAGAAAGATTTCAAGGTGAAGAGCTATAAAAATATGGAAGAAAACCACATGGTTAGTCAGTGGAATCTTCAAGGAAACCAAATTTGAACCTTTATAGCGAGAAGCTACAGCCTATACATATATATTTATGTGACACCTATATATGCTTGATTAGAAATATAAAATCATGATGTGGCTGAGTCAGTATTTATCATCTTAACACTCCTCAAGTTGAAATAACACAAAAGCTTTTTTCTTCCAAAGACCAATATTTAAAGGGTGTTGATTTATGTAAATCAATAATTTATCAACTTGTTCTCTTTCTTTGCTGCCAGCCAGATGCTTCCAGCCCCACACTGCCAGACAATGTCAGCTGCAAAGCATAAAGGCCTCTGCCTCATGTAGAAATAAGAACATAAATATTTTAAAAATCCTGCTACAGGAAGTAAAGAGAGTTGGGGTTGGAGAGGAGGGATTTTACTGGTTTACTGTGCGAGTATAGCAGGTCTACATATTTTATGGTTTAGTTTTATCAGAAGTGGAGGCAGGGACGTCTCTTAGGCTGATTTTTATCTTCTAACAAGGCTGACAGACCAAAGTCTTTTCATAGCAATTTGTTGAAGACATCTGGTGAAGCTTTCTAGGGGATGAACACACAGCACAGTGTTCCTCTGGTATCAGTTGGCATGGCAACCAGTGAAAGACTATTCAACATCGGTAGGTTTCAAAAAGGTTGAGGCCTAGTTGAAAATCCATTTGGGCTCCTACCTGCAAAATTCTTTTGAAAATGCACTAAATCTTTCTTAGGGATCTATAGACTGAGCCAATATGTACAACTGTGGCACCTTCAATCTTAAATAATTTTTGATACCTGGGATTAATGATTCCAAGCATGACATGAGAGAGTATTGCTGGCACTATAATTAAAAATAATACTAGCAGAAATATTGTTTTTCTCTGTGACAGCTTGAATAAACAAAAGTGCTATTATCAAATTTCTATAATATCTAAGTTCAAAGATTCCAGTAAATGAAAGTAAATATTTATATGTCATTTTAAAAGGCCAATCTATTTTTAGAAATAAGTGAGAAACTTAATAATGAAATTAAATAACTCAGAAAAATATGTTTATGTAATTAAAAGTCTTTGTAAACAAGGTGTCCTTCAGAGTATAGGTTCTCAAAACAAATTTTCACAATTTTGCTTAATTAATTTTTAAATGTACCTTTCAGCCCCAAATCAGAGTTATAATCAAAGATATATCCATATCTATCTATGCAAATAGATAGATAGATAATTGATACATTAATAAATAAATGATTGATACATAGATGCAGGTGTGTATTTAAAATTATAAATATAGGATTTAAGGATGATTAAAAAATTAAATTTAAGAGAGTAAAGAAATAAATTGCTACTTTTTGTATGCCATTGTGGCTGTTCCAACCAAAAATTTGAATTTAAATGTGCCATTTGAAATATATACTTTACTGATAGAAGTCAAAGCCAATGATGTCAGGATACACTTTTTTTTTTTTACTTTTTTAAAAAATATTTTTAAACCCTTAACTTCTGTGTATTTGTTCCTTGGTGGAAGAGTGGTAAGGGTAGGCAATGGGGGTCAAGTGACTTGCCCAGGGTAACACAGCTGGGAAAGTGTCTGAGGCCAGATTTGAACCTAGGACCTCCCGTCTCTAGGCCTGGCTCTCAATCCACTGAGATACCCAGCTGCCCCAGGATACACTTTTAAAAAAAATTTGTAACAGTAATTTAAATGGTCCAACACATACATAAAATCATTGTTTAAATGAGATTATTACTAATAATAATATATTTTCATACCTAAATGACAAATGTGAGATAAGAGGAGGAAGTTTCTGATAGTTTTCTATTTTATCTAATTATTTTTTATTAATAAATAGAAACTCAATTGTTTCTTCCTCCTAGAGATTTGTAAATGCTATCAATGTTATTTAAATGCTAATACTGTAAACAAAGCCTTGGTCTTTATCTTGGTTTCAGTTCAAAATTCTTTTCTTTTTCCTATAATTAAGGGATGCTGTGAGACCTAATGAGAAAATATATGAAATTCATTGAATAACTTTAAATAATGATACTATATAACAGGGGGCGGCAACCTTTTTGTCCATGAGAGCCATAAATGCCACACTTTTTAAAATGTAATTTTGTGAGAGCCGTACAGTGCTCACAGTGTGCATTCCTGTAACAGTGCACGCTCCTGTAACAGCACCTAAAAAAAATTTACTTTACGGTTAAGAGCCATACGTTGCCGACCCCGCTATATACCTTAAAAGGGATAAATAATAGTGTAATGATTTTCATTTTCATACACTATGGTAACAATCATAGTGTTTGCTGGAATTCTGCCCCAAAGACATAACAAGGAAAAATTCTTGTACAAAAATATAGGAGTGCTCTTTGTAGTGCCAAAAAATTGGAAAATTAGGGAATGCTGTTCTATTGGGGGATGGCTGAACAAATTGTGGTATCTGTTTGGTGATGGAATATTATTGTGCTAAAAGGAATAATGAACTGGAGGAATTCCATGTGAACTGGGACAACCTCTAAGAATTGATGCTGAGTGAAAGGAACAGAACCAGGAGAACGTGGTACCTAGAGACTGAAACATTGTGGCACGATTGAACATAATGGACTTCTCTACTAACAGCAATGCAATGATACAGGACATTTCTTAGGACTTATGAGAAAGAACATTACTGACACCCAGAGAAAGAGCTGTGGGAGTAGAAACACAAAAGAAAAAACATTTCCTTGATCACGTGGCTTGATGAGGATATTATTGAGGAACATTGACTCTATTGCTAATATTAATAATATGGAAATAGATCTTGATCAATGAAACATGTAAAACCCAGGTGAATTGCTTGTTGGCTACAGGGGTGAGGGGATGTAGGAACGGAGGGAAGAAATACTAATCATGTAACCATGGAAAAATATAATAAAACAAACAAATAAATAAAAAAGAATTTTAAAAAGAATTATAGTACTTCTGTCATAAAGGCAAATTGGGCTGTGCCAACTGGCCACTAAATGTTAGTTATGTGCCTTTCAGCATGCTCCAGTAGATAAAGTGAATAAATAAATATGAGTTTTTGTTCTGGATCAAAAAGTCATTAACTGAATGAATTTGTATAAATACCTACTAATCTCAGGCTCTTTTTCTTCTATATATATCATAAGGATGTAATATTTCCATTTGCCTCTCACATGATTGTTAGGATTAAATAAAAGAAATTATAAGAAGTGATTGAAAACCATATATACATTTCAAAAAGATAAAATCTTTTCCAAGTAAGCATCTTATAGTTAAAGTTATGGATTAATAATATTCAGCATATTGTGCCTTTATATTCAGAAAGTCCTATTTAATTTCAATATATCCATCCAGTTATTTGGAAATTTGGCATGCCCTGGAAAGACTTATATGAGGTGATATGAAGTGAAGTGAGCCAAACGAGGAGGATTTTGGATGTAGCATGATATACAGGGAAAATTGCTGGACTGGGGGTGAAAGGATTTGCATTTACTACCTGTGTGTTCATTGACAATTCACTGAACATCTCTCTACCACCCTCCAATTCCTCATAAGAAAAATGTGGGCTTTGGACAAGCTGACCTCTAAGGTTCTTTCCAGGTTTCAATTTCTGATCTCTTTGATTCTGTGGCTTCTTGCATTATGCCTTTCTCCAGAACTAAATATATGTCTTTTCAATTTCCCAAGATGGGCTCATCAGATCACCCAAAAAATTAGGTTTTAGGAAACTCAAGTTGCATAACAATTAGGACAGAGGTATAACATGATATCATTGCTATCTTGGATAGGCTGATTCTGAGTATCTTCACTTTCTGGTATCTATGTAGACTAATATTGGCAGTTACATTGACAATGTTATTGAGGGCTAGAAATGACCACCTTAGAAAGTTTCTATTCTTTTCCTCTTGTTTAATAGTAGAGGAAATTGAAGCCCATGGAGGCAAAATGATTTTTTTTACTTAAAAATATTTTTAAATGAATATAAATTTATTTTCTCTCCACCCATTACTGACTGCACTTGGAGGGAAAAAACAAAAACAAATTTCTTGTAACAAATACTCACAGTTTCACACACAGACACAAATCTTCATTGACCTTGTTCAAAAGATATGACTTACCCAAAGTTACACAGTTTGTAAATAATAGAGCCAATATTCAATTCCATGTCTTTACCTACTAAATCCAGGGGTCTTTTCACCACATGACACTGGCCTAAAGGGAGCTGAAATTCATTTCCTCTTTCCGTTCATCTTGCTCTCTTGCTTGTGTATTCAATATAAATATGCCCTCTCAAAGGATTTCTACTAGGATATTCTGTCTATATATGGAAGTTAGAGTAAAGGTAGGGAGACAAAACTATGAGTCAACAGACATTGAAGAGAAACCTATAAATTTAATTCAAGGAGACTGAAATGAATTTTTATTAGCACATATGTTGAATCTACCACCTGAGGGAACTGACAGTTGCACACACCCTTTTATACACAAGGTTGGACTGGGTCAGGCAGGGTGTGTTGTATTTGTGTTTCTTCCAAGTTAGAGGAAGCTCCAAAAGTTAAGTGGCAGTTCTGAAGTAGTCCATTTTATGTTTCTGTGGCCCTCAAGAAGCTTAGTCCATCCTGGTGTTTGCAATATTACTACAGACTTACAAATCGGTAGACCATGAGGAATTTCATTATTCACCAAAGAGCTTTCAATTCAATATTCACTCTGGGCTTCCAATTTCCTTTTCCTTGTGCCTTGAAATAACAAAATAATGATAAAGATCATGAAAATCCCACCAAAATCCAAATCAGCATCAACTCCTTATTAGGAGAAGAGAAGAGAGAAAAGTAGGGAATTGTCAAGTCTTGCTCAACAAATTATTCGTGGGTCAACGCCTGGGATAAGAAAAATGACATTTAGTATTTGGGAAGGAATGGGATTAACTTCTCATGCTAGGGGGTTTGGGGAGGCAGGAAGCTACTACTTCTATGTTTTGGCTGTGATTTTACTGGGGGACTATTTTCACTATTGGAGGCTACAGGGAATCTCAGTCAAAGTGATGTATAATGAGGAATTAATATTCCTTAAAACTATTACAGTAACTATGAAAGTATATAAGAACCTTGGAATGATAGAAAATTAGGCTCTGGTCATACCACTATAAATATGAAAAATGATAAAGGCTGATATAAATATATATATATATATATATATATATATTAGTAATTTAATTAAAGCCCTGCTGATAGATAATTAGAACACGTGCTTGTAAGCATTCAAAACTGCCGCCTCCATTACTGTCTGCTCACCAAGGGCCTACTGGCAAAAAAAGCACTCCCTCCTAACCCAGGAGATTTAAACCCTCTCTG
>NC_058130.1:368545331-368561462 GCF_016433145.1 Gracilinanus agilis
AAAAAAAAAAGACAAGCTATCAAGAAGTGTCCTTAAGGGAGCAGTTAGGTGGCTCAGTGGATAGAAAGCCAGGCCATGAGACTGGAGGTCTTGGGTTCAAATATGACCTCAGACTTCCTAGATATGTGAACCTGGGCAACTTAAACTGTTGTGAGGAAGATTAGATTAATTAGTAATTAAGAATTAAGGTGTATCTAGCAGGAAGGAGCTGGAGCTGGGAATTCCAAGATGGAATGAAGGAGCAGGAAGAAGTGGCTTGTGCTTTGAGAGGGACTCCATTAGGGGTTAGCACAAACTGTGGTTAGCCTTGGGAGATCTCAGAGTAAAGGACACCCTGCCTCCTGATTTCCCTGGGATCCTGTGTAGTGGTGGCATCTAGCAAAGAGGACAAGATCTACAATGCAGTATCAAGGGAAGAGGAGAAGTTTGGGATCTGGTGGACAATATCTCAAGCATACCCTCCCTACTTGGTACTTGAGACCACCTTGGTTCTTGGCATCCAGAGATCATTGGTGGATTACAGTGAGAACCCCAAAGCCACAACAGCCCATAGCTGTGCTGCTCAAGCCTGGAAGGTCCAGGTCTGAGGCAGTCACCCAGAGACTCCATTACTGCCCTGCCTGCATAGATCTTTAGATTAGAGTAGGAAAATCCTCCCCTTTCCCTGTGGGTTTTGTCATTAGGTTTTAAGGTTTTAAAGTAGAAATCCCTATCCCATCTTTTAGTTGTACATAATTAAAACCAGTTAATCCCTTTTACCTTGCCTGCTTGTTTCTAGACTCTGGCCTAGGGAAAGCTGTGTGACAATTAAGACCAACTGCCATTCCTGTTAATCCAGTAAACTCTGATCTTTCCATCCTTGTCCAGTCTCTCCTGAACCCCAGTGTGTGTACCCACAATCACTTAGTTTTATTATAACATCCCTGGTGTCTCCATTACCTTTACTTATTTCTACAAAACCCAACTGCCTAGCTCTTACTGCTCTTTTGCCTTGGAACTCATACACAGTATTCATTCTGAGATATAGATAAAGGTTTTTTTAACCCTTAAATTCTGTGTATTGGCTCCTAGGTAGAAGAATGGTAAGGGTAGGCAATGGGAGTCAAGTGACTTGCCCAGGGTCACACACGTGGGAAGTGTCTGAGGCCAGATTTGAACCTAGATAAATGTTCTTTTTAAAGAAATATCCCTAAGGAGAGACTCTAAATACCACAATGGAAAAAGCAGCTTGAAAGTTCCCTTAATGATCTGAAGAAAGGTAATGAAAAATTATATAAATATTTAACTGTTACATGCACTAGAAAATTTCAATGCCATAACTGTTCAACTAAAGGCAATAAAAAGGAAACATGCAGAAAAGAACTTGGAAGTCAATGCTATAACATAAAGTTTAATTTCCTTAACATAAATAGAAATAAAAAAATTTAAATTTAAGGAAATAAAAAGTGTGAAATCTTCTCTGACCAAAGTAGAAAACAAACAGTTCAATAATAATGGATAACTATACTATATTGGTATGAAAAAAATTATAAAGCGGGTTCCTAGAGAAGAAGTACTTAGAAAAATTTTGGTCATTTATATGGTTACAAGAAATCTAACACACAAAAATGTTAAATGGGTCAAACAGGAAACAAAAGGTGATACAAGCATGTCAAAGGAGGTAAATGAGAATCTAACTTTTGTGAAATTGAAAGTAGGTGGTCCAGATAAGGTTCATATTTATTGGATCACTATTCCAACTTCTTATCAAACTCAAGCTTCATCTCACCTTTTAGAATGAATGGCATTGGGGCAGCTGGGTAGCTCAGTGGAGTGAGAGTCAGGCCTAGAGACAGGAGGTCCTAGGTTCAAACCCGGCCTCAGCCACTTCCCAGCTGTGTGACCCTGGGCAGGTCACTTGACCCCCATTGCTCACCCTTACCACTCTTCCACCTATGAGAGAATACACCGAAGTACAAGGGTTTAAAAAAAAGAATGAATGGTATTTTTACAGTGGAAAGTAAAGAATACTATGATCCCTCTATATACAATTACACATGTTTGTGCTTTATTCAAAGCAGTCACTATTTATATCACTAAAATATCCATTAAATTTATGATAAAACAATGTTTTGAAGTCCTATAGCACAGGAAAATATTGATGATAGTGTTGATGGGTTTTGTTATTAATTTATAGAAAGAAAAGAAACTCCACAAAAAATTAAAAAAACAAGGGTTTCTACTTCCATGGCAATAATGAAATGGTTCTTTGTTAAGAAACTTTTCAACATAGTAATGAGTTTGACTATAGTTGAAGTGACAGACTATGTTTGCTACTGAAAGACATGGCTGTGAACATCTGGAAAAATTCTTAGTAAAAAAATGATTAACACTTCCTATTAAGCAGCTAGAATCATAAAAATGCTGTCAGGATATTGAAGCATCTTTCTATTTCTCAAGTGACTATGACAAAGTGGCAGAAGAGGGAGCAGATTTACTTTTTTCTGTCCACTCAGAATTTAATTATTAGACCTTTAAATTTGTGATCTCTGTCCAATAATCAAACAGTAACAATGCTAGTGGAACTGAAGTGTACCCAGATTAATCTTCTCATTAAAAGTAGAAATAGATTAAATAAGTGGCATTAAGATTCATCAATTATCTGAGAAGCAAATGAGAGAGTTGGTGGAGTTGGATTCACTAAGTGCCAAAAGGCAGTGAGACATATAATTTATTGAGGCATTTCCTTAAAGATGTGTAAAAAATGTCACCATAAAGACTGAGAGTTTTTTAACCAAGGAATGGATAACTAAAGAAATTCTGTATTGTTCCTTTTTAAATTAATATCCTCCAAATACCATTAATTCATCCAACCAAGAAGCAATTTAATTATTGCCAAGCACTATGCAAGGTAGAATGGAAAAGAACTTAAGGCAAAGACTTGTGGTAAAACTAAAGCAGGTGATGTGATTTGAATAATAACCCAGAAAAGGAGAATAAGAAGGAGAAATCAGACCACAGGAAAGAGAAACAAGAGAGATCAGTGTAACAGAGAAGAGAATGTCCAAGAGAAAAAGATTAACAGTATAAGTCATAAAAAGAGGTCAAGTGGCATAAAGTTTGAGAAAAAAGTCATTATATTCAGTAATTAAGAGCTTACTAAGTAACTATGAATAGAGCATCTTCAGTTTATAAGTGAGATCAGAATCCAGTGTACAAAGATTTGAAGAGTAAGAGTCAGCTAAAAGATCCCCAAAATAGTCTTAAATGGCAAACACTTGATCTCCTCAATGTGACAGCTTTGAAAACAAGGGAAGCACCTATTTAGAATATAATCTAAATATGGAAGAGAAAAATAAAGGATTAAGAGTATATTACCTAAAATATTTTGGAGGAAAATGCAGAGAGTTTAGAATAAATTATGTCTGACAAGTAAAGCAATAACATTTCTATCAATGGCAATGGAATCACTATACTGGAACATCTTAGTACCTTGTGAGCTATACAAGATCATAGAAATAGTACTAAAGAATATGAAATTTCAAAATCTGAATAGACATGACAAAAAAGTTATAGAAGAAATCTATGTTGGAGCTTCCTTACACAACTGTAAAGATATTTATGATTCACATATCTCAATGAAGGAAATAATGTAATAATTCACATATTTATTGCAAAAAAAAGTTGGAGAGGATAGTCACAACTACTAATTCATATGACTATGTTAATTTTTCTATAATCTCCATGGGAATAATCTGTGCACAAATTCAAGGTACATTTAATGAAAATATGGGAGAGTAATGAGCATGCTTTCACTGCCAATTTTCTTCTTAGATTACAATTTTCATCTTACAAAAATGATTGAAAGACTTAGACAGTAGCTGATCCCTGTGTGTCAACTATGAGAAAAGCAATTGACTTAGTAGATTAAGATGCAATTGATTCTCCAATAATGTATTTACCATGATAGTATTTTACAAGGCTTTTTGACATGTTCTCTACAACAAATATGTTTGTTCAATAATCTAAATATCAATATCAAGAAACAAAAAGAATATGTCACATTAATAAAAAAAATAAGTGTTTATGAAGTAGCCACTTTGTGCCAGCTACTGTGAAAAGCACCAAGGACTCAAAAATAGGTAAATACAGTCCCTAATGGTAAGTTTGAATGAAAGAGGTATCCCCAAGATTGTTTTGAGAGGTTCTCCAGATAGCCCTATTTGTGGATGATGTGCTAATTGCATGGAATATTGGGATATGATAGGACTTCCTCCTCAGTGAGATTTATGATTATGAAAAACAGATTGGCATGGCTCTATATAAGAGAGGACAAAAGAAATTAGTAAAAAATATTTAAATTATGATTTGCAGTTGTAAGGAATTTGCCTACCACTACAAATATCATGGATAGATAGTACAGATAGATATGAATTTGGACCCAGAATTTCATAGAACATAGAAAAAATACTGTTTTACATTTGCTAAATTGCCTAATATTTTAAATGATCCCTGAGTATTCCTGATATAAAAATCAATCTTTTTTTTTTAAACTAGTGAATCTTCCCAGAATGGTAACATAACTTTGAATCATAGAATACCACAATAACATTTGATTCAATATTGAGAATTAGGATCAGAGTGACAGAACAAGAAGGACCATGTGATGCCATCTGTCCAACTGCTTAATTTTACAATTTAAGCCACTGTGGTTGAGAGCAGTCAAACATATTACTTTTAGTTCCATAGGTAGTATCAGAAATGGCGTGTGGATGTGGGTCCTCTGACTCCTGAGTTTGTGATCATTCTAGTGTACTATTATCCTTAAATAACAATAGAAAAATGGAAAATGAAAATAAATTCATGATGATATATTACCATCTCATATTTGTGTGAGAAATAGCAACAAAGATATAATTAAAGGACATATAGAACTGGTAAGGAAAGTGATCTGACAATCCTTTCAAACCCATCTTTAAAAACAACCTCAAAATGATAGGACCCAGAAACGAACAATGAGAAGGTATGAGGGGGCATTCCCACTGAACACAACTTGAAATGTAAGTAGAGAGATTTTCACAGGATAATAGGGAACTGAAAGCAAAATTGCATATAGATGATTTCTGGCAGACTTCCTTAACCCCTACCTACTGTGCTAAGTTTCATAATTGGGCATAGGCTAACTTTGAGGTCCAAGGATGGGAGCTACACCACCAAAAGAGCACCTCAGATACACCACTTGAAGTCCTAGAGCCTGGCACCAATCTGCAGTGTGACCCAGAAATTCATGCCACTGAACCCTTTCAGGTCTGCTGTGCTGCATTGCAGACCTAGCCCCAGGAGAAAATAGTTCACACTGCCAAACCCAGCAAGCCAGCAGCAGAAGAGACAGATTCAGCAGGCAGCTTTTAGAATTCCATGTAAGAAAAAGGCTGGGAAAATGAGTAAACAGAAAAATAAACATTTCATCCTCAAAAATTTCTATGGGGACAAAGAGCAAAGATCAAACCAACAGGAGATGGTGAGATCCAAGAAATCCCATGAAAAATTTTCCAAAAAAAATGGGAATTGGTCTCAAGCTCTGTAAGAAGTGAGAAGGGAATTCAAAAATTAAATAAGACAAGTTGAAGAAAAATGAGAAAAAGAAATGAAAATGATACCCAGGGTCACATAACTACAAAGTGTCTGAGGACAGATTTGAACCTAGAACCTCCAGTTTCTAAGCCTGACTCTCAATCTACTGAGCCAGACAGCTGCCTCCTAGAGTGATTTTAAATGGAGTTCCTCTTTCTAATTCTTGCTGCTGAGTTTTGTTGAAAATATATAGAAATGATGATAATTTATATGAATTTATTTTGTATCCTGCAATTTTGCTAAAGTCATTAATTATTTCAACTGTTTTTTAGTTGATTCCCTAGGATTCTCTAAGTATACCATCATATCATCTGTGAAGTGGTATATTTTAGTTTCCTCATTGTCTACTTGAATCCCTTCACCTTCTTTTTCTTCTTTAATTGCTAGTTAGCATTTCTAATACAATATTAAATAAGAGTAGTGACAATGGGCATCCTTGCCTCACTCATGAACTTATTGGGAAGGCTTCTAAATTATCACCATTGCAGATGATATTTGCAGCTGGTTTTAAATAAATATTACTTTTTATTTTGAGGAAACATCCTTTTATTCCTTTGTTTTCAATGTTTTCTATAGGAATGGGTATTTTATTTTGGCAAAGGTTTTTTCTATATCTATTAAGAAAATAGTGTGATTTTTGTTAGTTTGCTTATTGATGTAATCAATTGTGCTGATGGTTTTCCTAATATTAAACCAGCCTTGCATTCCTGATATAAATCCCAACTAGTCATAGTGAATAATACTTATGATATATTTCTGTGGTCTCTTTGCTTGTTTTTATTAGTTTTTTATTTAAGATTTTTTGCATCTGTATTCATGAATGAAATTGCCCCATAATTTTCTTTCTCTGTTTTTGCTCATTCTGGCTCAGGTAATATTTCTATATTTGTTTCATAAAAAGAATTTTTAGGATTCCTTCTTTGCCTATTTTCCCAAAATGTTTATGTAGTATTGTAATTAATTGTTCTTTAAGTGTTTAATAGAATTCACTTGTGAATCCATCTGGTCCTGAGGATTTTTTTATTGGGGAACTCATTGATGGCTTGTTGAATTTCTTTTCCTCAGATGGCATTATTTAAGTATTATATTTCCTCTACTGTTAATCTAGGCAATTTTAATTTTTGTAAATATTCATCCATGTCACCTAGATTATCAGATTTATTGTCATATAATTAGGCAAAATATCTGCTAATGATTGCTTTAATTTCCTCTTTATTAGAGGTAAAATCACCCTTCTCATTTTTGGTTCTAGTAATTTGATTCTCTTTCTTTTTCATAATAAAATTAACGAATGCTCTCTATTTTGATTTTTTCAAAGAACCAGCTCAATCTTTTTTATTATTTAAATAGTTATTTTACTTCGATTTTTAAAATTTCTTCTTTGATTTTAGGATTTCAAATTTAGTCTTTAATTGAGGATTTTTTGTTTTTTTGTAGTTTTTTTAATTTGCATGGCCAATTCTTTGATCTGGTTTTTTTTCTACTTTATTGATAAAAAATTAATATAAAATTTCCCCTCAGT
The DNA here is from genome assembly GCF_016433145.1 of Gracilinanus agilis. Classification (NCBI taxonomy): domain Eukaryota; kingdom Metazoa; phylum Chordata; class Mammalia; order Didelphimorphia; family Didelphidae; genus Gracilinanus; species Gracilinanus agilis. The sequence continues at coordinate 368,552,467 of NC_058130.1, forward strand.
ACTTCTTTGGCTATATCCCCTAAATTTTGATATGTGTTCTCCTAATTGTCATTTGCTTCAATGAAATCAGTGATTGTTTCTATGATTTGTTCTATGCCCCACCCTTTTTTAAGAATTAGATTATTTAATTTCCAATTAATTCTTAACTTGCCTTTCCATAGACCTTTATTGATTTTAAATTTTATTGCATTATAATATGAAAAAGTTGCATTTGTTATTTCTACTATTGTGCATTTGGTTGTGAAGTTTTGATGCCCTAGTACATGGTCAATTTTTGTTTGTGCACCATGTGCTACTGAAAAGAAGGTATATTCCTTTTTATACCTATTCAATTTTTTTCAGATATCTATTAAATCAAAATTTTCTAAAATTTCATTTACTTCTTTTACTTCTATCTAATTCATTTTTGGTTAGATTTATCTAGTTCTTATGTCTTTTTCTTATAAGGTTGAGGTCCCCCACTAGTATAGTTTTAGTAACTAACCTACTTAAGGTCCATTAATTTCTCCTTTAAAAATCTGAATGTCTTTCTTTTTGCTGCATGTATGTTAAGTACTGATATTACTTCATTTTCTATGCTACCTTTTGTCAAAATGTAATTACTTTCCTTATCTCTTTTAATAAAATCTATTTTTTCTTTAATTTTGTCTGAGATGATGATTGCTACTCCTGCTTTTTTTTTTTGTCTCAGCTGACTCCCAATAGATTCTGCTCCAGCTTCTTACCTTTACTCTGTGTGTGTCTATCTTCCTCAAATGTGATTCTTGTAAAAAACATATGGCAGGATTCTGGTTTTTAATTCACTCTGCTATCCACTTCTGTTTTATGGGTGCGATCATCCCATTTACATTCACAGTTATGATTACCATCTGTGTGTTCCCCTCTATCTTGTTTTCCTCTTTTAATCCTGCCCTTTCTCCTTTCACTTTTTCCATCCACACCAGTTTTTTGCTTCTATTCACTCCTCCCCTTTGCACCCACTTATGTTATTTCCCTTCCCACCACCAACCTTCTTGTTTACCTCCTACTTCTTCTTACGGTCTTTTAATCATACCCCTCCAACTTCTCCCTCCATTTTTTACTCCTCTACCAACTATCCCCTTTATTATTCCCTTTCTACTTCTTTCTATGGTAAGATAGGACTCTATACCCCAAGGAATCTATCTATTCTTCCCTCTCTGAGTCAATTCCAATGAGAGTAAGGTTTAAGTATTACTTGTCACCACCTTCATCCTTCCCTCAATGCCTCTTTGTGTAATATAATTTACTCCATTTTCTCTCTTCCCTTTTCTATTAATGCAATCTTTTTTTTTCACATCTTGATTTTTTTTACATATCATCCCAAATAGCTTACTACCATACCTTCTGTCTACATATACTTCTTCTAAATAGCATAATAATACTAATTTTAAAGAAATACAGATATCATTTTTCCATATAGAATTGTAAACAATTTGATCTCATTGAAGTCTTAAAATTTTTTCTCTCTTATTTACCTTTTTATGCTTCTCTTGAATTTTGTATTTAGACATAAAATTTCTATGTAAGTCTCATCTTTTCTTCAGGAATATTTGGAAATCTTCTACTTAATTAAATCATCATACTTTCCCCTGAAAGAATATAGTCTGTTTTGATGAATAAGAATAGGTGATTATTGGTTGTAAACACAGTTCTCTTGCCTTCCAGAATATCATTTTCCAAGTCTTCCAGTCTTTTAATGTGGAAGCTGACAGATGCTCTATAATCCTGACTAGGGCTCTATGATATTTGACTTGCTGCTTTCTGGTTGCTTATAGTATTTTCTCCTTGGTTTGGGAGCTCTTGAACTTGTCTATAACATTCCTGGTAGTTATAGTTTGGGGATTTATTGCAGGAGGTGATCTGTAGATTCTTTCAGTTTCTAATTTACCGTCTTATTCAATAATATCAGGGTAGTTTTCTTTGATAATTTCTTGTAATATGATACTTGGGATTCTTCATGTTTTGCTTTTTTATTTTGACTCTCAAATTGTCCAATAGTTCTTAAATTGTCTCTCCTATATCTATTTTCCAGGTCAGTAGTTTATTCAATGAGATATTTCACATTTTCTTCTATTTTTTTTCTTTTGATATTATTTTACTGTTTCTTGATGTCTCATGAAGTTATTAGCTTCTATTTTCCCAATTCTAATTTTTAAGTGATGAATTTATTCCATGACCTTTTGATACTCCTTTTCAACTTGGTCCATTTTACTTTGAATTGAACTCTTCTTCATTAGATTTTTTTTTGCCACTTTTTCCAGTAGGTCTATTGTGTGTTTTAAAAAGCTCTTCATCAATGGATTTTTGCCTCTTTCTCCAGTTATTTTCTTTATACATTACTTTCATTTTTTCCCCATTTTTCTTCAACTGGTCTTATTTGATTTTTGAATTCCTTTCTGAAATCTTCCAGAGCCTGAGACCAATTGCTGTTTTATTTGAAGTTTTGCATGTAGTTGCTCAGATCTCACCATCCCCTGTTGATTCTGTGCTTTGCTTTTTGTCTCCATAGAAATTTCTTGATTTAGGTGTTTCTTTTGCTCTTTGCTCATTTTCTTAGCCCTTTTCCTTTCCTGTGCATTGGGAATTTTAAAAGCTGATGATTCTATCTTCTCTCCTACTGGCTTTCAGAATGCAATGATGTGAGCTATTTTGTCCTGGGTCTAAGGGTTTCACCACAGCATGGGTTTAGGCCAAGTGCCATGGACTTCTAGGCCTCTTTGCAGATTGCTGCTAGGGCATGGGATTTCAATGTGTATGTGTCTGGGGTCTAAGGTGCTCTTTTGTTGGTATTATAGTCAGGGTCACAGAATATCAAAGCTGACCTATGCCCAGGCTCAGAACCTAAGTAGGTAGGGGTTGTTGACCTGTAGTCCTCTCTGTGCAGTTTTGTTTATGGTTCCCAATTATTGTATGAAAATCCCAGGAATATTAATTTTTCTGACTACCTTTAAAGTTGCAGTTAGCAAGATAACCTCTGTCTTTCTTGCTATTGGTTTTAGACTCATGTCATTTTGAGGCACTTTTTAAAGATTGGTTTGGAAAGATTGTAAGAGAAGTTTTAGCTTTCACTGCTACTAAGCTACCATCTTGACTCTGCCTCCATGTGTCATTTTCTTTAAACTATCTTTCTTGATTTCATCAGTTGTTAGTGTCTACCTCTTTCCAAATATTATGGAATTTTGTTATATATATATATATATATATATATATATATGCACATACACTATATATGTTAGTTAGTTATATATGTAGATATATACACATATATGTATACAGAAACATATTAATACACATACACATATATGTGCATGTGTGTGTTCATGTATATCCTGAATTCACATACAAAAATGTGAACATAGTGTATCTCCCTAGAGGAATGTAAAAGCAAACTCCCTAAGGACAGGGATAAGGGACTCTGACACTTTGTAATTTATATCCCAATGTGTTGCACAGTACCTATATATTAAATGTTTGATGACTGATCTGTTTCTGAATGCCAGAATGTACTTCCTCATAAATACCACTCTGAAGATGCAACTGATGGCAATTAGATAGAGGGCTTGGAATCAGGAATGCTTCAATTCAAATCTGGCCTCATATATGTACTGGCCGTGTTACTCTAAGTAAATTTTTTTTATTATATTTAAGTCATTCAGTCATGTCTGTCTGACTCCTTGTGACCCTATCTGGGTTTTGTTTTGTTTTGTTTTTTGCCAAAAATACTATAGTGAAAAATAAATAAAATAGTAGAATGATTTGCCATTTCCTTCTCCAGCTCATTTTACAGATGAGGAACTGAGAAAAATGTGGATAAGTAACCTACACAAGGTCACATAGGAAGAAGGTATCTGAGGGCAGATTTATATTCAGGGAAATTAACCTTCCTGATTTCATGTACAGCATTCTATCTCCTGCATCTTTAAGCTGCCCTCTGAGCAAGTCACTTAGCCTTCATTTGCTTTCATTACTCAACTGGAAATGAGAATAATAATAGCACCTATCTCGCATGTATGTTTTGAGAGCCATATAGCATAATATTGTAGAAAAGTGCTCAACATAGTGTCTACTACATAATGGGCACTATAGAAATGCTTATTCTTTCCTCTTACATTCTTCAAGCCTTCACACTCTTTTCTGATTCCAGAGGAACCAAGTGAAAATTTGATTACTGGTTTATATCTCAATTGAGAAGCCAAAACAGTCCTAAGGACCTGGGAGGGGTTTCGATCTTGCATTTTCCCTAGTTGCTGAAGATAAGGCATCTTTTCCTTAAAGTTGTCAATATCCTTGAGTGACCCAGTGTAGAAATGTTCTTCCTTTTATAGAGAGAAAGTATGATTGAGTTAAACAAGTTTTATCATTCTGTTGAATACTTTAAAACAATCTTTCATCACAAGTCACTGTTTAGAAGATATAATAATATGTCATTTCTATTAATTATTAATATAAACTGATATTCCATGCAATTCATAATAAATAACTGATATTGATTGATAAAGATTGGTAAATATACCCTTTAATACTTAAGAATATTGAATGACTAAATGTTACCAGTGCATTTGCTAAAGGTAGACACATTTAGGAACAAATGGAGCTGGGAGACTTTTGGAATCACATTCTTTATATTGTGCTTTGTGGGATGGAACTACCTATGCTATCTATGTATCATCATCATATACAAAGCAAGTTCTAAGTTGCTATGCATGACATATATGAATGTGTTGCCCCATTTCCCCTTTAAGAGTCTAGACTTGTGCTTATGACTAAAACTGGTTGTGTACGAGGTTTATCTCTTTACTTTTTCTTCTCTTTTCCTATCATACCTCCCTTCTTTATTTAAACAAAAACAAATCTCCCTAAACAAATCAGTGACAATATCATAGCCCATTTTTTTCATAATTCAGACCTTTCTGGAATACATTTTCAACAAAAATTTATCCTAACCTTGGTGTCAAAAGGAACTGGGTTCAAGTTCTATCTCTATTACCTGGAGTGCAAGTTGAGGAGACATAGCTTGTTTCTCTGGTAAGTCTTCTCACTCCTCAGTGACCCAGGCAACTCTGAAAGAATGTTTTAAATCAGCATTGGGGTAAAACTAATACTCCATGGGGGTAAACCTATGGCATGTGTGTCATAGTTGGCATTTTAGAGCTCTCTTTGTGGGCATGGGCACCATCACTGGCCAGAGGCCATTACTAGAAAGGCAGAGGGACTCATGCAAAGTTGCTCCTTTCCCCTTCTCCACCATGCCTGAGGACATTTTTTTCACTTCACCCTCCCCTTTGCCCAGAAACTCAGTGGGAGCACTTCCTCCCTCTGGGAGTAAGGTGGATGGCTCACAGGTGGCAGAGCATCAGGGGAATGGAGCACTGGGGTTGGTCCTCTCACTTTCTCCATCTAAACCTAAGGACAGGCCTCATTTCATCCACCTCTCTGCCTAGCAGCCCAATAGGAGAGCTTCCTCCTTCCCCTGTCTGAGGTTAGGTTGGGAGGGGGGACAGCATTCAGTCTCTAGGGGTGCAGGGCATGGCAAGTTGTCTCTAAAAGGTTCACCACTGCTATAACTTCACTAGGGGTTTACTATATCAAAAAAATCAGATAGAGTCAGGGGGAAATTTATTGACTACTTGTATAACTAATATAAAAAAAACTAATCTTCATTAATTCATTGGGTTAGACTGAAATTATTTTAATGTCCTATTGCTTCCAAATAATAATTGTGGGCCATTTCTGGTTTTATCCCATATTCTCTATCCCTGCCCTTACCACTGCCTCTGATTTTATCAGTGTAGGGAACTCCTACCAGACAAAATTCATAGTCCTGGATAGTTGCCTGAAGACACATAGAAGTTAAATTAGTTCTTTTTTCCTTCCTTCCTTCCTTCCTTCCTTCCTTCCTTCCTTCCTTCCTTCCTTCCTTCCTTCCTTCCTTCCTTTCTTCCTTTCTCCTTCCTTCCTTCCTTCCTTCCTTCCTTCCTTCCTTCCTTCCTTCCTTCCTTCCTTCCTCCCTCCCTTCCTTCTTTCTTTCCTTCCTTCCGTCTCCTCTTCAATTCTAAGAGAGAAGAGAAGTAAGCACTGAGCAATGAAGATTACTTGCCAAGTTTTACACAGCTAGAAAGTTTTGAGGTCAAATTTGAACCCAGTTCCTCCTAATTCCAGGTCTTGAGCTCTATCCACTGTGCTACCTAACAGTTAATCCTAAATCACTTTTCAAAGGTCATTCAGAGTATGTCAGAGGCAAGGCTTAAACTTTCACCCTCCTTACTCCAAAGACAACTCTCCATTCTCTACTCCATAATAGTTATTACATAAACGCAGCTCCAGAATGCTTTGTCTCCACATACATATCTCTTTCAATCCAGTACTTCTTTCAATGATCTGTTCAAATATCATCCCTGTAAAAGACTTTCTCAGCAGCCAATATGACAGTAAAGGAAAGTGATAAATGTTGGAGGATATGTGACAAAATGGGGGCACTAATACCTTGCTGGTGGAGCTGTGAACTGATCCAACCATTCTGGAGGAATTTGGAATTATGCCCAAAGGGCTAACAAAGATTGCATACACTTTGATCCAGCCATACCACTACCAGGACAGTATCCTGGAGAGATAAAAGAAAAAGGGAGAGGGGGAAAGGACCTACTTGTATAAAAATATTTATAGCTGCTCTTTTTGTGGTAGCAAAGAATTGGAAATTAAAGGGATGCCCCTCAATTAGGAATGTTTAAACAAATTGTGGTACATAATGGTGATGGAATACTATTGTGCTCTAAGGAATGATGAACAGGATGATTTCAGAAAAAGCTGGAAACACCTTCATGAACTGATACAGTGAAAAAAGCAGAAAGAGGACAAAATCATACACAGTAACTGAAATACTGTGAAAAGATAAAATGTGATAAGACTTTGTTACTAACAGCAATGCAATGATCCAGAACAATTCTGAGGGACTTATGACAAAGAATCTATTCACCTCCACAAAAATAACTGTTGGAGTCAGAATGCAAATGAAAACATATTATTTTTCAGTTGTTTATTTGGATTTAGATTTTGGTGTTTTCATGTCATAAGATTACTCCCAAAAATGAACAATATGGGTTCCAGGTTAAGACGGCGGCAAAGTAAGAAGCAGCTCTTAACCTCTCCTTACCAAAACACACAAAACTCCTCAAGGGGACATAAAAACAAGGCCAGATGAACGGAGGAACCCCACAACAGGGCACAGCGGGGAAGGTACGTGGAATCGAGACATTTCCAGGCTATAAAGGGCTCTCACTTAATCGCGGGCTGAGCAACTGCCCCACCCCCACCCCCTCCACACACAAGATCTAGAGATCTTAAGCCAGCTAAAAAGAAATAGAGCAAGTTTGGGGCACCCATCAAGTCATTGGCAGCTCCGGGGCCTGTTCCTGAGAGCAGCAAGATTTAGGACCCCATTAAGCCAAAGAACGCACACGAAATCTGAGCGGGGGAGCAGAGAGTGGACGCTGGGCGCAGGCGTGGGTGGAAGCAGACACAGCCAGGAACTAAAGCTCTGAAAACCTGAGTGGGGAACCAGTGCAGACGGGTATACGACTGTGGAAGCAGCGCCCTGAGACTTGTAAAGGAACCTCCTGCAGAGGATCAAGTAAGGGGGTCCACCAGGGGGCTTGACCTTGGAAAAAACCAGAACTCAGACCTCAGGAACCAATAGACCGCGAACAGACACTGAGCGCGAGGATAAATCTGAGAAGCTGCTGGGCTAATGATGGCTACTCAGTCACAGGAAGTTCAGAAGAAAAAGAATAATAACAAGAAAAAGAAGTCTTTAACACTCGACAGCTTTTACACAGAGAAAATCCAGACAACCGAGCAAACAGAGGAGGAGAACAAACAAGCATCCAGACCCTCCTCAAATAAGGAAAACTCCTCACAAGCTATGGAAGAGTTCAAAACTGAGATTTTGAGGAAAATGGAAGAGATCTGGTAAGAAAATAATAGTTTAAAAGGTAGAATCTAGCAACTGGAAAGTGAGGCTCAGAAACCAAATGAACTGATAAGCAAAGTGAACACCAGAAATGACCAGATTGAAAAGGAATACCAGAAGATTATGGCCGAAAACCAGAAGATTATGGCCGAAAATCAATCCCTAAAGGCTAGAATTGAGCAATTGGAAGCTAATGATCTCTCAAGACAACAAGAACAAATAAAACAAAGTCAAAAGACTGAAAAAATAGAAGGAAACATGAAATATCTCAATAAGAGAGTGACAGACCAAGAAAACCGGTCTAGAAGAGACAATATGAGAATAATTGATCTTCCAGAAAAACCAGAAATTAATAGAAACCTGGACTACGTACTAAAAGAAATTATTCAGCAAAATTGCCCTGAAGTCCTACAACAAGAGGGCAATATAGACAATGAAAGGATTCATAGAACACCCACTACATTCGACCCAGAGAAGAAATCGGTTAGAAATATTATTGCCAAATTCAAAAGCTTTCAAGCAAAAGAAAAAATCTTACAAGAAGCCAGAAAGAGACAATTCAAATATCAAGGAGCACCAATCAGGATCACACAGGATCTGGCAGCCTCCAAGCTAAAAGACCGTAAGGCTTGGAATACAATATTCAGAAAGGCAAGAGAGCTGGGCCTGCAACCACGGATCAACTACCCATCAAAATTGACTATATATTTCCAAGGGAAAGTATGGGCATTCAACAAAATTGAAGAATTCCAGGTATTTGCACAGAAAAGACCGGGGCTAAATGGAAAGTTTGATATCCAACCACAAAAATCAAGAGAAACCTGAAAAGGTAAATAAGATACAGAGGGAAAAGAAAGAAAACTTATAATTTTTAAATTTGCCTTTTTAAGGGCCTCAGTGAGATCTAATTATCTGTATTCCTATGTAGAGAAATGTTATGTATAATTCTCTGTAGTGAACTCTATTCACTATTATAATATTCACTATTATAGTAATCAGAAGAATAATT
>NC_058130.1:368565439-368577163 GCF_016433145.1 Gracilinanus agilis
GGCCATGGGTTGGGGGAGTGCGGGGGGTGGGGTTGAAGGGGATAGGAGGAGATTGAATCAGGTAACCATGTTAAAAATGTATATTAATACATGTTAATAAAAAAAATAATGTAAAAGTCTTGTGCTTCACAGCCATTCAAAAAAAATGAACAATATGGAAATATGTTTTGCATGATAATTTATGTATAACGCACATTGAATTGCTTGCCAGGTGCAGTAGGAGGGAAGGGGAAGGCTGGAGGTTACCTTCTAAAGTCACCTTCTATTTGGTCTGTTTATTTCTTGTTATCAAACTATTTGCATTTTATCTGTCCCTTGAGAATGCATATTCCTCTAGAGCAGAAACTGTTTATTTCTGTTCAGCATGGTTATCATAGTGCCTGGTACTTAGTAGGGTCTTAATAAATGCTTGTTGATTGGTTGTTTGATTGACCCTGCTCTTTATGCTTCCAGTTCTTATCATTCTACCTCTTGAGTATGTCCTCCCTTCCTATACCCTCTGACTTTCTAAATCTTAACTATCCTTGAAGATTTTGCCTTGTGTATGTAGAGTCAACCATATTTCTGTCCATCCATTTTTAACTCCTCCATTCAAAGTAGAATTGTAAAGAGTGGTTCCTATTTTGGAAATAAATTACAAGATGGATTTAGAACAATAATCAAGCATCACAAAGCTGCTTTCTGGATTCTAATGCAGATCCAGAATGCCTTTAATCCGTGTACTATCAATCTTGCTCTATTACTGACACTAGTTAGAAATTCCTCTATAAATGAAAGTTCTATTAATCTATTAATCCAAACACCAAAGTTCTAGTTAAGGAACAACAATAAGAAAACATGACTTGAGGGGCCTAGATATTATTATATCAGAAAATAGAAAAAATACAAGAAAAAAGTATGATAAAGACAGATCTGCAAAAATAGGTCTTTTATATACTTAGTAGAAGGAAATAGAAAATAGCTTGTGTAGGAAAATGACAAAAATGAAAGAGAGAGAGAGAGAGAGAGAGAGAGAGAGAGAGAGAGAGAGAGAGAGAGAGAGAGAGAGAGAGAGAGAGAGAGAGCAATTAGTTTCCTTAAGCAGACATAATGTGGTTTGAATTCAGAGGAAAGCTCTAGGTCAGTTCTCATATAATCTGCACTGATTCACCATTTCTATTGCTGACAGCAAATGTCATTGCTAGGAAATAAGCAGCAAGCTGCTGTCTCCAAAGGATCAGCACCTCCCGAGACAGATGAGGAAAAAGAAGTCTCATGTATAAACAAAAATGACCTTCAGCCTTGTGTGTGAGCTTGTACATGGTTTCCTGGAGTTTTTTTTTTTTTTTCTTGTTAAAGAGGGCATTAAAGCAGTAATGGGGACAGGCCCTGAGCTCCTCAAAAGAAAAAGCAGACATTAGAAAAAGTAAAGTGCTTGGCACATAGTAGGGACTTGGTACAAATTTGAAGAAATACATTTTTAAAAGGGGGAAATGGGAATAATTATATTTAGCTGAAGGAAAATGTGGGGAAGAATTAAAGAATTTATAGAATGCAAAAAGTAAAACGAAGGTAACAATACATACAATATCCAAAATAAAAAACAAGAAACTAAAAATAACAGAAATCACTATAATGACTAGTCTTTATTCAAAAGGGATGATGATAAAACAATCCTTCCTCTTTGTAGACACATACTGAATTAAATATTCAGGTATATAATCATGCATAGGCATCAACTTGTCTTGCTTGGTTTAATATTTTTCTTTGGTAAAGTAATTAATTTACTCAATGAAAAAGTATAACTATATGCAAAGTCTTACATGTCTGTTCTAGCTAGATAATTTTTATATGTAGATATGTCAACATTGTAAAATATTATGTATAATATTTAAGCCATTTTAGAAAATAATGGTGAAATAAAATAAAAACATCAGTTAAAACCAATGGATTTTAAATTGGATTTTAAATTTTTTTTGTTTCCTATTATATTATGATTATTAAAAATATAAAATATCTTATACCTTATGAGAGGATAGGAAAGAAACTCCTATTTCTGTGTCGAAGAAGAAGGGACTTGTTGACCAAAAGTAACATTGTAGTTGAAAAAGAAACTGCAGTTCAATTACTAAAAAACTTAAAAAAAACCCACAAAGGAGTATATAAATGATTTATCAGTAGTTCACAGAGAATTTTCAGGCTCATTCATGGTATTGAACATTGCGCCAGGATAGAAATGTCAAAAATGAAACAACCTCTGGTGTATCTAAAGAACAGAAACAGTTTATCAGAGGATACATCTTATATCAATGTTATACTAGTATATAGTGTAGGAATATGTACTAGATGAATACAAAATAACTAAAACATATATTAAAACGATGTATATAGAAAGGACACCAACAATTTGGATTCAGAGAAATATCTCCTCAAAGAATATACTTAAGCTGCATCAAGAATGAAGAGAAAGATTCTATGAATCAGAGGTGAGACCTCAGTCAATAAACATTTATTAGGTGCCTTCTAATGCCAGGCACTAATAGTACTTAACTATAGTAAGTACTGGGGATATAAATGGAGGCAATACATGGTTCTTGTCATCAAGGAGCTCACAATCTAATGGAAGAACATCCTAGACATGAGTGATAGCCAATGCAACATCAAGGGAATTGAAAATGGGAGATTCTGTGCTGTGTGTGAGGGACAGGCAGAAGTGCAATTTAACAAAATGGAAGAGTACAGGAAGAATGGTTATGTCCAAGGAGGCTAGACAAATAGGTTGGGGTCAGGTTGTACTGAGCTCTAAAAGCCAAACAGAGGGATTTATATTTCACCCTAGAGGCAATGAGGAAGAAACCTCTAGAGTTCATTGATTAGAGTATTGACATGGTCAGATCCTCAAATCACTTTGGCAACTGTATGGAGGATGAATCAGTGTGGCAGAGAATTACAGAATGGAGACCAATTAGGAAGCCTCTGCAATAGCCTAGGTAAGAGCCTCAGTCTATGTTCTGTTTTATGATTATAGGCCAGTTCCTTTAACTGTCTGTTTTCTCATCTGAAAAACAATTAAGATGTTATAGCTTCTAAGGTTCCTTTGAATTCAATCTGTGATCCAATGTTATGTTCCTGTATGTGATAACTACAGGAAATCCTTTATGGTTTCTATAGTGTACACATAGCTCATTGTCTCATCATCTTGAAATGAGGGAGATCGAAGGTATGTGCTTTCTAAGGATACTTCAAAATGTAAGGTGTTTTGATCTCCCTCTCTCTCTTATTAATAGAGCATGTGCATTCTGTGCATTTTTAAGGTATGCAATCAGGATATATTGAAATATGGTTAGCCTAGTTCATACATCTTTCCTAGGGATTTCTGCTAGGAGAAAAGGGTTACTCAGTCCATTAGCCAATCGGAATTTATGATGATACATCCCTTGATGTTCAGCTATGACAGGAATTACTCTGCTCTAATGAGTAATAAATGTGGATAAGTCATGTGTCCCTATGGATTTCTTGGCCAGAAATCACATTTAGATGATAGCTAATTGTCTAAAATTTATCCAAATTCAATACAAATTTTATTGCTACTAATTGCCTTTGCAGGTTTCACAGCATTAGGGATATTTAAATGTATTTGTCATAGCTCTTCTGTGCATATGTAATGCATGAATATGGGAGTCACTGCCATCCTGCCTAAGCTTCTCTGCTATTTCTGGGATTCAATGCTAAATCATTATGACCTGAAACACAATTTTCCATTTTTGAGGCTATTAACAAATCACAGTTTTAGATTCTGCTAATGTTTTTGGTATAAAATATGTTTCTATTAGAATTCTTTTGTTTTGGTTTTTGGCAATGCTTTAATTATCACATCACTGTTATAAGCAAGGAAAAACATATTAGTAAAATATCTATTAGATCGTCACTTTTTTATGTCAATAATACTACATCAATAATTCTATTATGTGGCACATGAGGGTTTATTTAGAAGAGAGCTAAATAAAAGTTATATTTAGAATCTTTTACATATTGATTTTTGAACATACTCCTTTAAATATTGTATACAGTGTATATATTTTATAGTACTTATACATATACATACATATGTGAATAAATCTTAGGCAAAAGGATGGATAGGTAAACAAGGAGATAAAAAGAGAGGTACGTAAAAAATAGATGCTACATATACCAAAACATTACTCTCCATATCCCCTTTTCTCTATTGTCTCCCTCAATAAAATATGAAACACTTGATGGCAAAGATTCATGATTTTTATTTGTAAATCCAATACTTAGCAGTGTTTGGCATAAATGTATGTGCTTAATAAAAAGTTGTTTTATTTTTCCATTCAATAGTGTTGTGTTTCTCTTCAAGGAATGTATATTGGAGTATTAAAAGTTTCTAAATAAAGGATGGGTTATTTTTCCTTCTTCTGTTAGAATAACAGTGACAAAGATGGGTCAAATTAAATTGTGATTTTTTTCAGATTTTCTTATTTAACTAGAGTCAAATGTGTAAGGATGGAATTTGTGCAAGGGGGATGGAACTAAAAGGAGCCAGAGAAAGAGGTTGCAGTTGCTGAGAATTGAGACCAGGGGAGGATTCTGGGAAATTTCTCAGAGGAGGAAGGAGAAGAGAGGATTTCAGGTGGAGGACTGGGAGGAAAGGAGGAGTTGGACATCCCAGCTCGGATCCAGTTCTGAGGGCTTCCTGAGGATCTTTCTTTGGAACCTGAAATCCTGATTCCCTGATCAAAGCCATTCCATCGCATCTCACCCATCAAGACTTCAACCATTTTTTAAAATGATTGTTTATTTTTAGAAAAATTTTCCACGGTTACATAATTCATGTTTTTACTTTACCCTTCACCTCCTCACCCCACACACACATACACTGTAGCTAACTCGCATTTCCACTGGTTTAAATATGTGTGGTCAGTCAAGACTTATTATTGATAGTTACATTGGTGTGGTCTTTTCAGGTCTACATCCTCAATCATATCCTCATCAACCCATGTGTTCAAGCAGTTGTTTTTCTTCTGTGTTTCCACTCATGTAATTCTTCCTCTCAATGTGGGTAGTGTTCTTTTCCATAAATCCCTCAGAATTGTCTTGGGTCATTGCATTGCTGCTAGTACAGACGTTCATTACATTCAATTTTACCGTAGTGTATTAGTCTCTGTGTACAATGTTCTTCAATAAAAATAAAAAATAGAATAAAGCACAAACTTAGCCTGGCAACCAAATCTAATCAATAAACAATCCTGTGCCAGGCATTGTGCTAAGAGGCAAAAGACTGTCTCTACTCTCAGGGAATTAACAATACAATGAGGGAAATAAAGTGCAAACAAATATATACAAATTCAGTGATATAAAGGATAAATAGGAATTAATAAACAGAGGGAAGGCACTAGAATGAACAATTAAAGACCTCTATGATCTGACTCAAAAAAAAAAGACTTCAACCATTGAGTCAGCTAAGTTTGGATTCCATTTTGGGAGTGATCTCTTACTCTTCTTCTCCCATTACCCAACTTTGCTGAGAGACCCCCTTTCAGTCAAAACTTACAATTATAGAAAAGGATAGAAACAGAAGAAGAAGGGGCAGTGGAAGTATCTTAGGAGTGGCTATCCCAAAGGTTCCCACCCAAATGATGGACCCCATAGAAGAGAGCACCCCAAAATTCCACATACCTCATCTTATAGAGAAGCCTTGCCCCTGACTCCTGAGGGGTGGCACGACCATCTAGGTTACCCAGTTTGGGGGTGATACCCCCTTAAAGTCTCCCAGTGTATATTTAGCCCCAGGGGAGTACTGGAAGAGAGACTCATGACATAGACTTTCTCTATCTCCCTTCTATCAAACATTGTTTACTGGCTCCTTTATTGTAACAAATGAAGACAAATATCTGGAAACACATCCACAACCATAATTTAAACACACACACACACACCACACACACACACACATATGTGTATGTTACTATTAATCCTTCATTTTCAAAGAGGACAAACAACATTACAGACTGATGTATTGCCTTGCTAGCATATTGGATTTAAGTGAAGCAGTGTTGTACAAAACTGTTAGCCTCACTATTCCAGTCTTTGAAGTCCAATGGCAAGACAAAATTTAAGGTAGCTCATGATGGCTCAGGATAAAGTGGATGACCTTGGCATCTTGGATATTTAACCTAGTTCTAAGTGTTCTACAGCACTTACTTCAGGTATCTTCAAGACTATTAGAAGGAAAAAAGTGGTTCCCATTTTACTAAAGTATTCACATGCTTGGAGTAAACCTGACTCATCCCATCACCCAACATGGATTTACTAGAGTGTGGTGATTATGCAAGTTACAGCTTCTTGGAACCACACATAAGAGTTGAGGGAAAGATGGACAACAAAGGTGGATGAGAAGCTCTAAAAAGTACACGTGTTTGTGTAACTCTTGGGTATAAGTATATGTATATATACATATATGTATATATGCATGCATGTGTATCTATGCATAAATATATGCATTGTTTATATAATTGCGACTGTGTATATACACACTAATACATATACAGAGAAAAGCAGACATATATGCATACACACATATCTATATATTTTCCCTGTAGGAGAATTTTCATCTTAAGATACAACTAAGTTGAAAATTATTTAATATATATATTTTCAAACCCATGCAATACTAGTATCAGTAGGAGATCTTGTAATTCCTGATTTGCCCATAATATTAGACATTACAAATACATCAGAATTAATGTAAATTAAATAATGTTTTCTATCTATTTAGGAAGATTGATAGTGATAAATAAATATTTAATAACCATTTATATGTATGTTATCATGTCAGATACTCAGTGGAATCATGCCCAAAAATATTTAATGGGCTCAAAAAGAATTTTTAAAATGAAATAAGAGAAGTAGCAGGGAAATTGGGAAGAGAAATGAAAGAAATATGGGGAAAATTGTGAAGAGTCAACAATGTGCTAAAGGAGGGAAAAATACTGAAGAAATTAATATCTTAAAAACAGAATAGGCCAATTGCTAAAAGAAGCACAAAAATACACAAAAGAGAACTACTTCAAAAGCCTAATTGACCAAATGAAAAAATATACAAAAATACATTGATTAAAATTTCTAAAAGGACAAAACAGGCCATATGGGAAAATATCCAAAAGGAAAAATGGCCATACAAAGATTCATTGAGGAAAAGAACTCTAAAAAGTAGAATTTGCCAAAAAGGAAAAGGAGATACAAAAGCTCACTCAAGAAAAGAATGTTAAAAATCAAAACTGGGCAAGTGGAAGTTAATGATTACATAAAACATCAAGAGACAAAGTTAAAAGAATGAAAAAATAGAAGACATTGTGAAAATTCTCATTGGATAAAAAAAAATCTCCCCTGGAAAAAAATCTAGGAGAGATCATCTACGAATTATTGGACAACCTGAAGCCTATCATTAAAAAAAACAATAGCTGCCTAGATATTATCTTGCAAGAAATTATCAAAGGAAACTGCCTTGATATTCAGATCAGAGTATAAATCAGAAATTGAAAGAATCCACTGATCACCTCCTGAAGGAGACCCCAAAAGGATAACTCCCAGGAATGTTATTACCAAATTCATAACTCTCAAGTAATGGAGAAAATATTGCAAGCAATAAAAATGAAATAATTTAAATATTGTGGACTCAGTCAAAATAACCCAAGATTTGGCAGATTCTAAATTAAAGGACTGGATGTCCAGAAATATGATATTCCAGAGGGTAAAAGAGCTAATACTTCATCCAATAATCACTTACCCAACAAAACTGACCATAATTCTTCAGAGGAATAAATGGTTATTAAGTGAAACAGAAGATTTTCAAACGTTACTGATGAAAAGACCAGAATGGAATGGAAAATTTGACTCTCCAATACAAGACTCAAGAGAAGCATAAAGAAGTAAAAAGAAAAGAGAAATCAAAAGATATTCAATAAGGCTAAACTGTTTACATGCCTGCATGGGAAGATGATTCCTGTAACTCCTTAGAACTTTGTCACTACTTGGTGAGTTAGGAGTAGTATACAAAGAGAAAAAGTAAGAGTATGAGTTGCATGTGATGGGATAACTAAAAATTATAAATTGATTGTATGAAATGGCAGAGTATGAAGTTTTCTCACCCTTCTAATACCCCTCACAAACAACCAAAAATAACTCCGCCAAAGCTAAAAGTGGCAAAAACAGATAGGAATTGTGAATGATGCCTAACAGTTTTGATCTCAGTCACACTGCCTATGGGCCCTGGATACAGGAGCAGAATAAACAGTAGAATTGACAAAGTAACCATTCGGAACAGGATTAGCAATCTCACTGGTTGTTTTTGTTGTTGTTGTTGTTGTTGTGTTGTCATTGTTGTTGTCGTTGTTGTTACCCAGAGGTTGCTAATGATAATACTGGAATCTTCAGGCAGAGGGCTGTAGGGAGAAGCTGTATCTACTGTGGCCTCAACTTTGGCAATCCCCACTGGCCCAAAGCTAGGGACTGAAAGAGGGAACATATTGGAATCTGGAGACTGGACTCTGAAGACAAGAACTCAAGCTTTGCTATTAGTGAATGAGGGACTTTGGAGACCCAAGGAATATGTACTGGATACCTACTCTATCCTGGGTTGTGGCTATAAGAGAAGAGGAGTAAAGATAGAGCACATGCTGGTGATTATGGTTGCCAAGGGAGTGGGGCCTCATTATGTGTGGCTACTCACAGGAGAGGCCCTGGTTGCTGCCATAGGGGGAGGGAGACTGGTTGCTAGCAGTAGCAGTGACAGAATTATCTGCAGGCTCTGTTCAGAACACCTGAGGTCAATCATAGACTGGAGCTTGAGCTGGGGACCCAAGATTACATCAGACCCTAAATTATGAAACCTGAAATACCTAAATAGGACAAAGGTAAAACAAACACACACACACAAAATCCTGAAACATTAGGTAACATCCCAGCACAATAAGACCTTGGGTACTAGTAAAAGGCAAATAATTATATCTTTTGTCCTTGTCTCTAAAATTTGAAAAATAGATGAATAAATAAATAAAATGAGCAAGCAAAGGAGAAAGAAGTGAAACACTGATAGCTCTTATGGGGACAGAGAAAACATCAGCTCAAACTTAGAGGTTAGTGAAACAAAAACAACTACTTTAAAAACAGTAAAGAAATACAATAAAAAAACACAACTTCAAAAAGAGTTTTTGGAAGAGCTTTAAAAAAGATCTCAAAAACCAAATGAGAGAGTTGGAGGAACTATTAGAGAAAAAAGGAACAATGTAAGAAAATAATGAAAGAATAATCACCCACACAGAAAAAGAGATCCAGAAACTCAAAAAAGAAAAGTATGTATTGAGAATTAGAACTGGTCCCTCCTGATTAGAAAAATGCAAATTAAAATATAGCAGACTGACTAATATGGCAGCAAAGGAAAGTGATAAATGCTGGAGGGGATGTGGCAAAATTGGGACCCTAATACACTGCTGGTGGAGTTGTGAATTTGTCTAACCATTCTGGAGGGCAATTTGGAACGATGAAGAAAGGGCTTTAAAAGAATGTTTACCCTTTGACCCAGCCATACAACTGCTGGGTTTCCAAAGAGATAATAAGGAAAAAGATGTACAAAAATATTCATAACCACACTCTTTGTAGTGGCAAAAAATTGGAAAACGAGGGAGTGACCATTGATTGAGGAATGGCTGAACAAATTGTGGTATATATGTTGCTGATGGAATATTATTGTACTAAAAAGGAATAAAGAATTGAAGGAAATCCATGTGAACTGGAAAGACCTCCAAGAATTAATGCAGAGCAAAAGGATCAAAACCAGGAAAACATTGTACATAGAGACTGATACATTGTGGCACAATCAAATGTAACTGACTTTTCTACCAGCAGCAATGCAATGACCCAAGACAATCCAGAGGAATTTAGGAGAAAGGATGCTATCCACATGCAGGGAAAGAACTGTGGAAACAGAAATGCATTGGAAAAACATTTATCATCAATCACATAGTGTGATAGGGATATGATTAGGGTTTTGATGTAAAAGGATCACTCTACTGTAAATATGAATAACATGGAAATAGTTTTTGAACGATACATTATAACCCAAAGGAACTGTTTGTTGGCTTTCGGTAGGGTGAGGAAAAAGTATGGTGGAGGTGGGATCATGAACCAAGAAACCATGAAAAAATATTCTAAATAAAAAAAGGAAAAAAATTAGAATGGGACAAGGGGAAGCTAATGATTTCCTAAGACAAGAAGAAATATTGTAGTTAAATCAAAAGAATAGAATCATAGAAGAGAATATAAAACATCTTATTACAAAAACAATTGAGCTGGGAAATAAATAAAAGAGAGACAATATAAGAATAACATAAGACTTAGCAGGTACAGGATTAAAAAG
The DNA here is from genome assembly GCF_016433145.1 of Gracilinanus agilis. Taxonomy (NCBI): domain Eukaryota; kingdom Metazoa; phylum Chordata; class Mammalia; order Didelphimorphia; family Didelphidae; genus Gracilinanus; species Gracilinanus agilis. Next base: position 368,575,854 of record NC_058130.1, read on the forward strand.
AATGCAATATATGAAACACAACATTTTACAGAGCAAAACAATTGGGCTAATAACCAAGAATAACATTTCAAGCAAAAATGAGCATGAGAGGTAAAAAATAATGGACATTCAATAAACAAAAGGAGTTTATAATTATAATAAATGTTTATACATATGCATGTAAATGTATAAATATATAAATATAACTATATGTTGGTATGCATAGATGCATGGGATCTAGATATCTATTTATAAATTCTTACATATCTTTGCACATATGTAATCTGTGATCTCAGAATTTTGGAAACTCTTTCCATCAGTACATATTGTATCCTAATGTACCTTGGAATAATATATAGAGTAATGGACTTGTAGTCAGGATGATCTCAGTACAAAATTTTCATGGGAAGAATTATTAGAACCTAAATTTACCCTTTGGGTGATTTGTAGCTTTTCTCCTAGATCTAATATATTATTTATGCTATGCTAACAAGATACTTTTCTATCTTTTAACTTATATCAATTTATATCTTTATCACAGAATCATATATTTAGATATAAAAGGGACATTAGAACACATTATTTTTATAGATTGAGAAACAGACTTAGAGATCTCAAAGGGAATTACCAGTGGTTACAGAAAAAAACTAACATTTAAATCCATGTCTTTTAAATCTAAAATTTGTGATATTTCCATTTTTTCCTATTTTAAATTATGTGCATTGAGTTGGTAATAGGTCCAGACATTAATGAATTTGTTTTTATATGCTACTTACAAATCATTTATCTCATATCTATAATCCAAGTTATCCAATTTTAAAAAGGCAAGATTCCTTTGTGAATTACTAATAACTATAACTTTGAATTTTGCTATAAATTTAAATTTCAAGGTAATTAAATTATAACTGTAACTAATAGATATTGAATAGTGTAGCTTTCATAGTACTTAAGTATAAAGTACTCCATTTCTAACAACAGCAGAAGGCCATAATATCTATTGAAGATCTGTATAAATTAGTGACTTCATGGATCCAATTATCTCCTCTGCTGATATTATACAGATTGTGATTCCATGCTTCTAGAAGTAATATTTTATTAGACTCTATCATCACAAGCATTCATTGCCCAGTAGTCAACCTTCTGGTGGTGAATCTTAGAATTAAACTCTGTCTGATTTTTTGATGACAAATTTGCCATCATTTCCTGAGACTTTCCAGGTTGTTATCATCTACTATTTATTTTACTTTGTGATTATTCTTGCTATGCTATGGCACCAAAGTATTCTACTACTACTACTACTACTACTACTACTACTACTACTACTACTACTA
>NC_058130.1:368602162-368834005 GCF_016433145.1 Gracilinanus agilis
ACCCGCCTCATATGTGTTTCTTGTAGACAACATATGGTGGGATTTTGGTTTCTAATCCACTCTGCTATTTGCTTCTGTTTTATGAGCGAGTTCATCCCATTCACATTCAGAGGTATAATCATCAGTTTTGCATTTGCTGACATTTTCAAATTCTCCCCCATTCCTATCCATTCTCCTTAAGCTATTTCCTTTAAAACCAGTGGTTTGCTATTAAGGCCCTATCCCGTATCCCCTCCCTTGATTGACTTCCCTTTCTACCCCCTCCCTTATTTTCCCCCCTCTTTTTGTTTTTAAAGGCCTTATGAATTCCCTCCCCCTTCTCCCCTCCCTTTTTTTTGTCCTCCCCACCCCCTGCTCCCCTTGGTTTATCCCTTCTAACTTTCTCAGAAGGGTTAGATAAGAGTTTTATTTCCCAATGGATAGTATAGCTACTCTTCCCTCTCCCGGTTGATTACACTGAGAGTAAGGTTTGTTTATTACCTCTTTATGCTCTCTTCCTCTCCTTCTTATAATAGTATTTGTCCCCTCTCCCTCACATGCCCTCTTTGTGTGTAATAGAACATTCTATTTTCTTATTCACTCAAGTTTCTCTTGGTGTCCCCTGCTATTCACCCCCTCTTTCCCATCCCCCATGCCATCTTAGATTATTTAGTGTTCCACCCTCACCCTGTTAATTATTCTTCTGATTACTATAATAGTGAATATTATAATAGTGAATAGAGTTCACTACAGAGAATTAAACATAACATTTCTATACATAGGAATACAGATAATTACATCTCACTGAGGCCCTTATAAAGGCAAATTTAAAAATTATAAGTTTTCTTTCTTTCCCCTCTGTATCTTATTTACCTTTTCAGGTTTCTCTTGATTTTTGTGGTTGGATATCAAACTTTCCATTTAGCCCTGGTCTTTTCTGTGCAAATACCTGGAATTCTTCAATTTTGTTGAATGCCCATACTTTCCCTTGGAAATATATAGTCAATTTTGATGGGTAGTTGATCCGTGGTTGCAGGCCCAGCTCTCTTGCCTTTCTGAATATTGTATTCCACGCCTTGCGGTCTTTTAGCATTGAGGCTGCCAGATCCTGTGTGATCCTGATTGGTGCTCCTTGATATTTGAATTGTTTCTTTCTGGCTTCTTGTAAGATTTTTTCTTTTGCTTGGAAACTCTTGAATTTTGCAATGATATTTCTTGGTGTTTTCCTTTCTTGATCGAATGCCGCAGGTGTTCTATGAATCCTTTCAATGTCTATATTGCCCTCTTGTTTTAGGACTTCAGGGCAAATTTGCTGAATTATTTCTGTTAGTATGGAGTCCAGGTTTCTATTAATTTCTGGTTTTTCTGGAAGACCAATTATTCTCAAATTGTCTCTTCTAGACCAGTTTTCTTGGTCTGTCACTCTCTCATTGAGATATTTCATGTTTCCTTCTATTTTTTCAGTCTTTTGGCTTTGTTTTATTTGTTCTTGTTGTCTTGAGAGATCATTGGCTTGTACTTGCTCAATTCTAGCCTTTAGGGATTGATTTTAGGCTATAATCTTTCGGTTTTCAGCCATAATCTTCTGGTTTTCGGCCATAATCTTCTGGTATTCCTTTTCAATCTGATCATTTCTGGTGTTCAATTTCTGAGCCTCGCTTTCCAGTTGCAAGATTCTACCTTTTAAACTGTTATTTTCTTGCCAGATCTCTTCCATTTTCCTCAAAATCTCAGTTTTGAACTCTTCCATAGCATGTGAGGAGTTTTCCTTATTTGAGGAGGGTCTGGATGCTTGTTTGTTCTCCTCCTCTGTTTGCTCGGTTGTCTGGATTTTCTCTGTGTAAAAGTTGTCGAGTGTTAAAGACTTCTTTTTCTTGTTGTTATTCTTTCTCTTCTGAACTTCCTGAGTCTGGGTAGCCATCATTAGCCCAGCAGCTTCTCAGATTTATCCTCGCGCTCAGTGTCTGTCCGCGGTCTATTGGCTCCTGAGGTCTGAGTTCTGGTTTTTTCCAAGGTCAAGCCCCCTGGTGGACCCCCTTGCTTGATCCTCTGCCTGGAGGTTCCTTTACAAGTCTCAGGGCGCTGCTTCCACAGTCGTATACCCGTCCACACTGGTTCCCCACTTAGGCTTTAGTTTCTGGCTGTGTCTGCCTCCACCCACGCCTCCGCCTTGCCTGCGCTCTCATCCCGCACTCTGTGCCCTGCGTCCACTCTCTGCTCCCGCGTTCAGATTTCGCGTGTGTTTTTTGGTCTATTGGGGTCCTAAATCTTGCTGCTCTCAGGAACAGGCCCCGGAGCTGCCAATGACTCAATGGGTGCCCCAAACTTGCTCTATTTCTTTTTAGCTGGCTTCAGCGCTTTAGATGTTGTGTGTGGAGGGGGTGGGGGTGGGGAGGTTGCTCAGCCCGCGATTCAGTGAGAGCTGTTTCACCCCTTTATAGCATGGAAATGCCTCGATTCCACGTACCTTCCACGCTGTGCCCTGTTGTGGGGTTCCTCCATTCTTCTGGACTTGTTTTTATGTCCCCTTGAGGAGTTTTGTGTGTTTCGGTCAGGAGAGGTTAAGAGCTGCTTCTTACTCTGCCGCCATCTTAACCCGGAACCCAGCTTAAGATTTTGCTACAACAAGGATCTTCCTGGGATTCAGCTTTCTATTCTATTCATGAATTCTTCTCAGTGGAAAATAAATTGTGAATTCCAGTCTGTTTAGCTTAAGGGAACACATAGCCAGAGCCAACAGTAAACAGTCCAGTCCCAGGTAGTGCTATAGCCAAACTGTTTTTTCTAGCCAGCCAGTATTCTTAACTGCCAAATAAAATTGTGCCCACATGCCTTCCATTCCAAACCTTGCTAGTACCCTCCAAATAGTTTGAGGATCTAAGAGTTTGCAAACCCCCTTTTGTAAGCTATTTATTTGTCTTAATTACCTTACTTCTAAATGTACTACTACAGTACCTAATCTATGCCTTTGATCTACCATTCTATTTCTTAACAAGTTCCATATTATTTTGAAGATTGCAGCTTTATATTTCAATTTGCAATCTCGTACTGCTAGGTTCCCGCCTTCACATTTTTTCATTAAGTCCTTTATATTCTTGACCTTTTTTTCTTCCAGATGAATTTTCTTATTATTTTTTTCTAGTTCTATAAAGTATGTATTTGGTAGTTTGATTGGAATAGCACTGAATAAACTACTTCAGGAAGAATTGTCATTTTTATGACTCATAGTCTACTCATGATCAATTGCTATTTTTCCAATTGCTTACATTTGACTGTATTAGTGTGAAGAATGTTTTGTAATTTGTGCATATAATTTCTGGATTTTTCTTCACAAGTAGATTCCAAGGTATTTTATATTGTCTAGGGTTATTTTAAATGGAATTTCTCTTTTTATCTCTTGCTGCTAAATACTTTCTTGGTATTAAATAGAAAAGCTAATGATTTATGTAGATTTACTTTGTATTCTACAACTTTACTAATGCTAAAAATTATTTCAACTGATTTTTTAATTGATTTTATAGGATTCTCTGAGTATACCATCATATTATCACAAAGAATGAGTTTAGTTTCCCCATTGTCTACAATAATTCCTTCATTTTTTTCTTTTCTTATTGCTAAACCTAGGATTTCTAGTACAATATTAAATAATAGTCTTGATAATGGGTATCCTTGCTTCCCTCACTATTATTGGGAAGGCTACTAATTTATCCCCCTTACAGATGATACTTGCGGATGGTTTTATGTGAATATCAGTCTTTATTCTAAGGAAAGTCCCATTTATTTTTATGTTTTCCAGTGATTTTAGTAGGAAAAGGAGCTATATTTTGTTGAAGACTTTTTCTGCATCCATTGTGATAATCATGTGATTTCTGGTAGCATGGTTATTGATGTGGGAATTTATGCTCATAATTTCCCTAATATTGAAAAAATCCCTGCATTTCTTACATCAATCCTGATTGGTTTCATAGTGACTGATCCTTGTGGATTGTTGTAGTCTCCTTGCTAGAATTTTATTTAAAATTTTTTAATCTATATTCATTAATGCAATTGGCCTATAATTTTCTTTCTCTTTTTAACATTCCCCATTTAGATATCAGCACCATATTTGTGTCATAAAAATAATTTGGTAGGATTCCTTTTCTTCCCATTTCATCAAATAGTTTATATTGTACTGAGAGTAATTGTTCTTTAAATATTTGACAGAATTCACTTATGAATCCATCTGGCTCTGGGTTCATTGATGGCTTGTTCACTTTCTTTTTATGAGATGGGATAATTGAAACATCCTATTACTTCTTTTGTTAATCTGGGAAATTATATTTTTGTAAACATTACACTTATATTACAGATTTATTGGCATGTAATTTAGCAGAAGAGCACATAATGATTGCTTTAATTTCCTCTTAATTTGTGACGAGTTCACTTTTTAAATTTTTGATACTGATTTTTTATTTTCTTCATTTTATTAAATCAAATTATCCAAAGCTCAATCTATTTTAGTTGTTTCATAAAATTAACTCTTCATCTTATTTATTAGTTCTATCATTCTTTTGTTTTGTTTTATTAATATTATTTTTAATTTTTAGGATTTCCAATTTCATCTTTAATTCGGGATTTTAAATTTGTTATTTTTCTAATTTTTTTAGTTGCTTGCCCTGTTAATTGATCTGCTTTTTATCTCTTCTATTTATATATGCAGTTCAAAGTATAAATTATCTTGTAAGTACTGAATTTGTTATATTCCATAAATTTTGTTATATTTTCTCCTTATTGTCATTCTCCTTAATGAAATTATTGAGAATTTGTTCTTTGACCCATCTCTTTTTTAGCACTAAATCATTTGGTTTCCAATTAATTCTTATTTGTCTTTCCATGATCTCTTATTGATTATATTTTTTATTTAGTGAACTGAAAAGGATGTATTTATTACTTCTACTTTTTTGCATTTGGTTGTGAAGTTTTTGTTTCTTAATACATGGTCAATTTTTTGTGGCAGTGTCATGTACTGCTGCAAAGACAGTGTATTCATTTCCATTCCCATTCAATTTTCTCCACAGATCTATTAGTTCTAACTTTTCTAAAAATCTCATTTACTTCTTTCCTATTCATTTTGTGACTAAATTCATCCAGATCTGAAAGGGAGAAGTTGAGGTCTTTTGCTAATATAGTTTTACTATTTATTTCCTCCTAAAGCTCATTTAATTTCTCCTTTAAAATTTTGGAGACTATCATTTGGTACAAATATGTTTAATATTGATATCACTTCATTGTCTATTGTGACTTACATCAAGATTTATATCAATACAATATTTCAATAGAAAAGAAACGATTTTGGAGGAAAGGAAGATTATTATTTGAACATTTTGAATTTAAGATGCTTACAGAATGTCTGAAATGAGATACACTGAAGGCAAGTTACATAGCATTTAGGGGAGTGATTAGGGCTGAATTTTTAAAATTTGGAATTAATTAGCTTAAAATGATATTTGACCTTATCAAATATTGTGAGTTTTTTATTAAATGAAAATTGTATAGGGAGAGGGGATGGAAAAGTAATGAAAGGAAGAGAAGAGGGTTTAAGACAGACCTGATTACTTCCTCACTATGGAAGCAGGTGATAAATGATGAATCAATGAAGCAATCCAAGTACTACTGGTTTGACAAATAGTTAATTTTGTCACTAAAGTAAGTAAAGATATGGCATCTTGGAGGAAGTCATGATCAGTTTGAACAAAATGCTTCATAGAAGAAAAGAAATGTGTATATTTAAAGAAGGGACTTAGCAATTAAAAGATTATTTGTAATTTTGAACAGCTATTTCAGGATTTCAGGTGAATGTTAGGGTGAGAAGTCAATCTCCAAGGGAAATAGGGATGACTATCATCTACTTAGTATTTTCTACACTAGTATTTCCCCCTATATTCTAGATTATTTTTCTTCTTTAGAGACACAACTGGATAGAACAATACTCAATGCCATGTAATAATGAGTTTTGTTAAAGGAGATCATCATCATACAATATTTCCTAGTCAATTCTAATTCTATTGTGTTTACAACAATGTTCAAAGGAAAGCAACAATAGATTTATGTTCCTTGAAAGTTGTTTAATGAATGTTAATATTCAGCAATAAGATGTGTTCCAGGAATGGCAAATCACTGCTGTTCCTTCCGTTCCCCTTCTAAATACACACACACACACACACACACACACAGAGAGAGAGAGAGAGAGAGAGAGAGAGAGACAGAGACAGAGACAGAGACAGAGACAGAGACAGAGAGAGAGTTCTCTTCAAACTAATATACTAATCATGTCAAGAGATAGCATGGTGTACTGGAAAGCATGCTTTGACTTGGAATCACAGGACAGACATGAGTTCAAATCCCATCCTACTTCCACCCACCAAAATGTGAGGAAAAAGATGACTATGAGTTATGGCAAATTATTTAATATCTCTTGGTCAATTCCCTCCTTTTTCAAATAAAAGTTCAAAATACCTTAAGTAACTACTTCAAAAGGTTGTTGTAAGGACTGAATAAAATAAGGCATATCAAGCACTATGGAAACCTCAGAGTTTAGAAGCTAAAATATGTACATATTGAATATATTGAAATTTAAATATTCATATTACAACAACTTAAAACTATATTCTCTAACTTTGGTATACTTTTTTACTCTGGACATATTATATATGTATGACTACCTATATTAAATCACTCTTCACTAATTGTACTTAGTTATGTCCATACTATTGTTATATATTTCCAAATTGCCTACTAATAATAAATGCAATGACTCTACTACATGTACAATTTTTGAAAGAGGTCTGAATTCAAAGGTTCTCTCCCTTTGGACTATATGATACCAAATTGCCAGTTCAAATGAATTATTTCCCTCTTTATCCAATTGTTCTGGTGCCATGCAGAGATACATCCTGCGTGTACAAATATGTTATTTCAGATCTGCTCTTGGGAAGGCAGAGGTAGCTTTTTCTTTTGAAATATTGAAGAGCAAGACACTATCTGACAAGACTAGTTCCCTTTTTCCCTCTTGACTTTAGGAGGTTGGATGAGACAGAATCTGAAGAGTCACCAAGTCATCACAGTGTTATTGTTCTTTCAGTCTTATAGGACTCCCAAAGACCCAAATCCAAATTGGAATCAGGTCAGGAAAAATCACTAGAATCTGGAGTAAAGAAAGGGATTTGGAAGGAATATTTTACATCAAAAGTAACAGGGGCTGGCAGTCACTTGTCAGAAAAGAAAAGGAAAGGAGATTTCACAAAAAAAGAAATGCTGGCTGTATGAAAAGCAGTGTAGAAGGGAAGTACAAATTGGCATCTGCCCAAACTGGCATATGATTAAACTATCCCCTTTCCAAAGCTGTGTGGTGGGGAGGGGAAATTGTGGGGGTGGGTGAAATGGAAGTCGGGTGCAAAATTCAGTCAGATGTCAAAGGGGTCCCTGGCAGGGAAAAAAATTGGGAACCACTGTGCTCTATTAATCAAATTGACAAGCTATCAATGCTGTCAAACCCAACCTAATAGCAGTCACTGTTCTCCAAGGAGCATGTCAAGAAAATGGAAATTCTTGTCACTTTTCAATTTGACATTCAGGGCTTTCCTTTAACCCTTAGTTGTTTTCAGACTTTTAGAGCTACTCTAGGGAAGAGTAGAAAGAGACGAAATAATCACAGATTCCTGAGAGGGATGGTAACAACACATCTGCTTAATGGGGGGGAGCATTAAACTGCCTAGGGTGACCACCATTAGATGCATGAAGTATCAGCTATAGACAGTTAATGTGCCTTGTGTATGGATAGAGCATAACTTTTATTCCTAAATTTTATTGTTTGCTTTATTGCTCTCTGTGCAGCTCAAGCACTGCACAGTTGTCCTCAGAACTGAGAGTTGTACTAGAGAGACACAGGGGTCCAATTTGGTTCCCTCATGAATAAATAGTGACCGCAGGTAGATTTGGCATAGGTAAAAGGTGGGAGTTTCAGCTAACTTGATCTCTAATAATAATAGCAAAAAAAAAACAAAACTCAGCTATTGGTATTTACATAATTCTTTAAGTTTTCACAGTGCTTTACATATTTTATCTCGTGAAATGTTATCACTATTCTCATTTTGTAGATGAAGAAACTGAGAAAAATTAAGTGACTTGCCTATAATCACACAGCTAATAAGTATCTGAGACCAGGATTGAACTCAGATATTCCCACCTCCAGGTCTATCAATTAATCCACAGAGTTAGCTAATTGACAGCTATAATCTGTCCCAGGGGATTAGTAGAGGTCATTTAATGGATATAGGTCAATCAGTCAATTGAAGTGTATATTCAGTGCCTACTCTGTACCAGACAGAGCGCTAGAACCTGGAACACAAGAACAGAGAAACAATCCCAATTCACAAGGTATTTTCATTCTAATGTAGGAGACATGTACATATAAAATATATACAAAATTGTAGAATACAATGTAATGTGGAAAGAAGAGCTTGACGGGAACAAGAAAAGGCTTTATGCAAAAAATACGCTTTGTCTTACAGGAAAGGAGACATTTTATTAGGTCAGGTAATGAGAGCAGAGTTTTCCAGGCCTTCAAGATGGCCCTTGCAAAGTCACTGGCACAGGAAATGGAACACTATTGTTTTAATGGCTCTTCATGACTTTTAAATGGTAGAATTCACGATTAATGACACCTAAATTGATTCATATAGATTTAGTTTGTCATCTGTGTTATGTGTTTACCTGGTTTTTTGTGATGAACACAGGTTCCATTTAGAAGACTGAATGATTCCCAAATGAATAGGATTGATTGTCAAATATTGTTGTTTATAATTCAACAACATTTTTCATCTGCATTCCCTTCCCTCTACTTCATAGAGGTAACACTCTATTTCATGTTCCTATAACTTCTTCCCTAGATCTTTGCAATAGTATACTAATTGGTTTCCCTTTATCAAATGGCAGGCATTCTAATTCATCCTCTTCTTAGTTACCAAAGTCATTCTCAGTGCATAGGTTTGATCATCTCACTTACTGAACAAATGCTAGTGGTTCTCTATTACCTTTCGGATCAAGTATATGCTCTTTTGTATGAGTTTTAAGGTTTTTCATGACTAAATCCCTCCAAGATCTTCTAACCTTATTATATATTGTTCTCCTCCAGGCACAGAATAATCTGAACAAAATGCCCTCCTTTCTATTCTTTGCTTGTGACAAGTTCCATTTTGTCTCCTTGATTTTTTACTGTTTATTCTTCATGCTTAGCATGTATTCTGTTTTTGTATTTGCTTCTTAGAATCTGATTTCCTTTAAAACAATGTTCAAAACCACTTTCTATATGAAAATGTCCCTCAATCCCCTTCAATTGCTAATGTTCCCTCCCCCACAGGATCTAGAATTATTAGTGGCTGGCAAGCTCAGCATGGAACAGCAGTGTGATGCAGCAGTTCCTAAAGCTAATTGAATCTTGAGTTGCATGAAGGAAAGCATCCCTTCCAGGAATAAGTTGGGGGGCAAGGGATAGATGAGGTGGACTGTCCCACTGTGCTATGCCTCTGTCAGATCTCATCTGTCTGACTCTGCTCAGCTCTGAGCAGTAGGAAATAAAAAGAGAATAATTCAATAAGGAGTAATTTATTTTTAGATACTCAGATACTGGGGTGGCTCTAAATACGTAGTTATCTTTACATTACATATTAGATTGACAGAAACTTTCATTCTTCTTAATTTGTATTATTTACAATTCATCTGTATGTATTATACATTATACATTATAATACACTTTGTGAGGCTCATCCTTACATAATGTCAGCAATATAATCTGTTATTAGAGATCAGCTTTTCAGAAAGAAAGCAGATTGCAAACATTGGAAGCTATAGTTTCCCAAATGTGAAGCAACCTGAACTCCCCTTTTTCAATTCTAAGACTGGCACATCCTCTATGGAGGCCCTTTTACATCAATAGAGACACAGAGTGAGGAGTTGAGGAGCATGGAATGAGAGAGCTGGCAACAGAGTCAAGATAACCTGAGTGCCAGTCTGGATTGAAACACACACTGACTTGGTGTGCCTGGCAAGATATTTAATCTCTTCTGCCTGCCAACTCTCTACAAAGATACTGGGCAGTCAGAAAGTACATTTGAATTAACAAAGGGGGTTTCATCATTAAGAATTTGCTTTGCTAATTAAAAAAGTGGCCTCCATTATACCCGAAATTCCTATCACATATACAAATACATAGGGTTTGGAGCAAAATAGACTTTAGATATCATGTAAATATTTTCACAATGTCTATTTTTTTCTTTTAACTGACTGAAAACTAATAGAGATAATAAGAGTTAGGATTTATATTTTTGAGGTTTGCACAGTACTTCATATATGTTATCTCAGCTGCTCCTCATAATAGCTTTAGAAGATGGAAGCTTATAGTACTCATTTTAGAGAAAAAAATCTGAGGCAAAGAGAGAGTAAATTATTTTTCCAGACTCACAGAAGATGTAAATGTTTAAGGAAGGAATAACATCCCAATTCATTAGTTTATTTTTTTGTAATATGGATGATCTTATGCATGATTTTTGTTTAAATCTGTACCTTCTGCCTTGGAATCAATTGGTTCCAAGACAGGAGACCAGCAAGGGCTAGACAATGGGGGTTAAATGACTTGCCCAGGGTCACATGGCTAGGAAGTATCTGAGGTCAGATTTTAAACCAGGACCTCCTGTCTTTGGGCCTGGCTCTCAATCCACTGAGCCACCTAGCTGGCCCCAAAAGATTTTCTTAAAGCAGGTCACCCTCATTTTCTTATACCTTGATTACTATAAATCTAGTGTGATCTAATGTTTAAGGAATTGCTATTTTGCAAGCAGTTATCAGTGCTTACAGCCTTAATTTTATGGACCCTAAGAAGACAAATTGCATATTTCTCACCCAGAATGGTAGACCTGATTCTGAGAACAGCTACAGCCATTTTTGTAGGAAGTGACACAAATATGTGATAAATTCAGAGAAAATAAAGTGACCTAATAGTGTGGTCATTTGTTCTTTATCACTAAAGAGCTACATATGTGAATATTTGTGCCACATTTTGGTATATTTGCTAAACATGCTTGCTTAAAAATATCTATGCTTTTAATTGCTGTCATTACTTACATGGGCAGAGAATTTTATTAGTTTATGTCTCAAGAAGAGATAACTAATAACTTTTTAAACTCATGGACTCTTGCCTATTTGGTGAAGCTTTTGTGCCCCTTTTCAGAATAAAGCTTTTAAATGCAAAGAACAAAACAGATACAACAATAAAGGAAACCAATTAGATTGAATTTAATTATCTGTCTTTCTAAATATCTGTAGTTCACAGAACCCAGTTTGAGAGATGCCCCTGAATTATTTGATTCCTTTAACTCTGGCATTCATGGACATTTTACTTTGGCATTTAATTCTGGCATTCACTTCATTTCAGTATTTTATATAGACTCTTATTTTTGCGCCCTAAGGGATGAATAAACACTATACCAAATGGTATTTTCACAATTTCTGTGCTGTGTCATTCTGACTCTAAATGCCCTGAATCAAATATAAGTTTGATTCAAGCTCAGGACATTACATCTGGTTCTATTTGGATAGTTCCTATTTGGCAGCTTCTCCAAAACTTTCCCTCTCTAGAGAGGAGTTCCCAGAACATAAACTCCTACAGGATTTTGGCCCTGTCTCACTCCCTGCAATCCTGGCTCCTTTAGTCCTTTTTTCCTCCAAGTCAAACTCTTAAGCTTTATGATGCCTTTGTGGTGGCAGGTGGCACTTGAGTACCAGGCTTTCTCCATAAATACACCCTCACTTTGAATGGCATGGAACTTTTGATCAGAATCAGTTTAACTCATATCTGTAAGCATACTCCCTTTTAAAGTGGAACATTAATATGCTCCAAGTTACAAACCCCACGGTTGCTATAATCCATTTTGTAGCACTAATAGGGATCCAATGATATAATGCAGATTAAAAATTACAACACTAGACATTTTAAATAGTTTCATTTTGGGGAATGATTCTAACACTGAACTTCCAAACTTGAGATTTTGCAGATCTCCTTCCAAATTTTTCTAAATTTAAAAGTCCGAGTCAAATTCTATTGTGAGTAAATGTAATCATTAAAACATTAGCATTACCTTGGAAAGTTAAATTGTTTTCAAATATGTTCCAGGAGAATTCCCCATCTGCCTTTTCTGACCTTTTTTTATTAGTGTTAATAAAGTACTAGATGATTCTTTCTCAGACAGGCAGACAACAAACATTTGTCAGTACCGTATTATGTGCTAAACACAGTGAATATGAATGGAGAACTTACCTTCCAATGAATGCAAGGGTAGATGATGGTATCCTCTAGAAGTCATGGTTTTAAAGTCATAAGAGTTATATTCATAGCCAGAAACTGATTAAAGGATGGTCAACCAGAACTTATCCCCAAAATGAGGACCCAAATGAAATATACAGTAGAAGAAGAAAACATGGGTTGTGGCGGGAAATTCAATGGAGACCATTTAGTTAATTCAGGGTTAGTTAATTCAGGGTGGCAAATTTTTGAGGATGAGCAGCAGTGTCAGGAGAGCAGGTCACTAAAATTCTCCTATATTTAAGCAATGGGCCAAATATTTGGATATTCTTTAGGATTAGCTCAACTTTATTTGAAAGGAAATTGAATTTTAAAAATGAAGATTAAAACTTAGGAGTTCCAATATCCCACAAAAGAAAGGAATGAATTAAAAATGAGCTATATGGCACTAAATTTGAGGAGGGAATAAGTCATATTACTGGGTACAATTAAGAGGATGTTAATAGCCCTTATTTACATGGCAATTCATATTTTATAAGGAACATATCTCAGAAAATATCATGAAACAAATAGGACAGGTATTAATCTTCTCATTTTATAAGTAAGGAAATTGGGGCCCAAAAAAGTTAAATAACTTGCCAATAATCAATTATGTTCATGAGTTTTGAGATGAAGAATAACTAGTGATGAAAAGTGCTTTAATTATTCATTCAGCAATACCATAAAAATGATTAGTCTCTCTGATCTCCTCCAAATTTCTATTTTACTTTAGAAAAGCAAAAAAAGGAAAACACATTTTGACAATGGAATTAATATGCTTCCTAATCTGCTCTCAGGACTTGATAAATTTTAATGTTTTAATCTGCGTGAAAAAGAGCCAATGGAGATGGAGCCAGAATCGAGGATTGATAGGAAACAATGGTGTAAGTGTCCCTAAAAACTCTTCTAAACAGATTTAGAAGATGCACTAAACTGGTTTTTAATTAAGAAATCCAGAAAAAAAGTTACAATGATTCATTTACTCATCTAGCTCAGCACGGAATGACAGAAATTTGTGGAAGATAGGGAGAGGGGTAGAGGTTTTGTGTGGGGGAATACTACAGGATTCAGGGGAATGATGGGAATGAGTGGAAGAAGGGGTTCCAGATCCATATTGGGGCACTGTTACAGGGACAGTTGTGAATTGGTACCTTTGTTGTTCACTATCCAGATCCAAGGGGATCTTAAAAAGGATCTAGCCAGGGAAGTAGCATTCCTAAGTAGTGAGCCATTGTCCAGAATATGCAAAAAGGAGGAATTTCAGAAGTTGGCAGTATCATTAATTTGGTTCAGACCCCAAGATATAGCAGTGTCTCATTCAAAGCAAGTCCAGGCCACAGAGGAATCCTAAGACAAACGGGGGAAGCTACAGTTTTGCTACTCTGAAACAGCATAGCTTTCCAGCTAGCTAATAAAGACTGAGTCCAGTATCAGTCTCCTCTAGCACAGACTCAAAAGCAGGCCCCAAGCTTGCAGAGATCAGACTGCAGGAAAGGGAAACTTTGCCCTGTACTAGACCACTTTGAAAACATTGAAATTTTGTGCATCTCTAACCTGTCCTTGAGATCCTGGAATAAGGCACTCAATCCCCACAAGAAAGCATAAGCAGAACTAGCTCAAAACACTCCTTCATAAATGTCACAGAATTCAGACAAAATATCAAGTCCAAAATCAAGAAGTGATCAGGAGGAATGGTCAAAGAAAAGAACATCATAAAGAGCTATGACGATAGCAAGCACTCAAGATATAAAAGCAGAAAATGCTTATGACTACCAAAACATCTATAAGCAAAGCCTCATACAGATACATAACTTGAGTACAAAGAACTGGATTCTCAGAAGAGATGAAATGTTTAAGTTAAAAGGAGAAAAAGAAGACTTGAGGAAAAATGGGAAGGCTTGGGAAAAAATTAAAGGTGTGGAAGAATTGGAAAGGGAAATAACAGCTTGGTACGAGAGGTAAAAAACTGCCTAAACAGCAGATTCCTTGAAAATTTGAATGATCCAAAAAGAAAACAATGACTCTATGGTACAACAAGAAATATTTAAGTTAAAAGCCTGAAGAAAGAGAAGAAAATATAAAGCATCTCATAGTAAAACAACTGAAAAGATAATTATGCACAGAGTTGGGTACATAATAAATTTTATATAACAGAGAAATCTGAGATAGCAAGGGAAAAGAGTAAGGGAAAGGAGGAATTAGGAGTGTAGGCTAAGGGAATGATTAATCTTTAGCAAAACAAATTCTTTTGATGTACAAAAAATATGTATAGCTCTTTTTGAGGTGGCAGAGAATGGGAATCTGAATGGACCATACTAGTAAATTAAGAGATAGATAACAAATTATAGTATATAAATGTGTTGGGAAACTTTTGTGCTAAACTCATCTACATGGTAACCAACCAGGATTCCAGAAGACAAGTGATAAAAATTATAGAAACATAAAAGACTCAGAATTCAGAATGAGAATTTTTTTTGACATGGCCAATAAGAAAATTTGCGTTGATTGGCTATCCATGTTTGGGATGTCTTTTATTTTTCTTAGGTTCTCAATTGGGCAAGGGGGTTTGAATTGGGAGGTTTAGGAGGAAGATACTGGCTAATAAAAACAACAAACAAAGCAGGGAAAAGTGTGGAATTAGAAATCTCTCCAGACTAAATATTTCCATACATCAAAAGGCTGCCATTGTCTCAGGACAGCTATGCTTTATGTTGCTCACATTTCTTAACAATCTCTCTGAATAGGATCATAAGTTTAAAGTTAGAAGGAACCTTACAGGTCCTGCAGTCTATCACACAAATTATATAGATAAAAAACATCTGAGTCACAAAAAGGTTAAGTGACTTACTCAGGGTCACAGAGGGGGAAAGAAATATTTTGAGGCATTATTTAACGGGTTCATCCCCAGTATTGTATACCTTAAACCTTAGCTCATTTCTTCATTTTCCTCCTTCATCCCTGTCTATAAAACAAGTATATTTTTGGTATTATCAACTGATATAATAATAATAACAATAATAATAGTAAATAATGATAATATAGCATCAATTATGTTTAAGCACATGTAAAATGAGTAAAAGTTAATGGCAAAACCAATACAGTCAGTATCTTTGTTAAGAAAACTCATGAAAAGCTAGACATGATTAAATGACTGAACAAAAAAAATGTACCAAGTAGAATACTAAATGCTTTATAATTATCATCTCATTTGGTCCTCATAACAGCCCTGGGAAGTGGTTATGTTGCTTATTATTATTAAATAATATTGCACAATAACTAATATTTATATAGCACTATGTGTAAAATATTATGCTGAGCACTTTTAATAATTATCTCATTTAATCCTCACAAAATCCCTGGGAAGGAAGCTTCATTATTACTCCCCTATTTTACAGATGAGAAGATAGACAAATGCATGTTAATCTTGCTTAGGATCACACATTTACTGAGCCTGTATTTGAAATCAGATCTACCTGACTACAGTTCTGGCACTATCCATTTCATCTACATACCTTCTCCAATAAATTAAAATAGTTTTAATAATGGCAGTGTTTATATTATACAGTGAACACATTTCTTTACTTTTTTTTCTAGGACAAACCATATTATGTAGCACTTATTTATTTGTCAAATTTTCCCCACCACTGTGGAGTCGGAGACCTGGGTTCAAATTCTGCCTTTTTGTTGGGTAAGTCACAGCCTTCCTGAGTTTCCAAATCTTTAAAATAAATGTCCTCTGTAGTCTATTCTAACTCTAAATCTATGATCTCATGATTATAACATGCCAAAGGGTATAGAGGATGTCATAGACTGGATATAAATTTGACCTTAAAGTGAGGGAGGCCTAATTTCAACTTCCTTCTCTGATACATGCTAGCTTATTATAACATAGGAAATTCACGAACTTTACAGCCATCCAGGCACCTCTAAGGCTATATTTCACTTAGTTATACTTTAGACTGAACTGCAAAGAAGTACCAATCTGCACTGGGAGAGGAAATTCCTCACTGGAAACTCCTTGAATACAGGAAAGCACAGCTTTAACCTAAACCAGAACCCAAGGCACTGTGCTATTAGGTCTTGAGAATACAAACATGAAATACAAAACAGTTCCTGGACTTAGGAAGCTTATTTTTAAATATAGAGGACATGGCACGTACACATTATACCTCAGTAAAATTTGTACAGAATCAAGCAAACTATATCACTTACTATTAGTTCTCCAGTTCTTTTAAACTAAAACTGAGTTCTGGGCTAACAGCTATACAGATAGTGTAGTGCTGGCTCAACACCTGGATCTGAATATTCAAATAATAATTTATGTTCACAAATTGAGTTATTGCTTGTCTAATGGCCTTAATCTGCATATATAAACACAGATCTGTAACATGTTAATAAGGCCATTGCAAATTTCCTGTATAGACCAAAGGAAGGTGCTTTGAAAATATCATCCAATGTGTCACAATAATTATAGTGATACCTTTTACATTGATATAGTGCTTCAGAGTTGGTGAAGTGTTTTCATTTATATTACCTATTGGGATTTGTCTTGTGAATAGAATAAATTGGGAGAAAAGGTATTAGTTTCAAAATCTTAACCATTTGAGTTCATTCAATACATTCTCCAAAAGGTGTTTCTTACCTGTACCTTCTAGGCTCTGCTCTGGGCAACGGAAATATAAATACAATGAATGTAACAAACTGTATTCTTAAAGAACTTATACTTAAATGGGTCTGGGGTCGGAAAATCTAATGAATCTATAAGTGTAAACAGAAAATTAATATTGCAAATAAACAAATTCAAAGTAGTTGATAGCTGGGTAGTTACTATCGGGTAAGAAGCAAGGACACTGGAGTTTTGCTTCATTTGTTATTTCTTTTTTCCTCCTTATATATAGTTCTCTAATTTACTATTTTTTTCTCTCTCAGCTAAGAAGTAAAATATTCCTCTCCTTCAAATATTTTTTCTGAATTATTTAAAATTCCATTTCCTCTCCTTTTTTAGAAATAGAATTTATTTTCCTCATTCTCTTCATTTTGTACTGCTCCATCATATCTATTATAGTATTTCATTCTTTGTTTCATTTTTATAGTTATTTATTTTTTCTTTAGTGTCCTGTAATCAGAAGATTCATGTTTCTATAGGATCTTTTTTTGAGTTCTCTTTTTTAAACAGTTTATACATTATTTCCTTGTAGTTCTTACTCTTTGAATATCTTTCTGTGTTGTGCTTCACTCTAAGAAATATAAATTCATGTAGTTGACAGAGAGGATACAATTATTACCCGCTATAGGAATATTCCTATATTTCTGATTGTGCAGATCTTAAGTATCATTTATCCTCCCTATGATCTTTTTTCCCCTCATTTGTCATGAAATATCCTTTTACTTCCTACAAAATCTTTTCTATTTTTGGGAAGGGGGATGTCAGTTACCTCCCAAGACTCCTAACTCCTCCTTTCCTGATGCAGGATGAGTAGCCACTTTAAGTACCTAATCTCTGCATATTATATCATTTTAAGGTCCTTTATCCCATAGAAGGTTTATCCTCTTGGTCTCCCAACAATGTTGGAAATAAAAATTTCCCTTTCCTTCTTCTTGCTTTAATCTCTCCTTTTGTGTCCCACTACATTTTTCCTGTGTTCTCCTCTTCTTGACAGGGTAGAGGAGAATATTCCTTTCCTTGTTAACCACTGACTTTACTAGGGTATATCACCTATTCCTCTCTTTTCTTCCTCCCTTTTTTTCTGTTATTTGCTCTCTTAGTCTTCAATTTAGTCACACAAATAAGAAATAATAAACAAACAAACAAACAAACAAAAAATTATTGAATCACCTGTCGATGGGATGTTGTATAGTTTAGTCCCTGATCTTTCATATTTACTTTTTCCTCTACTTTTAGTTTTTACATTCGAATCCTGATTTCATCCATATCTCTTTGTGTACTGTACGATTGGACTGAATGATTGATGATATAGTCTAGTCAACAATATTTTCTCTAGGTCCCTGAATTGGGAAGTGGCAGGACAGGCTTCACAAAAGGGTGAGGTTAAACTGATGGAGTAGAATCTTCCTCCTCCCCTGACAGAAAGCAATTAAAATCAGTTACTGATATCTTCCAGTCAAGCAATGGAGACTAGATCTGGCTAGGTAAATTCAGGATTCCAGCTGGTAACGGAAAGGAATAAAACCCTTATGATAATATCTTTCTCTGTATGTCTTATTTCCCCACGGGATAGAAATAGGTGAGGCTTGATTTCTTCAAGAGAAGCCCACTGGCTCTGAAGACAGGATCAACTTCAGAGTCACTAGAAAGAGGAACTTGGCTTATGGAAAGTGTGAGTATCACCCTAAATTATCTGTAACCAGGTTCAGTTTCTAAATAGTAAGGGTTTAATGATTTCTGGGAACAGGAAGAAGGGAAATGGTTTAGGAATGAGAGGAAAGGAGAAGCTATCTAAATCAGCTATATCTAAGTAAGCAGCACCTCCCCCACAAAGGGGGAAATGTATACTGAATGGCTTGACTCCAAACTAACTCCCTAAAATAGTCTTCTCCTTAGTCCTATGCAACTAAATTGAAGGTATATAGTTGGTTTTGTTGAAGATCTATTTGAGGTCAGCTATGGAGATAACTCAGTTCTGGGGGTCAGAGAAACAGTCCCTCTTGCCTTTGAACCACAGGGTGTGTTCCCAGAGAGTCCCTGCCAGAGGGCTGACCTGGCCTTTTATATCAGGTCTCCAACTGCCTCTAACTGCCCCTAACTGCCCCTAACTGCCCTCTACCTTGGAGTTCTTGGGGGCAGTATGGAATTCTGTGATCCAGCCTTATCCCCTCTCAGGGTCATGGATGTTACAGTACTTAGAGAAAGAAATCTATGTTCTCTCTGCAGTTATTTGGTAGTTGTGAAGTGCCCAGAGACTTATTCCAATAAATGAGTCTGAATCAACAATACAAAATGCAAAAGGACTTTATTGTCTTAGCTTAAGCTAAGGGACTAACACCCACGAGTTGATGTGGGACCCTGAGCTGTGCTAAGCTGGGTTTTTATAGAGTGGTAGGCAGCAGTGGGCAGGATAGGGGGATGTCTGTTGGCAGCAGGGGGCAGGATAGAGGGATGTCTTCAAGGTAGGCGTTCCTTCAGGGGAGAGGTCTGGAAGGAAGGCAGTCCTTCAGATAAGGGGGAGAGGTCTGGAAACCAAAGGTCTGTAAGTTAGGAATTCCTACAGACAAGTCTGTTTCACTATAATGTCATATAAGGGTCTGGATTTTTAATTCTGACTCTTTCTAGGTTCCACAGTTGTTTCTGCTTTTATTTTTCTTTTGTTGTTAGTATCATAAGTGGTTTTTTTCTTGTCTTTTTTTCTGAGGTAGTTTATTTAATCCCCTGGGTCTTTCTTGGTTTCTGTGTTTGTCCTCTTTTCTTATATATCTGTGGTTTGAATTGTTTTAGAGTTTTCTTGGTAGGAACTTTTTAAATACAATTTCTAAATAAGAACCATTTTTTTCTTTAAAGGTTTGCTTTGGGTTTGCTGGATATGTCACCTCTGGCTATATCTTTTTCTCATCATATTCCATTTCCTCTAGTAGTTTCTGGTGACTGTATAATGCATTATCTTCCTATTATATCTGTTGCAGTATTTCATTCTTTGCTTTAGCTCATATTTCCTCTTTAACTCTCAACTCTTCTACCTGGACACCTTCTGGATTTTCTTTGTTCTAATTACCACCTTTCTTTCACTGTTTGACTTGCTTTCATTATTCCATACTTTTAGCAACAGAAAGGCAACCTTGCTGTCCTAAGCTCCCTCTTGGGTTTGACTAAAAGAGCATGAATATTAAATAAAGATATATTTCCCCCTCAGAGTCCCTGCATGGCAATTCCATTTCAAAATATAAAGCTATTTTTGATAGGACTGCTAGGTGGCTCAGTGGATAGAGCTCCAAGCTTAGAGTTGAGAGGACCTGTATTCAAATTTGACCTCAGACATTTACTGTGTGACACTGGGAAAATTACTTAACTTCAGTTGTCTGGTCTTTACTAGTCTTATATCTAAGATATAAGATTAGGTTTTTTTTTAAGAAAAGCTGTTGGAATTAGTGTTTTTTGGTTAATGCATGACAACTCTAGCATTTAAACAATATTGGAATCACTTAATATTCATAATATTGTGTCTGTGAGAGAGTCAATCTAACCTGGGAAGTTGACCACATCCAGTTGAGAAAATCAAGACCCAAATGGAGTAAAATATTTGTCCTAGTCCCACAGGTTACAAATAGAGGTATTAGGTTTAAATTCAAGTCTTCTTATTCCAAATTCAATCTCTTTCCATTATGCCATACTTTATCAAGATGACATTGTTGTTATCCCCATCTCAGATCTGTAGTTTCATAAATATAAGAAATTTTCACGTGAAGAAACTCCTCTCCCCTTACGTATCTTCAACTACTTTGAAAATCATCTTATAGGGTTGTTTGTGGTCTTTGAAAGATTAAATAACTTGTTTGGGGTTATGGGCAGGATTTAAACCAAAGATTTTCTGACTCCGAGTCAAGTTTTCTATATCACCCTGTTCACTTTCTGTTTTTTACCTTAATTGAAAATGTGATATATATATATATATATATACACACATACATATATATATATATATGTATATATATATATATATACATTTCCACTAAGTACTACATATTAGGTAGCATATCATTTTTAAATGTATAATGAGGAGGGAGAAAAGCAAAATGACATAAAACAAAATTCATTGGTTTTTAACTCATAAGGGGTTTTATTTCTGATATTCTGTAGATTTGTTCCCAGTTGAGCCACACTGAGATCTAGTTAAGAAATTTCTAAGAAACGATTCATTTTTACCATAGTGATTCTTCCAATTGTGTGGTCCAATTTAAAGGAAACTACCTTGGGAGTCAGAAGATCTCTTTCCAAAGCCTGTCTATGTCAGTTGTTACCTGTATGAAGTTAGGCAAATTACTTAACCTTTTTGGACCTCAATTTGTAAACTATAAATTGAGGGATTTAGATGATCTTTTCTAGCTCTAAATTCCTATATGATTATATGATCCTATGAACTTATAATATCCTATGAAATTGATGGACAATGGTATCCAGAACATAATGGGTCCCTGGAGTCTATTGCTAAATGTTCAGTGTGAGTATTTGCAGCTTTGCAAATTGGTAAATGCTGCAAAGGAGAGTTGGATTTCTTGTTACATTTATTATTTACTTTCAAAAGTGATGTAGAAAATGTTAACAGTGGAGATTAAATTTATGTCCTGGGTAATTTTTTTTTAGTTTTCAGAGAGCTGGTTGTTAAACATTTATCACTACGGCTCTTACTATAAACCACTCTAAGTTGATTTAAAAAATGGTTGTCCTTGCAGAAGCTTTATCAGACACAGTCAAAATAGTTAAAGTGTTTGAATTTCAAAGGGCTTCTTAGCACTTAAAGTAAGAGGAGGAAGTTGACCTATCAACATATAAGCAGATTAGCTGTTCCCAATAGTGAGTGTTGGAGACATCAACAATGCAAGTGCTTAAACTGAGTAGATGCTTTAAAAATTGAATTAAATATTTTTGAAGATAAATAATCTGCTTGAATATAATTGGGAATTGACTATTCTCTGTTAATATTTTATTTTAAAGCCTAGGTATCTAGTTTTCCCTTTCCAAAAGGGTATTATTTAAAAGCATTTAAAGTGTTATGCTTAATGCCCTTTTCTTTCTTAAGTTTAGAAAACATTGATTGCAAAAGACATAGAAGATAAAATGTGAACAAGTAAATAAATATTCACCTTTTTCAGAATCCATGAAAAAATAGATAAAAGGAATTGAAACTATTTTAGATAAGAGTTTAGAGATAATTTAAGGGTTTAATTTTTGTAATATTAAATTTCAAGCAATATATAATTCATGCTATGTATCGGGATAAAAATTCAACCACAAAATCTCTTTTTAGAAAAAACTGTATTATACTGAATTTTGTGCATCGTAGGAATGGTTGTAGTCGTAATTTAAGTGGAAAATAGAGATTCAAGTGATGGCCTTAAATATGGATTATTTAGTTTCACTTGAATGTCTTCTTTTATGTCATTTTATAAGAATACATCAAAAATGGTAGTACTTACATCATAAAATAAAAATGACTAAATTTCTCCTTTTAAATGTCCATAAACTTATTGCAATCACATTTAAAGATGAAGTAAAATTATATATACACATTTGAAATCAACAATTGTTTTTGAAATTTGCTCTAATGGTTCTAAGAAGGGATCTAGGTTATAGATAGTTCCTTAATTTCAGAGGTAGAGCTAATGCTGAGACTCAGTTGAAGTCAAATTTCCTAATTAAAAAGAGAAGAAAACTGAAATCCAGAGAGTAGAGTGACTGGTCTAGGGTTAAACAATGATTTCCCCATGTTGATCCTCCCCTCTCCTCTATTTGTCCCTCTCCATATCTATCTCCATCTCTCCTTTCCAACTCCCACTCTTATGTTGATCACTCCTCAGTAAGGAAACTCATCCTGATCTAAATCAACCATTGTTTTAAGTTAGAGTTCAGAGAGTTGTCTGTAGATACTGAGAATCAAAGCAAATTGGCCAGCATCACAATCAATAGAAGACAGAGACTGAAGTTGAACTCAGGTCTTTCTAGTTTCAAATTACTTTCTATCCACTACCCTATACAGCCTCAGAGTCCTTTTTCTATAACATACCTATAACCACTAATATAAAAATACCTGTGATATTACTACAGATTTGAACAGGATTTCCCAACAAACATTAAATTAAATTAAATTGAAGAAATAATTACTAAGGTCTTATTGTGCATTATATTTCCTCTGAAACCTTTGATACAGATATCCTTTCTACACTGTGAGGGTTAAGGACACAACATCTTCAAACATGGAAAAATCCATGTAACATTTTTTGATCCTCCCTTCATATTAGAAAAGTAGTCAATGTTTTTTAATGAGGTGTTTGTAGTACCTTATGTACATCCATGAATTACTAAACTTTTAAAGATATCTCTATATTCCTAGCCTTTGTGTGTCACCTGGTGGTTTTCATGCCTTTTTTCACAAACATTAACCTTTTACTTACTTTAACTTTAAAAAAATAAATTGTATATATTTATAGTATAAAAGATAGAATATGTATTAAAAGATATGTTCTATCTGCTGCCGGACATTATTCCTAATCTGATGAATACAATGAGTAGGATACAATAAAATGAAACTTCAAAAGAGTTGCCTTAGAAACAGACTGACAGATGAGCATTTCCTTTCCTTTGGAACCTTCTTTAAAAAGTTTGCCCATCGCTGCTCTAGATTGCTGAGATCATTTACCCCTAGCCTATCCCACTCTTCTATTTTTCTTAGCCAGTACAAGATTGTTTTAATAATCACTGCTTTATAGTACATTTTAAGATCTAGTACTACTAGACTACCATCTATCATGCTTTTTCATTAGTTCCATTGATATTCTTGACCTTTTGTTCTTCCAGATAAATTTTGTTATTATTTTTTCAAGTTCTATAAGATAGTTCTTTGGTAGTTTGATAGGAATGGTATTGAAGCAAATTGATTTAGATAAGATTGACATATTTGATTATATTAGCTCAATGTACCCATGTGCAATTAATGATTTTCCAGTTGTTTAGAACTAGTTTAATTTGTGTGAAAAGTTTTTGTAATTTGTGTTCATATAATTCCTGTGTTATCTTGGCAGATAGATTCCCAAATATTTTATATTGTCTAGCGCAGTGATGGGCAAACTATGTCCCGCGGGTCAGATGGTGCCCCCTGAAATGTTCTATCCAGCCTGAGCATTTCCTTTCCCTTGGCCCCTTCTTTAAAAAGTTTGCCTGGGGGCAGCTGGGTAGCTCAGTAGATTGAGAGCCAGGCCTAGAGACGGGAGGTCCTAGGTTCAAATCCAGCCTCAGACACTTCCCAGCTGTGTGACCCTGGGCAGGTCACTTGATCCCCATTACCCACCTTTACCACTCTTCCACCTAGGAGCCAATACAAAGAAGTTAAGGGTTTAAAAAAAAGTTTGCCTATCACTGGTCTAGAGTGTTTTCAAATGGAGTTTCTCTTTCTAATTCTTTATGCCGAGTTGCATTGGAAATATATAGAAATGCTGATGATTTATGTGGGTTTATTTTGTATCCTGCAACTTTGCTAAAGTTATTAATTATTTTCAATAGTTTTTTGTTGATTTTATTGTTTTCTCTAAATATGCCATCATATCATCTGCAAAAAGTGATAGTTTAGTTTCCTCATTGCCTACTTTACTCCCTTCAAATTGTTTTTTCTTCTCTAATTGCTATTGCTAACATTGCTAGTACAATATTAAATAACGGTTGTGATAATGGGCATCTTTGCTTCACTCCTGACCTTATTAGGAAGGCTTCTAACTTATCCCCATTCCAAATGACACTTGCTGATGGTTTTATATGATTTTAATAAAAAAAAACCACCTGTTTATTATTTTGAGGAAAGGCCCTTATATTCCTATACTTCCTAGTGTTTTCAATAGGAATGGGTGTTGTGTTTTGTCAAAGGCTTTTTCTATAACTATTCACATAATCATAAGATTTCTGTTAGACTGATTGTTGATATGTCCAATTATTCTGATGGTTTTCCTAATATTAAACCAGCTTTGCATTCCTGGTATAAATCCCACCTGGTCATAGTGAATAATCTAAGTGATATATTGCTGTGGTATCTTTAGTATTTTATTTAAGATTTTTGCATTTATGTTCATTAAGGAGACTGATTCATAATTTTCTTTCTCTGTTTTTGGCCTTCCTCATTTTGGTATTAGTACCATATTTGTGTCTTAGTAAAATTTTAAAAAGACACATTTTGTCATTTTTACATATTACTTAAAATTATTAGGTTTCAGGTTTAGAAACATATCATTTAGGTTTAAGAAACAAATTTAAATTTCTTTTATCACTTTTTTTATGGTTCTGGCATTCTATTTTTTTTCCTGCACAAGTCCTATTCTGTCGATACATCTCCTTTATATATTGATGAATATTTTCTTCAAGAAAAAGGCAGTGGAAAATGACCTCTGGATATCTGGCAAGACATCCTGCAAAGACTTCAATTATGGGCATAGCACTAAACATTTGTCTAGGGACAAGATGAAAATAAGCTGAGTGGTCTCTTACAAAAAGGTTGGTGACCAGGTAATTGATTATAATGTTTTGACTATGATGTATGAAATTAACACAAAAATGTAACTCATAGTTGACTTGTATGTATTAAGGTAAGACACAGAATGACAGTGTAGTTTCTGACTTCCAAAATGGGCCAATGGAAGCCACCCTTCAAGGCCTATGATCCAACAGCATGGCATGAGTATTTCCTAGACATAAGACCAGATGACCCAGACCATCCAATCAAAAGCCAAGTAGGTATAAACTTATGGACAAGATATAAGAGCCAAGACAAGTGGGAACTGAACTCCTTGACTTCAGTCCCTTCCTGAACTCAAGCCCACTCCTGAGCTGGCCTTAATTATTTTTGGCCCAATCATGACATTAGCTGGACTCTGAAGTTGCTTGTGAAATAGACCAGAGCCTGTGGGGAATCTTGGACATGATGAAGCAGAATCATATGACCAGAGACTTTCAGTAGTTAGACGAGTAATATTACTTCTCTCTTTACTAAATTAGTACTTACAAATTTAGTATGAAGTGTTTAACATTAATTTTTATTTATTACTATAGGTACTTGTGAACCATGTACTAAGGTATAGGAACATTTGAATTTGTGTCAATGAAATTGGCCTTAAAATGATTAAATTAAAGATATTAATATATATATATATATCTATCTTTAAAGGCTTATCTGCTAAGCATTTGCAATTTGGGGGGCAAGACTGGGAAATAATTCTTATTTGTTCACTAATACATTAGTACTTCCATTGTGTCATGGAGCAATGTTTTTTATATATTTGTTTATTTTGACAGTGGTAAATGGTCTTTTCTAAGAGATAAATACATTCAGTCAAGGTCATAAAGTCAGAAAACTCATTCTGCAGTCTTTGAGTATTCATGTTAATGCTGAAGATATAAATTCTAATTATCAATGAACTTATGAGCTAATTTGACATAAGTAGGAAATGTCTATTTCTATCCAGAGAATTAATAAACTTATGAAGTTCATATGAATGACTTAAAAGTTTCATGAAAATCATGGGATTCTATGATTTAGTGGGAGTTTGGGTTAGGATAGGACCTTTTCACTGGGTCTGAATTAGATAATCACCTTTGCTATTAGCATCGTGCTTGGCCCACAGCAGACATTTGATAAATGTGTGCTTGATTGCTGTAGCCTAATGAGGTGTTCAAAAAGCTATACATAGTTCTATATTTATTTAGCTATTACTTATCTAATATAGTCAATGTGCCTTAAATTTTACCATTCCAAGTACTCTTTTATGTCTTCAGAAAGTTCCTTTAAAAAGAAACTGTTACACTTATCAATTTAAACTACCTGTATCTCTTAGTGCATTAGTTTAGGTCAATTTATTAGCAAAACTGGATGCTGAGAGAAGGTGGGATAAGACAGCTAACTATTAACAGAAGTCAAGAACCAAAGCACAGTCCTTGAGCAAGGATCGCTGGCACACAAAAGCAGTTCCCCACCCCACCAATGAGTTACCACACTGAAAGGTCCCAGGCAGGCAGTGGGTGAACATCAGGACATTCTAAATCTGAGTGCTGGCACTATTAGGGAAGTAAAAGTACTGAAGACAAAATAGGCCTATTGGCAGGAAATAGTGTACCCAATAATATTAATAGTGTTATATGATAGAATGCTATTGATATTTTCCCAGTATTTTTATTCTTTTAGACAGGATATATAAGGAGTTCGGACATCCTATAAAGTAGGAGGTAACATCGTGAAGATAGTTCTGAAATATTAACACTGCAAAATATATTTGCCCAATTCAAATTCATTTGAGAGATTATTTTAATATATCTTAGTTGATATACTGCCCAAAATAAATCCAATGTTGTTACATTTCCACACAAATTCCATGTTGAATCAGCACTAAATTGTTTTGAGTTTATAAACCCATGAAATATTATTCTTTGGCAAGCATTTTTGTATTTTTAATAACTGTTCATGATTTAAAAATATGATACATAATTCCACTTTCTGAGAGGAAAACAGTAATATAATGTGTCTATACTACATATATTTTTGTATACACAGAAATGTATTTGTATAAAATGATGGAGTATGTTTTCAGGTAGATGAATGTCTCCAAGTATCATTATCACTTGCAGAGTTCTAGGGATACATCAGGAGAGAAACACAACACCCCCATGGCTTATTTACTTGATTGATCTTACCAGGAAATTGTACATGTTTTCATGACCACTATATAGCATAATCTCTTGTAACTATTACTTATAGCATATGAAAATAAATTTACCTGACAGACTCGACAGCAGCAAAAAGCTCTTGAAGTTTCCTATATAAATAATATGCAAAGCAACTATATATTTACTCCATGGACTTTAATGGCCTTTCTGCATTTTAAAACCTACATAATAAACATATACTGTTAGTTTATACAAATATGCATATGAAACTGGGAATAATATCTTATAGGTATAAACAGAAAATTACCAAGTATATACTTAACCAATCTCAAGTAGATGTTTCTAAGGATTTTTCCCTTTTAAATCTGTTGGAGCAATAATGTACAATTTATAACATTACAAAACCCACTTTCATAGAATGGGAAATGAGTAAATTCAATACAAAAGATCTACATTATGCAAATCAAATGTTAATATCCAAGAAATTCATAATAATATTTAAATCTTTTAGAAATTTTACCTCCTGCCTTTCAATTCATACAGTTTATTCATACACATGTATATGAAATCAACAGCTTCTTGTTGGTTTCTTTTGAAGCTCTCATGGATTATAGACATGTATAGGAAACAGAGTATGGGAATTAAAAAAAAATAAGAAAAATTACTTCATCCAATTCTATGCCATAAAGTAGTAAATAAATTAAATAATCTGAGTCTGTGGCCTATTTCACCTTGAAAATCTTTAGGTTTGGGGATTCCATCACATTTGAATGTACATTTCTGGTTTTGTTGTTATTGTTGTTTTGTTTTGCCTTCCTGGTCAAGAAGTTGAATTCAGAAGTTATTTATCAAACAGCTACAATATGCAAAACATCATGGCAGTGACTAGAAGGATACAGAAAGTATATATGACATGATCACTGTCAGGATAAAGCTCAGTGTTTATTAGGAGATAGGACACATATGTCAATGATTATTATTCATCTTGATAATTATTACATGTGCCTAAAGTAAATTGCTATATGAGATCATTTAAGGATGTTTGAGGATAAGAAAAAAATGGCTACTTTATATATATATATATATATATATATATATCCCAAATGTTTACAAGATTCATTTCCATATAGACATAGTGAATAAACTATCCTTCTGTTTAAAAGAAAAATGTCATATCTTAATTAATAGTTAAGTAAGTATAGTATACATCATAGAAATTAATTATATATTAAAGAATACAAGGGAGATAATAAAGATAATTGACACATTTTCTCACAAATATTAAATAGTATCAATGGCAGCTACTATTCATATGAAACTTGAACATACAACTCATACATGATTATGAGCTAGAAAGTATCAGATTTGGAGAAGAACCAAGTTTTCCTGATTCCAAATCCAACTTAATTGATAACTACAGTTTTAAAAAAGTATGTATATGTGTGGGTGGGGATGGGTGTGTGTGTATGTGTGAGTACATCAGAGTCTTGTGAATGACTGTCTCAATTGTTCATAGTTCCTAAAAGAGAATTAACAGTAGTGTTGCTGAGTGCAGGTATGCCACACAGTGTAATGCTACATAATATTTTTCGATAACTATCCCTAAACAGTGCAATGTCAGTCACAGGTTCAATGAAGAGTTCAGAGAATTAGCTTCATAAAAATCCCATTATAAATGCTGTCTATTTGTAATCAACTATTTATTCATTTACTTATTTACTCATTTATTTATTTCAGAAAGATTTCAGATGATGCTAGGGGTAAAAAGTACCAGAGTTAAGTTGAGTAGTGTTGTCAGGCTGGGGAATGGTAGCTAGAGCAAAGTTGGTGGTGGGTAATTGGTTGAATAGTGTTAGAGTGAGTGTTGTGTCCATGTAGAAGGATTGGTTTAAAGTAAGTTAATAGAAATCTTTTGAAATGGCAGGAGTTGGAATAATAGCACTGCAAAAATATTTTTGCCTAGGTATAAGCAAAGCATTTGAAAAAGTACACTTAACACATTAGTTTACAGAATTAGAATATAAAAATCTCAAAGTGATCAGATGAAATTCAAGAGCAAGCCTTTCCTTTTGATTAAAAACAATAACAATTTTTAAAGTACAGGTGGGTCAGGAATGGGCAGATAACAATTTCAAAAGATATACATTTGTGACTGATGTCAAACTCTAAGCAAGGCAAGAGTGTGATGTGGCAGTCAAAAAACTAATAGAATTTGGGCCTCTACCTGGAAAGGAAAAGATTATAGGAAATAAGGAGTTGCTAGTTCCTTTGTATTGTGCTTTAGTTAGAAGGCATCTAGAATATTGGATTAAGTTCTTGATACCAAAGTTTAAAAAGAATATTTATAAGTTGAAGAGCTATAAAAATGAAGGCAACACATGTGGTAAGGAATCTGAATATATGCCATGTGAGAATCAATGGAAGGACCTGAATATATTCAGTTCAGTGAAATAAAGCTTTAAGAGAAAGATAATGGATTAAGTAGTAAAGGACTTGAGTAGCTAGGTGGCTCAGTAGATAGAGAGCCAGGCCTAGTGACTGAAGGTCCTGAGTTCAACTCTGGCTCAGAGAGGTACTCTGTGATCCAAGGCAAGTCACTTAACCCCAATTGCCTAACTCTCATCACTCTTCTGCCTTGGAACTCATACTTAGCATAGGTTCTAAGAAAGAAGGTAAGTTCGTTTGTTTGTGTTTATCAAAAGACTGCCTTGGGGAGGCAGCTGGGTAGCTCAGTGGATTGAGAGCCGGGCCTAGAGACGGGAGGTCCTAGGTTCAGATCCGGCCTCAGACACTTCCCAGCTGTGTGACCCTGGGCAAGTCACTTGACCCCCATTGCCTACCCTTACCACTCTTCCACCTATAAGTCAATGCACAGAAGTTAAGGGTTTAAAAAATAAAAAAAAAAATTAAAATAAAAAAAAAAAAAGACTGCCTTGGCTACCAGTTACACATTAATAGATTTGTTCTGAAGGAAACAAAGGATCCCAAGGTGTAAGGATGGAGGGCAAAGGGAAGAATCTTGGAGGCACAGAATGTTGCAAGAGAGGAGCATGAGAGAAGAACAACTGTTGGGGACAGCAAAAGATTCTGGGAAGAATTGCAAAGTACTAGGTCTTCAGTTTGGGGAGCTCAAGGAGAGTAGAGGTGACGAATGAGCTCTGATTGAACCGAGGGCAGTCTTTAGAATTTCTCCATCTGGAACTGAAATCCTGACAACCTGTTTTTTGCCTCCAGACATATTCTCAAGTCCAATACCTTATCATCCTGTCCTTTTGAGGATTTATGGACTCCATCTGGGAGCAGATCCCCCAAAACCCACTTGCAGTCCTTGCCTTACAGAGAGACCCTAATCAACTGATTTCTAGATATAGCTTATAAATTAGATATAGAATTAGAGGGTTGGAAATGAGAAGCTTGGGTTAGAGACTGAATTGGCTCCCCAAATGAAAGACCTCAGATTAGAGATTAGGGCAACCTACTTCATCTGACTACCACCCTTGTCATTCACCCTTATCAATCACCCTGATATTCTTATTAAATATCTTTGAAAGTAGGATAGTGTTCCAAGTTTATTCAAGGACAAGAAGGGAAGGAGATAGTACTGCTTTGCTTGGCAGAATCCATCGTTGAGCCAGATCCCCCATGGTGCTATCAACCAGATTAAGGGGAAGCTTATGTGAACCCTGGTTCTGACCAACACTGAACAGGGTCACCCCATACCTCTTCCTGTGTGGAAGCCTTCCCACCAATCTGTGAGGGCCGGCATGCCTTACCTGATCACCCACAATTCCCCTTCAAGTGTCTCCTAGTAATAGCGGCTCTATAAGAGTGGGAAAAGAGAGTTATCACACTGAGCCATCTCTCTTCCTCACCTGTTCTCCTTCCATCTGGGCCATTAATATAAAGGGAAGAACAGAACACATTCCATGTGTTGTGGACATTCAATGCAAAGGTACAGAAACTGAAGCTTGAGTGTTGGGTGTTATGAATAGTATGTAGACAGTATGCCTAAATCAAAAACTGGAAGGAAGAAAATAGTATGTCAGAATTCCAGAAAAAGTAATAAGGATATAAACTATGAAGAAATTTAAATGTTAAAGAAAAGCATTTGTATGAGATTCTATAGGAATTGGACCTTGCTGAGAAAGAAGTTGACAATCAAAACTATATTTTAGGAAGCTAATTTTTGCAGCTGAATAAAGAATGGATTAGTGTGGAGAAGCATGATTTAAAGAAAACAAATAGAATCTTATTTTAATAATCCAAGAAAGAGGTTATGAGGACATGAACTGTAATGGTGGCTATGTGAGAGAAGACAATATTTGAAAGGAATACCATGGAGATAGATATGATAAGGTATCTCAACTGACTGAATATGTGTGGTTAATGAGAGGAAGGAATCAAGGATAATAATGAGGTTGTGAGCCTGACTGATGAGAAGGATGGTGGTAGATTATAAAGAGAAAATCTCTATTAATTGTCACTGATTTCCCAACTCTAGTTTGGCAAAAAATTGGTGAAAGGAGAGAATAAAAAGAAAGATGAATACCTAAAACATGAATAAATAAATTTTATATTATTTAATGATTGAAATGTAACTTGTAACTTATTATTTGATAATGTGATCACTGCAGCATAGAAAATGACATGATTTGTACCATTCCTCATCACTCAGTTAAGCCTGTATTTGATTTCAGTTTAGGTTCTCAAGAGGGGTCTGGTAGAAACTATACAAATAGGTAGTCAGTGGATTAAGTCTAGGTCGGACATTTGATTTGGGAAGGGCAAAGATTGAACCTATGTATATAGGGAGATAGGTTGATTGAGATCAACTTCAGAGATGAAAAGAATATTAATATAACAATTCCTTCCTCTTGGAGCATGTGAAGATGTTTGACACCTGTCAAAGGAGATGTCTATTGAGAATGTATAGATCTCCTATATCTGTTTCCAGTTATGCTTGACTCATCACCAGACTGATTTCTTCAGTTTGCTGATGAACTGGGAAATGAATAAGGAAGAAGAAGCAGTTTATGACTGATTTTTGAGGCAGTTTTTTAAAATAAAAGATGTGACTTCAGTTGAGAGTTGGAAGGAGAATCCTTTCAAACCTTCTTCCTAATTAATTATTTAGAACATGGGCCTAAATAGCTGTGCATGCACCAGGGTCACCTGTATTCTGTGACTCTCCTTTTATGTTTCTTTTTTTCTGTCCATGATTTGTAAACATAAAAATTTCCTTCAATGTCTATGAATGTCTATGACGTGGGCAGCAGCCACCACATGTTTGTATCAACAATAAAAGGATTTTATTTAGCAAATAAAACTTCCTCATCAGAGAGTGAAGCACTTGGAAAATTCACTTATTATTTGATGTATCTGTTTTTAGTAGTAGTCAAATGTGAACTAATTACACCTTTGCAAAATCTATTTATGTCCTAAAGAAGCTAAAATATTATTCTCTTTATTGATTATACTAGTAGGAATACATTTTATTCTAATTTAATCTAATCTGATTCTTTCATCACTTAATGTTGTCATTTCTGTTTGGAAATAAAGAAGAAAAAAATTTCCCTAATGGACACTCAGACATCAGAGGATTAGGGATTTTTTTTTTGGCAGAGCAGAAAAGGACATATGTTGTTTTAGGACATCAGTGGTCTCTGGTGAGTAGTATTTAACTAGATGCTATACTTGACTAGGACACTAGAACAGAGTGAGTGTATTTCATTGCAGCCAGAAAGACAGAGACCTAGATGTTAATCTTGTGCATGAAGTATCTTGCATTATTACAATGAGAACACTGGCTGAAGGACCTGGGGATATCTAGATTGAAGAAGATAAGATTCAGGGGAATAATAGTTATCTTTGCATATTTGAGGGATTTTAACCTAGAAGAGATATTAGATTTTTTTCTACTTGGTCCCAGAGACAACTATGGAAAATGGGTGAAAGTTGCAAAGAGGCATATTTAGGCTTAATTGGGTGGTCTGGTGTGGTGTAGAATAAGGGACTTCATAAAAATTAGAATTATCTAAAATTAAAATTAACCAACCAGGAGACAGTGATTTTTCTCTTCCTAGAGGTTAAAATGCTTCAAAGCTTCGAATATGTTAAAGAAAATTTCATTTTTCAATTGCCGGTGGGACTATATGACCTTTGATATATCAACTTGAAACTTCTGAGTGAGGAGAACTGCTAGAAGGACTCCTGAATTTTAAAATTAAAACTTGCTCACAATGCCTACTGATTAACTATATACAACTCTATAGTGTTGGTTGTATATGTTTTTGCTTTATTTTTTTCTGGGTTTGCCTCTCTTTAACCAATGCTAATATCAACACAAAACACTGCTTGCATACTTACCTTCTGCCTTAGAATTGATAATAAGTATTGGTTCTAAAGCAAAAAGCAGTCAGGGCTAGGAATTTGGGGTTAAGTGATGTGCATAGGGTCACCCATCTAGGAAATATCTGAGGTCAGATTTAACCCCAGATCTTTCAGTCTCCAGACTTGGCTCTCTATTAACTGAATCACCTAGGACCTAGGTGCTCTTATATATAGGCTGATTTAGGCTGGAATTTAAAATATTTTGTCAAGTGCTTCATAAAATCTTTCTATTTCTACCTCCTCTGGAAAAAAAAGCCCCAAAGTTGTAGCTGGCTGCATAACCTTGTTATAAATAATAAGCATGAATCTTTTTAGATGAGGTCTTCAAATGTCCCATAAAATTATATTTCTTTTTGTTCTTAGAAACATTATGAAAAGGGGTAGCTGGGTAGCTCAGTGGATTGAGAGCCAGGCTTAGAAATGGGAGGTCCTAGGTTCAAATCTGGCCTCAGATACTTCCCAGCTGTGTGACCCTGGGCAAGTCACTTGACCTCCATTGCCCACCCTTACCATTCTTCCACCAAGGAGCCAATATACAGAAGTTAAGGGTTTAAAAAAAAAGATTTTGCACAAACAAAACCAATGTAACCATGAGTAGAAGTGAAACAATAAACTGGGGAAAATATTTATAACAAATCTCTTCTATAAAGGTCTAACTTCTCAAATTTATAGAGAACTATCTCAAATTCATAAGAATACAAGCCATTTCCCAAGTGAAAAATGGTCAAAGGTCATGAATAAGCAATCTTCAAATGAAGAAACAAAGCTAGTGATAATCACATGAAAAATGTTCTAAATCACTCTTGATTATAAAGATAAACATTTAAGCAACTGTGAAGTACTACCTCACACCTATCAGATTGGTCAATATGGAAGTAAAGGAATGTGGTAGATGTTGAAGGGAATCTGGCAAAATTGGTACACTAGTGCATTGTTGGTAGAGTTGTGAACTGATCCAACCATCCTGGAGAACAAATTGCAATTATGCCCAACAATCCATAAAACCGTGTATACCATTTGATCCTTTAATACCATTCCTGGTTCTATATTCCAAAGGGATAATAAAAAATTGCAAAAGACCTCCTTGTACAAAAATATTTATAGCAACTCTTTTTTTGTGGTGGTAAAGAATTTGAAATTGAGTGGATGTCAATCAGCTGGGGAATGGCTGAACAAACTGGTATATGATGCTGATGGAATATTATTGTGCTATAAAAGATGATAAGCAGGATTATTTCAGAACATGCTGGAAAAATCTACATTAACTTATGTGGAGCAAAATAAGTAGAAATGAGAGAACATTGTACCCAATAACAATGATATTACATAATGACCAACTCTAAAACTTGGCTATTCTCAACAATGTAATGTTCTCATACAATTTTGAAAGACCTATGATGGGGAATACTATCAACTTCCTGAAAAAGAACTGTTCAAATGAAATGAGAATCAAAGTGTAGTATCTTTAACTTCAGTTTATTTACAGTTCTATTTTGGGTTTTGGTTTTGTATGAGTGTGCTCTTACAACAATTAACAAAATGGAAATTTTGCATAATAATAAATGTGTGGCCAGGATAAAATTGCTTACCATCTCTGGCTAGGTGGAGGGAAGGGATGAAGGGAGTCAATTTGGATCTTTTAATTTTGAAAAACATATGTGTAGAATTATTATTACATGTGATTGGGAAAAATAAAATACCTTTGAATTTAAAAAAGTCTTGCTTCTAGTCACACATGTTTATAGCCACCAAGATTCTTTCCTTTTTATTCTTAATTCTTTCCTCTCATGTCTCCTGATGTGTTAAATGCCAAGTTCTGTTAATTTTATTTTCATGTTTCTCATCTATACACTTGCTCTGACTCACACAACTCCTACTCCTATTTAAACCCCAAATACCATTCACTTAAATCTATTGCATTATTTTCCAAAAATGTTCTTACTGCATCTGATAAATCTCCTTCACAGTTCTCAAAATGTCTAAAGTACAGGATTTGGTCATATCAATCCCACAGTCAAAAACATTTCTTGGCTACCCATTTTACAGGACAACCCAAAAACATTTTCATTTATACTGACATTTAAGGATTTGTACAATCTGTCTCTGAACTCCATTTCGACAGCTCTTTTTAATTCACCATTATAGGCTAAGTGAACTACTTGCTTTTCCTCTTAATATACCTGGAACACTTTATTTTCAGTATGTTGTTCATCTGAAGAATATTAGTATTTATTATAGGATATGGATGACCCTGGCACTGGACCATCCTGTTGGGAATGCTGGCATCAAAGAAAGTGTCATCCTCTAGGAGCAAAGAAAAAAAGGAGTAGCTCAAAAGAAATGTGAAATATGTCAATTTAGAGACATTTCCATCCTAAATGTTTATGCAGGTTACTTGTGTGTGTGACCTGTGGTAGATTTCTTCCTCTTATACCCACTTAAATATGCCTCATTTAGAATTCCACCTCTAAATCTTCCTCTGCCTAAAAGGAAAACAAATTTAATCACATTCCCACCTGATAACCTTTAAAATCTCTAGTCAGTTATCAAGTCACCTCCAGCCCTCTTTCTCTTCAGAAGGTTAAATAATTAGTTCTTCAATGGCATGGTTTTG
Source organism: Gracilinanus agilis (assembly GCF_016433145.1). NCBI lineage: Eukaryota > Metazoa > Chordata > Mammalia > Didelphimorphia > Didelphidae > Gracilinanus > Gracilinanus agilis. Next base: position 368,638,886 of record NC_058130.1, read on the forward strand.
CCAGCTTGATCAACCTTGCCTGGATATGTGGCATTCATAATTAACCACAATATTTAACATGTTGTCTGATCTGGCCCCGGGGGGAAAATATTATAAAGTGTCTTATTCTGGTTGCTATTAAAGCAATATGAGAGAAAATGCCATCAGAATCGCCACCATTAACAGCAACAAAAACAACAGAAGCAGCAATTTCAATGATGAAAATAGTCTAAATACTTGCCAAATGAAAATCTCTACTAGACTTTGAAGAGGTGACAGGAATTTACCAAAGAAAAGAGGTCTCAGAAGCACCTATAGGAGGACATATATGCCCCCAGTAAATATAATAATGCCATAAAATACTTCTGAAGAAATAGGCATGATTGAGGGCAGTTAGGTAGTTCAGTGGATAAAGGGCCTAACCTGAAGTCAGGAATGTCTAAGTTCAAATTCACCCTTAGACACTTATAAACTGTATTACCTTGGACAAGTACTTCCTTATCTGTAAAATGTGATAAAGATAGAAATGGCAAACTATTCTGATATCTTCCCCAAGAAAAATCCAAATGTGGTCACAAATTATGCAACAATACTGAAATAACTAAGTTATCATAACAAATAGGCATGGAAGAATATCCCATGGGTATAAAAACTGTTGGACTTGATCCCTGGCTGTTCTTAATAAAAAATGTAGATAATTTTGGAATATATATTGTTGAGAAGATACATGGAGTGTTATGGTTGAGATGAGCAGTTAGAATATGGTTTAGATAGACTTTATATTAAGTAATGCAACTAGATAAAAGTTGAGGGATTGTGCTTCCATGTATTTTGAACACATGAAAGTACTATTCGGCTTCTCAATTCAATTCAATAAGCATTCAGTGATGTTGTGAGGGTTTATTTAGCAATTAATTAAGTATTAGTGTTGGACCTAGCAGGAAGGGCTGGAGAATTCCAAGATGGAATGAAGGAGCAGAAAGTAGGGCTTGTGCTCTGAGAGTGAGACTCCATTAGTGGTTGGATATAACTGTTGCTAACCATGGGAGATCTCAGAGTTAGGGAAAAACTGCATCCTGATTCCCTGGGATCCTGAGAGGTGAAGGCTTTCAGCAAGTGGACAAGACCTGCAGAGCTGCACCAAGTGGGGAAGTGGTTTGGCATCTGGTGGACAACATTTCAACCTCACTCTCCCTACCTGGGTACCTTGAATCACCTGGTGGAGTTGGCTCTTGGCATCCTGTGACCATCCTTGGATTACCGTGATACCCCAATTGCCCTTTTACTGTGCTGACCAAACCTGGCTGGAACCAGGTTTGAAGGAGCCTTCCCTGTGACTACAGTACTGCTCCTTTGAGCCCTGCCTGGCTTAGGTCAATTAGGATAGAGTAAAGTCCTTCCCTGCCCCCTGTGTTTTGCCTTTAGGTTTTCAAGTGTAGAAATCCCCTAACCCATCCTTTATTTAGTTTCCTTCAAATAAACTGCATAAACTTTACCTTTGCCTGCTGGTTCCATAGACCCTGGCCTAGGGTGAGCTGGGTGTCCATTTGGGCCAACTGCCATTCTTGTGTCCGATAAAACAGTGAACCCTGGTCTCCCTATCCTGGTTGGTCCTGTCTCTCCTTCAACCCAATGTGTACCCACAAACCATTTAGGTTATATTTTAGCATCCCTGCTGCCCCACCTTTTACAGTGAACATCTATAATGATTCAAGCACAGTGCTCTTCAGGGAAGTGGAAATTGTGTTTTGAACCTTGAGGTGAAAACCACCATAGAAGTTGGGTTGCTTTGAAGATGAACATTCCTTTAGGAAATATGGAGATAATTGGAAAATAGCCTGTATACAGTTTGTAAGGTTGAGACATTGTTTCTTAATCTTAATTAATTAATTAATCATGGAGCAATTCTAATATTTGTGTCCAATGATAGTAAAGCACTGAGTGGCACATACTTGATTGGCAGAGCAAATACATCCCTCCTCCAAATTTGAATAGAAAAAGCGACTCCAAATGCCATAACAGAATAAGTAGTTATTAAGTTGAAGAACATTTAGTAGTGAGTTTGTTTCAAAGTTTAATCAAATATCATCTCTGAAATGAAGGGGTTTAGAAATTTATACTCACATGAGAATACCACAAATTTCACCCTCATCTATAATTTATTTGGTGATTGGTAGATCACCAAGAAGGGATCTTTTATCAACTGCCACTTTCTCTTTAACATATCCTTGTATTGTTGTCTGGGGATACTGAGAATGTATAGTTTGCAAAGGATCACAGAGGCAGCAACAGAGAGGAAGTTTGAACTCAGATCTTCTAGCCTTAGAAACCAGATCTCTATCCCCTTTAACACCCTGCCTCCATCACACATAAAGTCTCAGAATATGACTTAAAATCCCATTTTCAAACTTAGTTTCAACAATTACCCAATAGAAATCCTCAACTCCATCCAGAATGCTCTAATTATCCTAAAATTATTCAGTTCTGTCCCTTCCATAAAACCTGGAAAAGATCTTAACTTTAAGAAGATGAATAGAAATGCAAGATAGTGAGTGTTATATCTTAATTAAATGCTACAGTCAATGTGTACTACAAGAGTTCAGTGAGAGAGGAGTCTCATATAAGCAGAGTTATTATGGGAAAATATTTTTCACAAAGCTGTTCAGGTCCACTTGAAGAAAAAAATGAGACTTAAAAATAGGAGAAAACAAAAGTACATTCTATGTTAGAAATACTGCCTCAACTAAGTTGTGTAAGTAACAATACGCATGGCATGATTATGGCAGCAATAGAGAATTGTGGATTAAGTTGAACATTTTTAAAGGGGAATGGTTGGAATTAAGGTTGGAAAGCCAAGTTTTGACCATATTATGATAGCATAAAATGTCAGGATACCAAATTTGGACCTTAAACTGTGAACTATAAAGAGTTGCTAAAGTTTTATTTTGTACTAATTTTTAATAGAAAGATAGAACATGTGAAATAACAATAATTGTAGAAGTATTAGGGGAGGAAGAAAAGTGACAGGAAAAATTGCTAAGAACTAGATAATCCAGTAATTTAATAGAATACTGGAAGGGGAAGGGAAATGGAAGCAAACACATTAAAAAGGAGGAATAAAATAAACTCTGTGACTGTTTCCATGTGGGTGGGGAGGAAAAGGGAGTTTTCATAGAAATAGTTCATTTACAGTTAATTGTTAAAACCTCCAGGGAAATAAGATCACTAAAAGAAGAACAGCAAGGGATTCAGTACTATGCTTTTGTATTTGCTCACCTTTTAGAAGCAAAGGTGAAAAAGTGGAGCTAGCAAAGCACACAAGAAAAAAAAACAGCAAGAGGGGTAGAAGAACAATATTATGCAATGATTTCCAACTAAAGGAAAGAGGACCTTTCCAGAAAAGAATTAATTTTAAGATTATCAATAGTTTGTTTCTTCTAATAATTTGAAATCAAGGTAGTCCATGTTTATTGACTTCATAGATCTCTAAAGCAAAGCAAGAGGGAGACCTGATAAAATGAAGAACATAACAGAGCCAGAGAACAGTAGAACTAAAAAGAAGACTAGAAATTATCTGCTAAAACTTCATCATTTTAGAGAAGAGAAAATAGAGAACCTAAGTGGTTAAGTGACTAGCCTTAGGTGCATAGCCAGTCAGAACTGAGTCAAGATCAGAAGCCATCTCTATGTAAGTTGATATGATTTTGTCTTATGAGGATGATTTTTCAGATAGTTAATAGGATGACATAGTTTTGTAAATCCCCATTTAGGATACCTTAAGAAAACTATTATGAAAAGTCTATTTAACCCTTTTACTAATTAAATGAACAAAATAGATGTGCTACAGATGTGATCCCAACGATTGGGTTCCTTACAAAGCAGAAATTCTTGAGAAACATTTTCAGTGACCAAGCCTCCTTTCTCTCTGACAGTGGTAGAATATAGATGCAGGATGAACCATTTTAGGCATCCAGGGGTGGTCAAGGTCGTAACAATATTTCTTTGCTACCAGTGTGGTATTGAGCCAGAGGAGAGAGAGAAAAACAGACAGATACAGACAGTAAAAGAGATACAATGAGAGACAGAAAGAAGACACAGAGATTGAAACAAAGTGACACACAGAGAGAAACAGGTGGGAAGACACAGAGAGGCAGAAACAGACAGAGATATAGAGACAAAACCAAAGACAGAAAGAATCTTTCTCCACATGTGAGGTTGCACCCTGATGATTAAGTCAATATTCATTCCCTTTCTCTAAGGCTGAATCCCAACTTGGTCTAGTTAGTGATTCCTTGTTACCAAACTGCCTGGATATTACTGTCCAGAATTTACCATACATTTATGGTGACAGATTAAACAACAACAAACAGTGGACTTTGACTCCAGAAAACCAAAGTTCTAATCTTGTATATCTTTAATTAGCTTTGGCATCTCATTTTCTTTCTCACTTAATTTTTACAATCAGTAAAATAAGAAACTTGCATGATACCTGAGGCCCCTTCCAGTTGTAACTCCTATGAAATTGTGTTGTTTTAATCTTAATCTGGAACTTTCCCAGATCGCCTGTTTTACCTTTTCTTTCTTAAACTCCCTAAGGATTTATCTTTTCTCTGTCTTCAGCCTTCTTCCAATTGGATCCGTCTACTGCAATAGCCCTGAATAAAAAGTGTCTGGTATAAATATCAGAATATGATGAAGGCCTCATTATTTCCAGAGGTGAGATTGGCCTTTTCCCTCAGGTCCTTGGTTTTTTTGTTGGGTTTTTTTAACCCCTGTTTCATTGTATTCCCACTTTTTCTCAGTCATATTCAAATGAGGATAATATTAGAGTTATGTTTATTTTTGCAAAGCCTACTTTTTCTTCAGTAAGCACAAGGACGGATTCTTTGCAGAGCTAATTGACTTTCTTGTGAAACATAAAGCTTAAATACTCAAGAAAAAATAAAGAGATTGAGCTTTATAACTTTATATGCAAGATATGTTATTTATAAAACATTGGTGCTTAGTCAGATGTAGCTACAGAATAGGCAGTAAGTCCCCAGTGTACCAGCAAGTCGTATTCCAAAATTCATTTAAAAATAAGTTATTTATAACTCATAAAGCATGTTCCTTTGGAAACAATTTATTCACAAGGTGGTTATATTCCCACACAAAAGCTGAATTAAACTTTAAGCCATTTTAACTAAAAGAGTAATAGTATCCAAGGGAGGTATTTGTTCTAGGAGCAAGACACCAAATATGTGATACAAGCAAATGAGAGATCCTTTCCTGCACAAGTTCTGGGTAAAGAAGTTTCCATAGGTAGCATTTTGGAAGATATCAAGTTGTAAGATTGTACCTCTTTTTGTGGGGGAGGTGACAGAAGGGACTTTCTCAATTCCTTTATCCTACTGTTATAGTTCCTGAAGCCCTTTCCTAATTTACCCCTCTCTGATCAGCCATAATTTTAATATGGTTAACAAAAAATAAGCCATATCCTTAATATTAAAAAATTCACTAATTGCTAGTATCTAAATAAGAAATAAAGCATTCTGATTGAATAAGTTTCTATTACTAATTGAACATATTAATCCTTCCAGAAGTACTTGATATTTGAAGGCAAAGAGTAACTAAATAAAATACTGTGAAATAATTCAAATTCCAGAAAAAACATTCAGTGGGAAGTTTTCAGTAAACTGATTATATTTTTCCTAATCCATAGTTATTTAAAAACTTTCATGATACATGATTAATTGTTTCCTCGTGGGTTATTTATTTTATATGATTTACTTGTGTGCTAATCTCATTTCCTCTATAAGAATTTACATTACTTATGGTCATAGATCACACCTTCTTTATCTCTTTAGGCAATTGGCAGAAGACTTACCTGGAGTTGGTCCTCATTAAATGCTCTTATTTTCACAACTTTCCCCTTCACTGATTTTCGAAGAGTTCCAAACATCTTTATTAACATATATTTGGAAGGGTTTTTATGATCAGGAGCTCTGGTGATTGGAGAAATAAGAAAAAAGTGATTTGATAAGCAGAGACAATTGGACCATTTCCACATTGGCATATAAATATTATTGCTCTATATTGTGAATTGCAAATGGGGTGACAAGTGAGGCATTATTAATTCCAATCTTTAAGTCATCTAGAAAGTAATTTCATTATTGGCATTCTTAATGTACAATTATCATCTAATCACCAATGAGTTGACATATTATTAGAATAAAAGAACTACATTTTTATTTATATTCTTGTTATAAATGAGACTCAAAACAGAGAAATTGGAGTTAAATGGAAACAAAACTTGAGTGTTCTTACTTAGAGAGACAAAAAAAAGATCTGACACTTTTGGTCTCATAGTGGACTGAAAGTCATTAAGAAACATCATTTCATTATAAACCTGAGTATTTTATCTTGTATTGCCCACAATGCATGTACACAAGCAAATCAATATGAAAATAAATGTAACATATATTAACATCTATAATACAGGATAAAATAGATCATTTGAAGAATTTTTTAAATCAATTAATATGTTCTAGGATCTGATAACTTCAATACAAACATGGTCAAGGTGTAGAATGGTTAATGTTTTATTTGAAAATACCATTTGGAACAAAGAAACAAAAGAGGTAAAATATATGTATAATTTTCTAGATTCTCACATATCATGAAGAATTCTCATATATGACAAATACTTTCTTATTAATGTTATATTATTTATTATTATTAATATTAATGCTATAGCTATTAAAAATAAATATTATTAAAATAAAATTATTATATTTTAAGGCAGGAAAACTCACATAATGTTTATTTTCAAGTCAGCTTCCTTTGAAAAGTCAAATACATCATCAATTGATTGGGTCAAAAGGTAATGTAAATAAAAAATTAGAAGAAATTATAAACAAGAAAAAGAGTTAAGCAACTTCAGAAGACTTTAGAATACTGATCCATAAATGAAGTTACAAATTACAAAATACAAACAGAAGACTGGTGATGAACTCTTCCTACCACTTCTTAGTGGAAAAAGGAAAATGCAAAGTGAGCCACACCCTATCAGATATGGCCAAGATGATGATTTATTGTGCTTGACTGAATTTTGTTTATATATGAGTGGGGCAATGAGTTAGTTATCCAGTAATGAAAGAGAGGCAAATAACTAAAAAAAGGAATTATGAATTTATATATTATGACATATCATTCATAATATCAAATAATATTACGCTTTGGAAGAAATTTAAAGGAGTTAGCAATCAGTGAGTATTTAGAGGTCATCTAATTGAACTTCCTAATATTAAAGAAGTAATTGAAGTTCAGAGGTGTTAAATATCTTGCCTGTGACTATAAACTATTATTCAAATATACTAACTCTCCATCTTTCCACTATGTCAAACTAAGTCATCTTTAACTATTGTCGAACCTTTGAAATTATATGATTGCATTCTTTATTTCATGCTACTGTATCTAGAACTTCTTTCTAGAGAACACTGTCACATTTGGGTAGTTAATGGCCTATTTTTTATCTCCTTGATTAAAAAGGTTTAGTAGAGAACATGGGAGAGAGGAGTTCCAAAAACAGCTTTTTTTTCTTCATTTAAAAAAACATATAATCCCTATGTACAGGTAGAAATGTTCACTAAAGACTACAGGTTGTTGATCAAAGCAAAAAACAAATCAAAACTGTTTTATTCTTCTCTATGAAAAAAATAATCTTGCATCAACACTGGAATGTTGTCTTTATCCCAGATACTATTTCAAGGATTATAAATGAAATTTAGTTTAAAACCCATTATGGGATTTCTGATTTAGTGAATTTTAAAAGATCCCCAATACTCTGTCACAATGGTGAATTGAAACAACATTAATTCAATGGTGAATAGAATTGCTTTTTAGTTGCTTTGTTTCTCTTTAACGTGTAACACAAATTGGAGTAATTATCACTGGAAGTCAGTAACTTAAAGTGGCCTGAATTATATCCCTTGTTCTATTCAGTGATTGTAGTCACATAAATAACTGTGTTTGTCTATTGAACCCCAGACATTTCAGTTTGTTAGGAATTGTTTAAGCCAAATCAAATATTATTAATGCAGGCACCAAAGCAAAGCTGGATAGTGGGAGAAAGAGGTTTCAAAGTATAGAATCAGAAAGGAAAAAAAAAACTTTTCCAAAATCTAGGTAGTTTATAAAAAAGTTTAGATAACTTGTATCTTTGGGTGTCAAAACTTGGACTTGAAATGTCTCACAATTTCATTTTTAATTTTTTCTTGACTATACTTTCACTTAAAATAGACCCTTGCGAATTGATTTGCATCCATGGGGGCACTTGATTTCAGATACAATTTCTTTTAACCCCTTCTCCACCACTACTGCCTACCTGACAATATGTGAATTGTCACTGGTGTCAGCTTCTTGTTTCATTCAAACGTTGGCAGATGGAACACTTTATTTCTGAAAAGAGTTCTCCATTCTGAAGCAAACATATTGCATCACCCTTTTATTGCTTAACTGATCATACAAATTTCAAGGTGTGTGTTTACAAACATTTTGTTGTGTTTCTTCTGCTATTAGCATTCTAAGGCTTTCTCTTTCCAGGTTTCCATGGCAACTCTTGCAGAGCCCCATTCATTAGAAAGAAGTTCTGTTTAATTGATCCACTAATGTATTGCTTAATAGTAACTGTTAAGCAGGCTTTTGTTTCCAGGTCATATTTCGGGTTCACCTATTTGCATAAAAACATTTCATTAGATGAAACCAATCATTACTAGTAATTTTCTTTCTTTGGTTTTAAATAACTAAACCCTCATCTAGGTTTTCTAAATAGCAAATATTTATGTCTTGTAGAATATGCTTTCTCAATGAGTCTGGCTTGCTTTGTTTCTGTGTACTGCAAGAAAATTACAGAATAGAATATTCTAATCAGGGAAAGCAACAACAACAAAAAGTATATCTTTCTCCTGTTAAAAGTTAAATATTCAGGGGACCCAAGTAGAGGTCATCTCAAATATTTAGTAGCATGACTATAATGTGTCATTTTCAGGATTAAAATTCAGAATTGATATAATTAAATTTCACATTAGGTCAAGTTGAATTTTTGTAATGAAATTACTTTTAAAAGTGTATACCAGACCTAGTCAATAAATGAAAATGGAAAAAAAGTTAAATTATGTTGACTTGAGTTCATTTTTTGAAAATAAATAAGTGTGCTTTTGAAAAAAAATCTCACTATATTTCAAATTGATCAGAAAAGCTATATCAAACCATGTATGTGCATATGCATGCACATATGTTAAACATATGAATTACTTTATCTTAAGTTTTATCTAAATTTTCTCACAAATCTGAAGCATGCAAATACATCTTATATCTGAATATTTCACACCAGGTCCTAGAAAATTTGACCTTCCTTTGAATTTTCCATACCCTTCACTTTGATATATAATGAATTTGATTTTTTTAAAGGAAAGTGAACATATTTGGTTGTTATAGGTTAATGAGTATTCATAGTGTCTTCCATTTTTTCCAAAATTTTAGCAGTTTTTTTAGTTTATATTTTATCTATTACTCTTCAATTAGGTTACTTATTATATTTTTACTGATTTTCTTGCTTTTACCATTAGCTTGCCTATTTAAAACTCCTTAAAATTAATAACAATAAAGGAGTTGTTTCAAAATCAAATAAATCTCACTATAAAAAAATTACATTAATATAGCTTACCAAAGATACTCATACCATGCTACTAAACTGAAGAAAATGTAATTAGCACATTTAAGCTTTTCTTTTCCCCATTTTCTACCCTTCCCTTGCATCCTTGACCTCTGTGTGTCTTTGCAGAAACACTAATAGCATTAACATTATGCTACGATTAAAAAGCTAGACAGCCCAACAATGCTGCTTGACAAGATATTTTTACAATCCTTTTTGATGTCATTCAGTTAAGATTGAATGTCCTTTGAACTCTTGTAAATTAAGTGGATGTTCAGTGCCTATATTCTCATATGGTAACCCTCTGTGGTATCTGTTAGGGCTCCTACTTTATAGGGTAAAGTATTGGTTTCAATTTACACTAGCAGCACCTATAATTTTGTTAAATAGTAATTATTCTTGCAATACACAGATTTCCAAATAAGAATAAAAAAATGAAATGAAAGTCATTATGAAATGCAAAAAAAGTTACATTCACAAAGATATACAGTCAAAAAATGCAAAATCTCCCCATATATAATTCCAAATTTGAAATGTTCATACAGAGCCATTATAATGTAACACACAAAATAACAAAAAAAAAAGAAAGAAATGTTGCCCTCTGTTAAATAGCAACAAAATAGATTTTTTGGTAGTGTTTGGCTGAGGAGACATTGTTAGTAATTAATTGTAAGTAAGCTACCTTAAAATAACTCCAAAGGTCAAACATGGGATGAGATAAAAACCCAGCTTCTATTTTACTTTGGAATTTCCTTTTTTTTTTTTTTTTGGTCAGAGTAATGAGATCCTTGACAGGATTTAAACACTGAATTTCAGAGTTCATGTTTTTTTTTTCTTCTTAATATTAAAAAAAGACTTGTCTTTAGTGATTTTTAATTAGATAGTGGTGATACAACGTGTTAAGAATTTGAACTATTAAAAACCTAGGTTTTAAGAGAAAGAATTTGAACATTTAAAAACCAACCTCTTCCTATATGTATTTCCGGGAAGAATAATAGAAGGTTAAAACCCTCATGTCATCTACTTCATTGAAAAGAAATATTCGATGTTATGAAATCAATAATACACATTAAAATTTAATTTTTAATACTGCATACAAATACATATTGAGCACTGAGATTTTTGACTAAATTAACCATCTTCTCTACTAAACACATAAATTTGTTTAATTTCTATAATTAATGTATCTCCTAAATATCATCATTATTATGAGTCTTTGACTGAATCTTTCACAGGGACAACTGAATTAGATTAGATCAAAATCAGGTTCTTTTGGATTTGACATAATTTTTCTCTACAACAAAGCACTACAATAAGCAAGGTTGGTCTTACACCCAACTAGTAGGCAGACAAATGAAAGCTGTTCTGATTTCATGGATGTTTAGGCCTTTCTGTCCATTCCCCAAATACATTCATATCTGCTCCCTGATACCTGAGTTTGTACAATTAGAAACATAGCATTATGCAATATTTATATTAGAAGAGAAATGAGAGTTCATTTTTTTAAGAAATGGATCAAATAATCTTTCTAAAAAGTGTTGTTGTTGTTGCTGCTGCTGCTGCTGCTGCTGCTGCTGCTGCTGCTGCTGCTGCTGCTGCTGCTGCTGCTGCTGCTGCTGCTGTTGTTGTTGTTGTTGTTGTTGTTGTTGTTGTTGTTGTTGTTGTTAAGAGACTTGGGACATCTTAATCATCCAAACAAGCTCCTTTAAATTTGAAGAAAGAAATGATGCTTGGTTGAATTGTTGGTGTTTATGATATCCTTTAGGATGGATGACTGCAAGATTTTTGTTCCAATGGGCCAAGGACTAAGCCAAAAAATGAAAAGTGGAATTATAGTAGAGTAGGTCTTAAATGGGAGAGATGGTGAGATGGAGGGCCTTAGAAAATTAGTATCACAACTTAAATGAGTAGGCAGATTGAAACTGGTCAGAATTACTAGGCTCTACCTTGAGTATGGACCTAACCAACCAGGTACACACACAAGTATGCATACACATGCAATTGTATATGTATGATGGGTACATACATATGCAAATATACAGAGACATGCATTTATACACATATGTGTTTCTATTATAAGTACCTGGGTTTAAATGCTGTTTTTTTTTTAAATTATATGATTCTGGGCAAGTCACTTAACTTCTTAACAATTCAGAAACTTTCTAAGATTATAAGTGTCAGAGAAGATGCTTCCAACCTTCATTAGTAGAAGAAATTTTCATATGACAGGATTCCTTATATCAAGGAAATCAAAGATACAGTCTCTATCTCCTATCCTAGGATCTATATCTATCTATGTATCTATGTATCTATTTATCTATCTATATCTATATCTATCTTATGTATATGGATATACAAATATATTCATGCATATTTATGTATATGTATGTTTGTATGTATGTGTGCATGAAAGTAGACATGTGATTTATTTGATGTTATGTGGCAATTCTCTGTTCCAGAAGAAAGGAAATTAATTTTCATATAGAACTACCTCAGCTATAAAGAAGTTAAATGCTTTGTCTGGGTTCTCATAAACCAGTGTGTATCAAAGTCAATACTTGAAATCATCTTTTACTAAGCCCAAAATCAGTCTGGTCTATTTCCATGATCCTGTATTTTCTTGAATACATCTCCCTTATATCACACACACACACACACACACACACACACACACACACACACACACATTTTAGTGTTGGTTGTTCATTAGCAAAGAGCTTCCTTCAGAGTTGTCAGTGATTCTGATTTCTGACTAGGGATGTCCAGTTTGGCTTTTTGACCGAAGCCTGAACTTAATTGAACTCTCTAGCATGCACTTGCCATCTATGTTGAAATCTCTGCCTTTATCCACCATGAATATACCTTTATCTTTATCAATAATCACAACTGAAAGTGAATTCTTCCTGCTAGACTATACCTCTTTGCCCCCGTCACACATCCACTTCACGTGGGTCACAACCTATTAATGAAGGCCAAGAAAGAATGGTAGAAGCAAAGAAAGCAGATAAATGACCATTTGAATTGCAAAAGGATTCGCATTTTACAGAGGAATTTGCAGTTGGAACATTCTGGAGGGGGGAAATGATGCCATAGTACATTTAAAGTATGATTCAATTTGCAATGTTTCATACTATACACACATTTTCAGAAGCACACATATTACATTAGTAAGGCATGCCTTCACTTTCAGATTTCTGTTACTAGGCAGTCATTTAGCCTTGTCATGGTAGTCTTTTACCTGGATCATTCAAGTACTCGACTTTGTACTTATATGTATGAACACCTTCTAAATTGGATGTGTGATGGTGTTTTTCTTTACACCCTTGTTAAAAAAAAAAAGCAAAACATTTCTGACTACCATGCATGCTCTTTTGGCTACTGGCCATTGTTGTTTGCTGGAAATTTTTAGAATATACATTAGTTCAAATACTGACTATGGAAATCCATTCAATTTATTTGTCCTGCAAGCTGTCAGTGCTCTCTCCCTTTCCAAATTTCTTATAAAAATGCATACACACATATTAAATGTTCAATGAAGAGTTTGAATCATCCTCATATTATCTATAGAAGGAAAGACATGGCTTTCCAAAATACATAAACCTTCTTCCTTAAATACTGTAGCTGATATTGAAACAACACCTCTTACATCAACTGAGGACCAGAAACTCTACAACTTCAATTCATGAGGTTGTTTCCAAGTCTGAACAAATCTATTTAAGACTCTATGCTTCATCATTTATGATTAGAGAATGAAAATCTGAGATAAATGTTCAGCTTCCCTTAAGCTATATATAACTTGGCTGCCATGTATTCACAGACAATATGCAGCCATAGTAGGGAAAGTGCACTAGTCCTCTTTCCCCATACCTTCAATGAAAGGCTTGAATCATTTGTAGATGGGGAAAGAAGCAGACAGAATATTCCTATTAAAAATCCACTGAATTGGTTCCTCTTTCTGTTCAGGGGCCAATAAAAGAATCATCTGAAAATTCAAGCCCTTTCAGTTCAAATTCTCTCTAAGCCACTCCCAAGTTGTCATAAAGTCTCCATCACATTCACCTTGTTTGGCTTCTATAAGCCCACCCAACTCTTGCTCCATGGAGGTCCTCTGTGTGTGTACATTTATTTCTAAATTATTTCTGTCTCTACTTTCCTTTACACCTGAAAGCACAAAAGTCTTTTGAGAGCAGAGAATATTTCATTTCTGCATTTGTTTCCCTCCATCTCAAATAATGCCTAACATAATAGGGGCTTAATAAATGCATATTGACAAATTGATTAAATATGTATGTGTGTGTGTGCCTGTGTGTCTATTATATGAATTAAGTTGTACTTTTATCCGGGATATACTAAATGTCCCTGAAGTTTCAGTCCCAGGGTATGATGGGAATTTGTTTGTGGGAAGGATGAATGTTAATCTTAACTATAACACTGATACAAATCTACTAACTTCACAGTCTAAGTGGAAGAAGTTGGATGGGGCAGTTGCCTGAAGATTGAAAGATTTCAGAGAATACTCTCTATTTTATCAATCCAATAATTTAGTATTGCTCTTGTTTTCATATCTTTAAGGTTATAAATTCTCCTGGCCAAGGGACTGCACAAAAGATCATCTATGGATTAGATCCTACTTCTATTACCATGCTTCCACTTTATAGTTCAGTGACTTTTGTCAACAGTATAATTCAAATTTGTAGAAGCACCACCTAAAAATTGCCTTTTCCATTATTAAACTGACAACAATTAAGGATGGCAAAATTGGCACCACCATCAGTGGTGCAGTGAACAGGGCTCTCTCCTGATTCTACTGTTTTGTTAGAAATATCCATTTATAGCAGAAGATGACTACTTCTGTGATGACTACTTTGCTAAAAACTACATTCCAGCATCATATATGTAAAAGGAATCATAAAATGATGTTCTTCATCAAGATGAACTTGATTCCTATTCTTACAGTGTTAAAAAAGAAAGTAAACATCTAGTTAACAAACTAATATAGCTAAAGACTATTTAGAAATAGTTGAAAAAATCTCAATGGAACAATGTAGACAATCTGAATAGGTTTGAAAGAGTAATGGATTATTATGAAGATATTAAAGTGGGAATGAAGTTCAATGGTGATGAATGATATGATGACAATGAAGATATCTGCTTCATAGTTAAATGGTTTAATAATTTCTAGGATTGAGTGGTATGTTTAGCAACCACTAAATGAAAGTGACTGTACAATGGTTCATTCATTTTGTTTTATCATTTTGAAATTATTCATACCTTTTTTTGAAGGAAGAGTACGTGTTTAGAAGTTGATTTTCAAGAATAATTTCCAATTCTAACTTAGTAAATTGAAATGTAAAATCTGAGCTGCTTTATTTTTTCAGTGCTGTGCTACTCTATCAAGATTTGAATTTTAACACAGAGTTTATTGGTCTGTGCCACAAGTAAGAAGAAAAGTGTTAACTTTAAGTTAAATGTACAATTTGTTTTTGAACAAAAATGTTAAAAAGTGACTACTTTGGCATTCTGTATTAAATGTGTACTTAAGAAAAAAATACATATATACAGTTCACCAGAATTCCAAAGTTCTTATGCCCAAAGAGTGTTAAAAGGCTGCCTGCCCTTTGATCCAGTCATACCACTGCTGGGTTTGTACCCCAAAGAGATCATAGATAAAAAGACTTGTACAAAAATATTTATAACTGTGCTTTCTATGGTGGCAAAAAACTGGAAAAGGAGTATATGCCCTTCAATTGGGGATTGGCTGAACAAAATTGTGGTATATGCTGGTGATGGAATACTACTGAGCTCAAAGGAATAATAAACTGGAGGAATTCCATGTGAACTGGAATGAACTCCAGGAATTGATGCAGAATGAAAGGAGCAGAACTAGGAGAACATTGTACACAGAGACTGATACACTGTGGTAAAATCGAATGTAATGGACTTCTGTACTAGCAGCAATGCAAAGACCCAGGACAATTCTGAGTGATTTATGGAAAATAATATTCTCCACATTCAGAGAAAGAACTACAGGAGTGGAAACACAGAAGGAAAACAACTGTTTGAACACATGGGTTGATGAGGACATGATTGGGGATGTAGACTCGAAATGACCACACCAATGCAACTATCAATAATATGGAAATAGGTCCTGATCGATGGCATATGTTAAAACCAGTGGAAATGTGCATCAGCTCTGGGGTGGGGCTGTTTGCAGGTTGGGTGAAGGGGAAAGTAAGAGCATGAATCATGTAACCATGGAAATTTTTTTTCCAAAAAATAATATTAAAAAAAAGAATTCCAAAGTTCTAAAGCTATAGTCCACAACTAAAGTGTCTGATACAAAATAGTCATCCTCTGAACCTAGTATTCAGACAATGACAATGTTATAGAATACCTCTGAAACCAATTATTTAATTCATGCCATTTTCTTTTCACTACATTATAAAAGTAAATCAGTAAAATATATTTAATAAGACTCAATATCCATTTATTTAATGATTTTTCAATCTGACAAACACTGAATAGAATAAATAAACAAATTCAAGGACATTTGAAGGGGTATCAGTCACTTGTTTGAAATTCTGGAGCAATGAAAAGCATGAAGAAAAATTAGAGAAAATCCCTCTTGTCATTCAGTAACTATACCTTTCCAAATATAACCCAATAGAATATTATAATTTTATCTTTATTTTAACTAAAGCTTTTGAATAGTCCAACTGTTACTTTCAGTTCAATTGTTCAGTTGAGGAAGTATAAATCTTCTATATATGGATCTAACTGAACCAACATGGAACAAAACTGCTCTGATGGAATCATTTTCAAAGTAGATTCAGAACATTTCTCAATACTGCTCTGTTGCCATCCACACAGATAGAGCCTTAGAAAGTAACTAAAATCATGTTAGGGAAAAGCTATCTAGTATACTTTTGTAAGAGGTAGCAAGGCTTTATTGAAAGGTAAAGCATTTTTAAAATCTCATGCATGTTTTAAAAAAAATTCTGAGAGATTATTGTTTTAAAATGGAGACTGACATTCAAGGCAACCAGTATGCCTCTGTGGTTACAATTTCTGCTAGATCAACCTCCCACATCAAGAAGAAAGATTTTTATCTGCTGAAGAAAGTGTCATTTTGATTTTATTATCCTTTCTCACCAATTTTCTCCCTTTGATAATTAGTTTTTAGGGAAGTGAAAACTGCATGGGTAATTTGAATATAGGCTCTTATCTTCCCTTCCTTCCTCATTTTCAAATAGAGAAACTGACAAGTGACACCTCAGTTTATCTAATATCAACAAACCTCTTTTGCCTGTTAAATAATATCACTTGACACCTTTCACAAGCCCAGTTATATTAGCATGCAAATTGTTTTTTTTTCAAACAGTTGCATGGAAGATGCAGAAATTATTAGGTATAGGATTAGAAATTCTAATTAAGATGGAACCAAGCATTGGGAACCACTCAGCATTCACAATTTCTATAATCCAAATGAATTAGAATTTTAGAACTCTAGATGAGAACTATACTGAAGTGGTAACTATTTCAACTGGCATTGTTTCCTTAGCACAGTGTCTGGCACATAGTAAGCATTCAGTAAATGCTTGTGTAGTGACTATTATTTCTTCATATGAAATAATGATGGTATAACATTCCTACATGTCTTCTTCCTATTAGATTCCACAATGCTTTGATGAATGAATTTTTCATTTCCTCTTTAATAGATGAACACCATTATCTACAATTTTATGTTAGGAAAGTAAGGCCTCAAGTTTTAGCTGCATCTCCCCTGGTAAGAAAGGGTATTCAATAGCAGTAAAGAAAGCATTACATATTTGAAGTATGTATATTCATCAAATATATTTCAATTTATTTGTATAAATTACTACCACAATTAATACCAGGTTTTGATTAGGGATTCTCTTTCTGGAAGAAAAAATAAGGAGAAGTTGATTTTAAAAACCAGTCATTTCCAACAAAAATTGTTGATCATTGTCTTTGAAAAAAATTGTTAGAAAAGATGCTATTATTTGAGATAGCCTAAGTAATTCCATCAACATAAAATCATTTCATAAAAAGGAAAGTATATTTAGAGATTCTGATTCTGATTCTGATTATCTTTTAGGGGGTCTAAATCATTTTCATCTCTTGGCCTTTCTGGAAGTGACTACAGCAGAAGTAACCAACATCTTCAATGATGGAGTATGATGCTGTGACTTACTAAGCCTTACAAATAAGTCTTAGTCACTGTAGCTTTATCTTTTTTCTATAGTTAAGTTACAGACTTAGAAATAGAAATTACTCAGCTACGATCCTGGTTATCCTTGTTATGTGACTTTGGAGAGCCTATTTATCCTTTCATATTTATTATTTTCAAAGTAAGCTATAATTCCTCTTGTCTACTTGGGTCACAAGAATGCTATGAAAGTTAACATCAGAGGAAGAAAAGTTTTTCCTTTTACTTTATTAGTAAAAATATGGTGCTATTATCTATTGTCCTATTGCATTTTCCATCATCATGTCACCATCACTGCCATCAGATATGGACAAGATCAAAATATCATTTCAATTGTGCTTTTTGTGACTACAAGCCAGAAGGAAAAAGATTGTAGAGCAAGTGAGGGAGATGGCTTGAGGAGGGAAAAGACCACAAAATTTTATCCAAGAGAGCTTAATAATGCTTCCTATCTGGTCATAATAAATGATCCTTGTGAGATATTGCTGTAATATCCTTGCTAGCATTTTTATTAGGGAGATTGGTCTATAATTTTCTTCCTCTATTTTTTCTCTGCCTTGTTTATGTATTAGCACCATATTTGTGTCACAAGAAAAAAAGTTGTTTTTTGTTTGTTTGTTTGTTTTTATGGTGGGAGACAGAGTTCGGAAGGCAAAGATACATGGACCTATCTGATCTCTACAAAATTACCCTCTAAACAGCCAAGATATAATACCTCAAAATGAATTCTGGAGGAGCATAACACACAAAAAGAGGGGCCAAATCATTTTTTTGGCCAAAAAGAACTTGAAGGAGTGCCACAAAAGATCACCAGGATAGGTGAAGCAAAAGCAGGCCCCACCACAGCAACAGGCTTAAGGGTAGCTAAATAAGTTTCAAAGACTTCTTGAGCTCTCAGCCTCAGATGGTAAGAAGGAGTCAGACAATTGTTCAGAGATTGTAGGGGTCCCTTTGCTGGCTCTGGGTGCAAGTCTCTTGATGCATTTCCCATACACATATCCAGATCATAGCCATGGGTTGTGGTCTCAGGGTTAGGAGGACAATTAGAATACAACAGCACTTATGGCTACAGGGGTACAGGAAATCCTGATCACAATTCTAAGGGAGTAAAAGAGTACCTTTGGTACTCTACACAGGCTAGAGTACAGTCTGGGAGAATATTAAATACAATTCTCTTTACATCATGCCACCTAGGAAGAACTGAGAGCTTATGGAATTCCATAGCTAGGTTTGAAAGCAGCTGCACAAAGAACATGAAGCCTGGAATAGTGTATCTTTTACCACAGTTATGGAGCCCAACTTTAATAGTCTTTTTAAGTTAAGAGAAAAAAGGCTTTAAACAAGAAAAGAATATCAAAAAAGAAACATGGAAAGCTATTTTGGTGGCAGGAAAGACCAAAACACAAACTCAGAAGGCAATAAAACCAATATTATTGTATCCAAAGCCTTGAATCAAAATATGATGTGGACTCTAGCACAAAAATAGTTCATCGAGGAGATTTAAAAGGATTTTAAAAATCAGAGAGGTAGAAGAAAAACTGGGAAAAGAAATATGCTATACAGGAAAGTCATGGGGAAAACACAGACCAGCTTGGTAAAGGACACATAAAAAGTATTTTGTGGAACTCCTTCTTTGCCTATTTTTTCCAAATTGTTTATATGGTATTGGGATGCCTTATGACCTCTAACCCCCTTATTTTTCCTCACCATTACTCACAATCCTTTCAATCCTCAGTTCTTTCCTACCAGATAAAATATCCCCCTCTCTTCCTTATTTCTCCCCATTGGTAAATCACTACAATTCAGCACTCTTTCTACAAAAATTGGATATATCCTCATTTATGAATAATAATAAGGGAATTAGAGGTCATAAAGCATAGGAAAAGTTGGAATAATAAAATCGATCAAATAAAATAATTCACTTTTACGAACAAGGAATCCTTATGAGTAATGCAATATCAATGGGATGACCATTTCTGGATTAAGCAGGAGTGGAATATAGAAGAAGGCAACATAAATAAACTAAACTAAAGAATGGAAAAATCAGTATATTTGAGGTATTACACATAGTAACATATACATACATAAATATCTAAAATTATAGTTGTATTTGAAGTGAAGAAAAAACTGTAATCTAGTCACTGAATTCATTGAGGAACTTAGGAGAAAGTCCTGAGGATTAGGAGGTAACAGATACTGGTTAAATTGTCAATTTGAACTGCTGCTGAGTAAAGATCTGGAGAGGTTCTAGAGGTAGCAATTGGGAGCAAGTATTATTTTTTCCACATCATGACCAATGAGGGGCAGTGGGAGTATTTGATACAAATGGAAATGAAACCAACACTAAAAAGATTGGCCAGAGAGGTCATCATCAAGAGGTTCTCATTGAGTGCTAGATTAAAAGAATGAGAAATAAAAAATGTTTAAGATGAAAGAGTTTTAAAAAGAATTATGGATCAGACATTCCAGAGAACAGAGTGTAAGGGAGTGAGAGGAGAGAGAATGGAATAAACATTCATTAAGTACTTAATATGTGCCAAGCACTATGCAGTAAGTTCCTTATAAATATCTCATTTGATCCTCATAATTTTTAGAGAGAGACATTTTTATTATAATGATTTTATAGTTGAAGAAACTGATATCAAAAGAGTTTAAATGATTTGCCTAAGATTACACAGTTAGTAAGTAAGTGTCTAAGGCCATATCTGAACTCAGTCTTCCTGATTACAGGTCCAGAACTCTATCCATTATGTTTCTTAAAAGATCCCTGGTGAAAATTTTAGTGAGTAGGGTTAAGGAATATGGGACTAAGACAGAATTGAAGATGAGGACTGTGATTTGTACTTTGCTAGCTTTTGGAAGTGGTGCAGAATGACTAGATTTTTGAGAGGAAGTAGAATAATGCTATCCATTGAGTAATTAATTCAGGTAGATAATTCTTAGCTCTATACCTTTAGTTATAGTCACTCTCTTGAGATGCAATCTGACATTACCAACTGCCTTTTGAACATCTTGAATCAGATCTCAAACTCAATATGGTGAAAAAGAAAGTCATCTTTCCCTCCAGATTCTCTCCTTCCCTAAGTTTCTTTATCATAATTGAAGGAATATTCTGCAAGTCAGCCAAACTTATAGTCTCAGCATCTCCATGAACTCTTTCTTTCCACTGACTCCATATCTACAGTTTATTGAAAAATATTTTTGTTTCTACCTTCACAAAACCTCTCAAATATTCTCCCTTCTCTCATCACACATAGACACTACTTTTTTCAGGCCTTCATTACCTTATGCCTAGACTATCACAATAATATTTTAGTCTCTTTACCTCATCTTTTCCCTTTCAAATCCATCCTCTACTCAGCTTCCAAAGTGATTTTGCTGAAGTGTAAGTCTAAGCATATCACATCTCCACTACTCAGCAAATTCCAGTAGCTATCTTTTTCCTCCAATATTAAGTATAAAACTCTTGACATTTAATGTTAATTATAACACAGTGCCTTCCAAAGTTTATAGTATGTTTATTCTTTACTCCCCTTTATTGACTCTACAAACCAGCTGCACTCATGACATTCCATCCCAATTTCTGTTTCTTTCTATTGACCCTTCTTAACTAGAACATTTTCCTTTTTTCATACCAGATACTATTTTCTCTGGCCTTACTGAAGATAGTAAAAAGCTAGGTTGTCTAGCAACTACTGCCATCCACTCCAAGATTACTTCTATTTTTAATTTTTTTTATTTTTTAAAAATTTATTAATATTCATTTTTAACCTGTTTACATACTTTATGCCCCTACTTTCCCCTAACCCCCCCACTCTTCCCCCCACCCATGGCCGATACACATTTCCACTGGTTTTAACATGTGTCCTTGTTCAGGGCATATTTCCATATTGTTGTTACTTGCATTGGTGTGGTAGTTTCGAGTCCACATCCCCAATCATGTCCGCCTCAGCCCCTGCATTCAAGCAATTGTTTATCTTCTGTTTCCTCTCCTGCAGATCTAACTCTGAATGTGGGTAGCTTTCTTTACCATAAATCCCTCAGAGCTGTCTTGTGTCATTGCATTGCTGCTAGTACAGAAGTCCATTACATTCGATTTTACCATAGTATATCAGTCTCTGTGTACAATGTTCTTCTGGCTCTCCTCCTTTCACTCTGCATCATTTCCTGGAGGTCTTTCCAGTTCACCTGGAACTCCTCCAGTTTATTATTCCTTTTAGCACAATAGTATTCCATCACCAGCATATACCATAGTTCGTTCAGCCATTCCCCAATTGAAGGACATACCCTCACTTTCCAGTTCTTTGCCACTACAAAAAGCTCAGCTATAAATATTTTTGTACAAGTCTGTTTATCTATGACCTCTTCGTGGTACAAACCCAACAATGGTATGGCTGGATCAAGGGGCAGACATTCTTTTACAGCCCTTTGAGCATAGTTCCAAATTGCCAGCCAGAACGGTTGGATCAGTTCACAGTTCCACCAGCAATGCATTAATGTCCCAATTTTGCCACATCCCCTCCAGCATTCATTACTCTCCCCTTCTTTCATTTTAGCCAATCTGTTAGGTGTGAGGTGATACCTCAGAGTTGTTTTGACTTGCATTTCTCTAATTATTAGAGATTTAGAACACTTTCTCATGTGCTTATTCATACTTTTGATTTCTTTACCTGAGAATTGCCTATTCATGTCTCTTGCCCATTTATCAATTGGGGAATGGCTTGATTTTTCATACAATTGATTTAACTCCTTGTATATTTGAGTAATTAGCTCCCTCTCAGAGTTTTTTGTTATAAAGGTTTTTTCCCAATTTGTATTTTCCCTTCTGATTTTGACTACATTATTTTTGTTTGTACAAAAGCTTTTTAGTTTAATATAATCAAAACCATTTAATTTACATTTTGTAATTTTCTCTAACGCTTGCTTGGTTTTAAAATCTTTCCTTTCCCAGAGATCTGACAGTTATACTATTTTGTGTTCACTTAACATATTTATAGTTTCCCTCTTAATATTCAGGTAATTCACTCATTCTGAATTTATCTTGGTGTAGGGTGTGAGATGTTGATCTAAACCTAATCTCTCCCATATTGTTTTCCAAATTTCCCAGCAGTTTTTGTCAAATAGTGGATTCATGTCCCAAAAGTTGGGCTCTTTGGGTTTATCATACACTGTCTTGCTGACATCATTAACCCCAAGTCTATACCACTTATTCTCCCTTCTATCTCTTAGCTAGTACCATATTGTTTTGATGACTGCTGCTTTATAGTATAGTTTAATATCTGGTACTGCTAGGGCCCCTTCCTTCACATTTTTTTCATTATTTCCCTTGATATTCTTGATCTTTTGTTATTCCAAATGAGCTTTGTTATAGTTTTTTCTAATTCAGTAAAGAAGTTTTTTGGTAGTTTGATAGTTATGGCACTAAATAGGTAAATTAATTTGGGTAGAATGTTAATTTTTATTATGTTAGCTCATCCTACCCATGATCAATTGATGGTTTTCCAATTGTTGAGATCCACTTTTATTTTTTTGGAAAGTGTTTTGTAGTTGTTTTTGTATAACTGCTGTGTTTCTTTTGGTAAATACATTCCTAAGTATTTTATATTGTTTAGGGTGACTTTAAATGGTGTTTCCCTTTCTAACTCTTGCTGCTCTAATGTGTTGGAAATATATAGAAATGCAGATGATTTATGTGCATTTATTTTGTATCCTGCAACTTTGCTAAAGTTGTTGATTATTTCTACAAGCTTCTTAGTTGATTCGCTAGGATTTTTTAAGTAGATCATCATATCATCTGCAAAAAGTGATAGCTTAGTCTCCTCATTGCCTATTTTGATACCTTCAATTTCTTTTTCTTCTCTAATTGCTATTGCTAGTGTTTCTAGTACTGTGTTGAATAATAGAGGTTATAATGGGCATCCTTGTTTTACACCTGATTTTATTGGGAAGGCTTTTAATTTATCCCCATTGCATATAATGCTTGTTGATGGTTTTAGGTATATATTATGTATTATTTTTAGGAAGCATCCTTCTATTCCTATACTTTTCAATGTTTTCAATAGGAATGGATGCTGTATTTTGTCAAAGGCTTTTTCAGCATCTATTGAGATAATCATGTGATTTTTGTTTGTTAGACTGTTGATATGGTCAATTATGTGTTTGGTTTTCGTAATGTCGAACCATCCTTGCATTCCTGGTATAAATTCCACCTGATCATGGTGGATGATCTTCTTAATTACTTGCTGGAGTCTCTTTGCTAGTATACTATTTAAGATTTTTGCATCTATGTTCATTAGGGAGATTAGTCTATAGTTTTCTTTTTCTGTTTTTGGTCTACCTGGCTTTGGAATCAGTACCATATTTGTGTCATAAAAGGAATTTGGTAGGACTCCTTTGCTTATCATATCAAATAATTTGTATAGTATTGGGATTAGTTGCACTTTGAATGTCTGATAGAATTCACTTGTGAATCCATCAGATCCTGGTGAATTTTTCTTAGGGAGTTCTTTGATGGCTTGTTCAATTTCTATTTCTGATATGAGATTATTTAGGTATTCTATTTCTTCTGCTGTTAATCTAGGCAATTGATATTTTTGTAGATATTCATCCATATCTCCTAAATTTTTATATTTGTTGATATATAATTGGGCAAAATAGTTTTTAATGATTGCCTTAATTTCCCCTTCATTAGAGGTGAGGTCTCCCTTTTCATCTTTGATACTATCAATTTGGTTTTCTTCTTTCCTTTTTTTTATTAGATTGACCAGTACTATGTCTATTTTATCTGTGTTTTCAAAATACCAGGTTCTAGTCTTATTTATTAATTCAATATTTCTTTTAGTTTTGATTTTATTAATTTCTCTCTTAATTTTTAGTATTTCTAATTTAGTTTTCATCTGAGGGTTTTTAATTTGTTTGCTTTCTAATTTTTTGAGTTGCATACCCAATTCATTAATCTCTTCCCTCTTTAATTTGTTAATATATGCATTCAAGGATATAAATTTCCCCCTGAGTACTGCCTTGGTGGCATCCCACAGAGTTTGGTAGGATGTCTCATCATTGTCAATCTCTTCAATGAAATTGTTGATTGTTTCTATGATTTCTTCTTTGACAAATTGGTTTTGGAGAATCATATTGTTTAATTTCCAATTGGTTTATGATTTGCCTGTCCAGGTGCCCTTACTAATTTTTATTTTTATTGCATTATGATCTGATAAGATTACATTCATTATATCTGCTCTTTTGCATTTGTTTGCAATGATTCTATGTCCTATTACATGGTCAGTCTTTGTGAATGTACCATGTGCAGCTGAAAAGAAGGCGTATTCCTTTTTGTCCCTATTTATTTTCTCCACATATCAATTAAATCTAATTTTTCTAGGACTTCAGTCACCTCTCTTACCTCTTTCTTACTTATTTTTTGGTTTGATTTATCTAGTTCTGAAAGAGGAATATTTAGATCTCCTACTATTATGGTTTTACTATCTATTTCCTTCTTGAGCTCTGCCAATTTCTCCTTTATGAATTTGGATGCTCTATCACTTGGTGCATATATATTGAGCAGTGTTATTTCCTCATTGTTTATACTGCCTTTATTCAGGAGGTAATGACCTTCCCTGTCTTTTTTATTCATATCTATTTTTACTTTGGCTTTGTCAGAGATCATAATAGCCACTCCTGCTTTCTTTTTTTCATTTGATGCCCAAAAGATTTTGTTCAAGCCATTAACCTTAAACTTGTGTATGTCCACCCGCCTCATATGTGTTTCTTGTAGACAACCTATGGTAGGATGTTGGTTTCTGATCCACGCTGCTATTTGCTTCCTTTTTATGAGAGAGTTCATCCCATTCACATTCAGAGTTACAATTATCAGTTGTGCATTCACTGACGTTTTTGTATCCTCCCCTAGACTCACCCCTTCTTCTTACACTATTTTCTTTTAAACCAGTGGTTTTCTTTGAGCTGGTATCCCTTATCCCCTCCCTTGATTGACTTCCCTTTCTTCCCCCTCCCTTGTTATTCCCTTTTTTCTTTTTTAAAGGCCTAATGAATACTCTCCCCCTTCTTCTCCCCTCCCTTTTTTGACCTCCCCACTCCCCTGCTACCTTTGGTTTGTCCCTTCTGACTTTCTCAGTAGGGTTAGATAGAGTTTTATATCCCAATGGATAATAAAGCTACTCTTCCCTCTCCTGGTTGATTATACTGAGAGTAAGGTTTGATGATTCCCTCTTAATGCTCTCTTCCTCTCCTTCTTATAATAGTATTTATCCCCTCCCTTCCCATGCCTTCTTTGTGTGTAATAGAATATCCTATTTTTCTTATTTGCTCATATTTTTCTTGGTGCCCCCCCTATTCTAATATACTATTTTCTTGGTGTCCCCCTATTCTAATATACTATTCCCCTCCTCTTTCCCACCCACCCCTTGTCATCTTAGACCATTAATATCCTCTCCTCTCCCTATGAATTACTCTTCTGGTTGCTATAGTAGTGAATATTATAATAGTGAATAGAGTTCACTACAGAGAATTATACATAGCATTTCTCCACATAGTAATACAGATAATTAGATCTTATTTAAGCCCTTAAAGAGTCAAATATAAAAAAAATATAAGTTTTCTTTCTTTTCCCTCTGTTTCTGATTTACCTTTTCATGTTTCTCTTGATTTTTGTGGTTGGGTATCAAACTTTCCATTTAGTCCTGGTCTCTTTTGTGCAAAAACTTGGAAATCTTCAATTTTGTTGAATGCCCATACTTTCCCCTTGAAGTATATAGTCAGTTTCAATGAGTAGTTGATCCGTGGCTCAAGGCCCATCTCTCTTGCCTTTCTGAATATTGTGTTCCAAGCCTTGTGGTCTTTTAGCAAGGAGGCTGCCAGATCCTGTGTGATCCTGATTGGTGCTCCTTGATATTTTAATTGTCTCTTTCTGGCTTCTTGTAATATTTTTTCTTTTACTTGAAAGCTCTTGAATTTTGCTATTATATTCGCTGGTGTTGACTTTTCTGTGTGGTGTGTAGAGGGTGATTTATGGATCCTTTCAATGTCTATATTGCCCTCTTGTTGTAGAACTTCAGGGCAATTTTGCTGAATAATTTCTTTAAGTATGGAGTCCAAGTTTCTATTAATTTCTGCCTTTTCTGGAAGACCAATGATTCTCAAATTGTCTCTTCTTGATCGGTTTTCTTGGTCTGTCACTTTCTCATTAAGATATTTCATGTTTCCTTCTATTTTATCAGTCTTTTGACTTTGTTTTATTTGTTCTTGTTGTCTTGAGAGATCATTATGTTCTAATTTTTCAATTCTACTCTTTAAGGACTGGTTTTTGGCTATAATCTTTTGGTTTTCGGCTATAATCTTTTGGTTTTCCTTTTCAATCTATCTGGTCATTTCTGGTGTTCAAGTTGCTTATCAGTTCATTTGATTTCTGAGCCTCACTTTCCAATTGCAAAATCCTGCCTTTTAAGTGTTATTTTATTGCCAGATCTCTTCTATCTTCTTCAACATCTTATTTTTGAACTCTTCAATAGCTTGTGACCAGCTTTCATTTTTTTGGTAAGGTTTGGCTATGATTACTTGTTTGTCCTCCTCTGTTGTCTGGATTTTCTCTGTGTGAAAGTTGTCGAGTGTTCCAGAGTTTTTCTTGATAATATTTTTCTTCTTCTGGAGTTCTCAGCTTGCCATCATAAACCCAGCCCCCTTTTCAGCTTTTTCTTCACACTCAGGGTCTGCCTGCTCTTTCTAAGCTCCCAGGGGCTCAGGTCTCCTTGTCCTTGGGGTCAGGCCTCCTGGTAGAACCCGCTCTGACCCTCTGCCCGAGGCTCCTTCAGCATTCTCAGGGGCTACTTCTACAGCCGAGCTCCCTCCTGCTCCAGGTACTCACTTGAGGTCCAAGCATGGGCAGGAGATCTTTATTCAAGCCTAGGGTACTGCCTTCACCCCCGTAGAAGCTGGGGAAAGTCTCTGCTTTAGAGATCTTTATTCTCCCTTAGGGCACTGTCTTCACCCAAGCAGAATCTAGGGAAAGTCCATGGGCTGGGGATCTTTACTCACGCCTGGGGGGATGCCTTCACCTGCACAGATGCTCCAGAACGTCTGTGCACGCCCCCCAGCCACTTGGTGTCCCTCCTCTTGCAGCACACAGGTACAAGCCCTGGGGCTCCTAGTGATTTACTGGTTGTCCCATTCCTGTTTTCACTCTTGTGCATTGGCCTTGGAGCTGTGTGAGGTGTGTGGTGTGGGGGTTGGGGAGGGGCTTTTTCCTCTCTCATTTTAGTGAGAGCTGTTTCACCCCTTTATAGAGTGGAAATGCCCCTATTCTGTGTACCTTCAGTGCTGCGCCCTGTTGTGGGGTTCCTTTGTTTGTCTGGATTCGTTTTTATTTCCCCTTGAGGAGTCCTGTATGCTTCGGTTAGGAGAGATCTAGCAGCTGCTCCTTACTCTCCCGCCATCTTCTCCAAGATTAATTCTTACCTAATATACATATAAAGATATCTAGGTAGTAGAGAGGATGAGTACCTGGTTAGAAGTCAGGAAGACATCTTTCTTCACTTAAATTTGGTCTTAGGCACAAGTGACCCTGGACAAATTACACAATCGGTTTGTCTCAACTTCCTTATACATAAAATGAACTGGAAAAGAAACTGACAAAGCCTGTCAGATTTTTTTGTTATAAAGATTTTTTCCCAATTTGGTGTTTCTCTTCTGATTTTGACTACATTGTTTTTGTTTGTACAAAAGCTTTTTAGCTTAATATAATCAAACCACTTAATTTACATTTTGTAATTTTCTCTAACTCTTGCTTGGTTTTAAAATTCTTCCTTTCCCAGAGATCTGACAAGTATACTATTCTGTTTTCAGTCAGCTTAGTTTCCCTCTTTATATTCAAGTCATTCACTCATTCTAAATTTATCTTGGTGTAGGGTGTGAGATGTTGATCTAAACCTAATCTCTCCCATATTGTTTTCCAAATTTCCCAAGCAGTTTTTGTCAGAGAGTGGATTCATGTCCCAAAAGTTGGGCTCTTTGGCTTTATCATACACTGTCTTGCTGATATCATTTACTCCAAGTCCATTCTAATCATCCTCCCTTCTGTCTATTAACCAGTACCATATGGTTTTGATGACTGCTGATTTTTAGTATAGTTTAATATCTGATACTGCTAGGCCCCCTTCCTTCACATTTTTTCATTATTTCCCTTGATATTCTTGACCTTTTGTTATTCCAAATGAACTTTGTTATAGTTTTTCCTAATTCAGTAAAGAAGTTTTTTGGTAGTTTGATAGTTATGGCACCAAATAGGTAAATTAATTTGGGTAGAATGCTCATTTTTATTATGTTAGTTCATCCTACCCATGAGCAATCAATGTTTTTCCAATTGTTTAGATCTAGTTTAATTGTTTGGAAAGTGTTTTGTAGTTGTTTTCATATAATTGCTGAGTTTGTTTTGGTAGATAGATTCCTAAGTATTTTATATTATTTAAAGTGATTTTCAATGGTGTTTCTCTATCTACCTCTTGCTGCTGTGATATGTTGGAAATATATAGAAATGCTGATGATTTATGTGCATTTATTTTGTATCCTTTAACTTTGCTATAGTTGTTGATTATTTCTACTAGCTTTGTAGTTGATACTCTAGGATTTTTTAAGTAAACCATCATATCAGCTTAGTCTCCTCATTGCCTATTTTGATACCTTCAATTTCTTTTTCTTCTCTAATTGCTACTGCTAGTGTTTCTGGTACAATGTTAAATAATATAGGTGATAATGGAATCCTTATTTCAAACCTGATCTTATTGGAAAGGCTTTTAATTTATCCCCATTGCATATGATGCTTATTGACGGTTTTAGGTATGTACTGTTTATTATTTTTAGGAAAGGTGCTTCTATTCCTATACTTTCCAGGGTTTTTAATAGGAATGGGCACTGTATTTTGTCAAAGACTTTTTCAGCATCTATTTAGACAATCATATGGTTTTTGTTTGTTAGGTTGTTGATATGGTCAATTATGTGGATGGTTTTCCTAATGTTGAACCATCCTTGCATTCCTGTTATAAATCCCACCTGATCATGGTGGATGATCCACTTGATCACTTGCTGGAGTCTCTTTGCTAGTATTCTATTTAAAATTTTTGCATCTATGTTCATTAGGGAGATTGGTCTGTAGTTTTCTTTCTCTGTTTTTGATCTACCTGGGTTTGGAATCAGTGGCTTATTTGTGTCGTAAAAGGAATTTGGTAGGACTCCTTCTTTGCTAATTATATGAAATAATTTGTATAGTATTGGGATTAGTTGCTCTTTGAATGTCTGATAGAATTCACTTGTGAATGCATCAGGCCCTGGTGATTTTTTTTTCTTAGGGAGTTTTTTGATGGCTTGTTCAATTTTTTTTCTGATATGGGATTATTTATGTATTGTATTTCTTCTGCTGTTAATCTAGGAAATTTGAATTTTTGTAAATATTCATCCCTATTTCCTAGATTGTTATATTTATTGCCATATAATTGGGGAAAATAGTTTTTAATGATTGCCTTAATTTCCCCTTCATTAGAGGTGAGGTCTCCCTTTTCATCTTTGATACTGTCCGTTTGGTTTTTTTCTTTCCTTCTTTTTATTAGATTGACCAGTACTTTGTCTATTTTATCTGTTTTTTCAAACTACCAGGTTCTAGTCTTATTTATTAATTCAATAGTTCTTTTATTTTAGATTTTATTAATTTCTCCCTTGATTTTTAGTATTTCTAATTTAGTTTTTATCTGGGGATTTTTAATTTGCTTGTTTTCTAGTTTTTTAAGTTGCATGCCCAATTCACTAATCTCTGTCCTCCCTAATTTGTTAATATATGCACTCAAGGATATAAATTTCCCCCTGAGTGCTGCCTTATCTGCATCCCACAGAGTTTGGTAGGATGTCTCATCATTGTCATTCTCTTCAATGAAATTGTTGATTGTTTCTATGATTTCTTCTTTGAATAGCTGGTTTTGGAGCATCATATTATCTAATTTCCAATTAGTTTTTGATTTGCTTTTACAGGTGCATTTACTAATTATTATTTTTATTGCATTATGATCTGATAAGATTACATTTATTATTTCTGCTCTTTTGCATTTGTTTGCAATGTTTCTATGCCCTATTACATGGTCAATCTTTGTGAATATACCATGTACAACTGAAAAGAAGGTGTATTCCTTTATGTCCCTATTTATTTTCTCCACATATCAATTAAATCTAATTTTTCTAGGACTTCATTCACTTCTCTTACCTCTTTCTTATTTATTTTTTGGTTTGATTTATCTAGTTCTGAAAGAGGAATATTTAGATCTCCCACTAGTATGGTTTTACTATCTATTTCCTTCTTGAGTTCTGCCAGTTTCTCCTTTATGAATTTGGATGCTATGCCACCTGGTGAGTACATATTGAGCAATGTCATTTCTTCATTGTTTATACTGCCTTTAGTCAGGATGTAATGACCTTCCCTGTCTTTTTTAATCATATCTATTTTTACTTTGGCTTTGTCAGAAATCATAATAGCCAATCCTGCCTTCTTTTTTTCTTTTGATGCCTAAAAGATTTTGCTCAAGCCCTTAACCTTAAACTTGTGTATGTCCACCCGCCTCATATGTGTTTCTTGTAGACAACATATGGTAGCATTTTGGTTTCTAAACCACTCTGCTATTTGCTTCCATTTTATGAGAGAGTTCATCCCATTCACATTCAGAGTTATAATTATCAGTTGTGTATTCCCTGACATTTTGGTATCCTCTGCTAGTTCTACTACTTCTTCTTAGGCTATTTTCTTTTAAACCAGTGGTTTGCTTTATTGCAGTAACCCTTGTCTCCTCCCTTGATTTACTTACCTTTCTAACCCCTTCCTTATTATTCCCCTCTTTTTCATTTTTAAGGTCTAATGAATTACCTCCCCCTTTTTCTCCCTTCCCTTTTATGACCTCCCCACTCCCCTTCTCCCCTTGGTTTATCCCTTCTGACTTTCTCAGTAGGGTTAGATAGAGTTTTATATCCCAATGGATAAAGCTACTCTTCCCGCTCAGGGTTAATTACACTGAGAGTAAAGTTTAAATATTAACTCTTAATGCTCTCTTCCTCTCCTTCTTATAATAGTATTTTTCCCCTCCCCTTCTTATGCCCTCCTTGAGTGTAATAGAATATCCTATTTTTCTTATTCATTTAAGTTTCTCTTGGTGTCCTTGACTATTCATTCTCCCTCTTTCCCACCCCCATATCATGTTAGACCATTTAATATACCAAACTCTCCCTATGAATAATTCTTCTAATTACTATAATAGTGAATACTATAACAGTGAATAGAGTTCCCTACAGAGAATTATATATAACATTTCTCCACATAGGAATACAAATAATTAGATCATATTGAAGCCCTTAAAGAGGCAAATTTAAAAAATATGAGTTTTTTTGTTTCCTTTCTGCTTCTTATTTACCTTTTCATGTTTCTCTTGATTTTTTTGGTTGGATATCAAACTTACCATTTATTCCTGGTATTTTCTGTGCAAATACTTGGAAATCTTCTCTCTTTTTGAATGCTCAAACTTTCCCCTGGAAATATAATTAGTTTTTATGGGTAGGTAATCCTTGGTTGTAGACCCATTTCTCTTGCCTTTCTGAATATGATATTCCAAGCCTTGCGGTTCTTTAGTGTAGAGGCTACCAGATCCTGTGTGATCCTTATTGGTGCTCCTTGATATCTGAATTGTCTCTTTCTGGCTTCTTTTAAATTTTTTATTTTACTTGAAAGTCTTGAATTTGGTTATTATGTTCCTGGGGGTTGTGTTTTTCTGGATCTAGTGTGGAGGTTGATATATGGATCCTTTCAATGTCTATCTTGCTCTCTTGTTGTAGAATTTCAGGGAAATTTTGCTGAATAATTTCTTTTAGTATGGAGTCCAAATTTCTATTAATTTCAGTTTTTTCAGAAAGACCAAAGATTCTCAGATTGTCTCTTCTAGACCTGTTTTCTTGGTCTGTCACTTTTTCATTGAGATATTTCATGTTTTCATCTATTTTATCAGTCTTTTGACTTTGTTTTATTTGTTCTTGCTTTCTTCAGAGATCATTAGCTTCTAATTGCTCAATTCTAGCCTTTAGGTACTGGTTTTTGGCTATAATCATTTGGTTTTCCTTTTCAATCTGGTCATTTCTGGTCTTCAATTGACTTGCCTCACTTTCCAATTGCAAAATTCTGCCTTTTAAACTGTTATTTTCTTGCCAGATTTTGGTTTCCAATTTGCTTATCATTTCATTTGATTTGGGGGCTTCTTTCTCCAATTGGGAGTTTCTGTTTTCTAACCTGTTAATTTCCTTTTGAACTATTTCTCACTTCTCTTGGCAAATCTCTTCCATCTTTCTCATCATCTCAGATATCAACTCCCCAATAGCTTGTGGCCAGTTTTCATTATTTTGGGAAGGTTTGGATATGATTACTTGTTTGTTCTCCTCTGCTGTTTGCTCTGTTGTCTGGATTATATTTGTGTAAAAGTTGTCGAGTGTTACAGATTTCTTCTTGATGATCTTTCTCTTTTGGGGGTCTTGTCTTTGGCTTGCCATTATTTGCCCTGCACCATCTCAGGTTTATCCTCACACTCAGGGTTGGTCTGTGTTCTTTAGGCTCATGAGGTCTCAGGTCTATTTGTTCTCAGGGTCAAGCCTCCTGATGGTCCCATTGCTTGTTACCCTGCCTGAGGTTCCTTTAACAGTCTCAGGGCACTGCTTCCACAGTCATGCACCCCTCTGCACTGGGTCCCCACTTATGGTCCTCATCTTTGGTCAGGATAGGAGTCCTTGCCTGAGCTCAGGATCTAGGTCTGCTCTTGTGTCTTCCCCCACACTTCTGCCTGAGCTCAGGGTCTGTGTTCAAAGTCCTTGTGTTCTTTAGCCTCTTGGGGTCTTAAGTCTTGCTGCTCTCAGGGGCAGGCCCTGGTGACCACAAGTAGCTGCCAAGGACTTAATGCGTGCCCCAAACTTGTTCTAACTCTTGTGCACTGGCTTTGGCACTGTAGGTGGTATGAGGTGGGGGAGGAGGTTGCTCAGCTCGTGTATTAGTGAGAGTTGTTTCACCCCTTTATAGCATGGAGATGCCCAGTTTCCATGTACCTCCAAAGCTACACCCAGTTGGGGGGTCCCTTAGTTCCTCTGGATTTGTTTTTATGTCTTCTTTAGGATTCCTATATATTTCGGTTAGGAGAAGTTAAGCAGATGCTTTTTACTCTGGTGCCATCTTAACCAGGAAGTCGCGAACTTTTCCCACATAATAATGTCTTAATCCTATATGTTGACTATATATTTAGAAGTGTTTTTTGACTTCCTGGAATTCACTAGTTCAGATTTATTTAGCATATACTGTCATTCTTGGTTAATCTAAAGTCTAATTTGTGATGAACTGATTTTCTTCTCTTTCACCTTTATTCTTTATGTGTAAATAGAATTAGCTCTAGCCATTCATAGTTAAACTCTTATTTACCCTAGGCATAGAAATCACGTCACTCTCACCTTCCTTAGTGGGGAGGGGAGATGAGTTACCCACACGTGACAACAAGTAACAAATCAAGAACAAGGGACTGCCCTTTGAGCAGTCCAAAATCAGTGTAGAGACTGCCATTTGTCCATTTGAATTAGAGGTGGACCCACGTGAAGTGACGAAAGACACTATCTCTTTAAATATGTTGGTTACTTCCTGTGGAGGGAGTTCCCGCATTGAACTTGGTGCTAAAGGAGCTCCTGAGACCACAGAAAGCTTCTACTCTGTATTGTCACGTGGGTAAGTTAGGCTGACTTCCTTGGCCTACCTAGACTGCTTCCAAACTCTACCTTAAATAGGCACTAGCATATCTGGTTTCTAGGCCTTGAGGCTTGCAGCTTCATTTATTTATTTAGCCTTTTAACCTTCACTCTCTGTCTAGGCCTCTGCAGGCCTGGACTAGCCTCTAACTTTTTCTTTATTCCTATACCTTTAACTTCCTGATTGTAAAATAAAGTGCCTTAACAGGATGCTGACTTAGGTCTGATTTAATTATGGAATCAACCTGAATTGTTAATTCCTGAGGGCCACACTTTAAATACATATCTATAAAATACCTAAATTTCCTTCTTACATTTTTGACTGACCACGTTTCGGTCTCGAACTTCCTCAATCTTCCTAAATTTTCTTGAATTCTTATTTTACCTTAAAACTATCCCTTAAGTCAGCCTTCCCACAGCACGCTTTGGAACTGCAATCGATATAAAGCTGCCAGACTGGTGATAAAGTGGAATTTGAAGATGTTTTATTCAAATAAATAATATAATACTCTACATGATCAAAAAATTACTTTTATCAGTCTATTCAAATGGATTAAGTCAAGTTTCACCAGGTCTTGTCCTAGAAGAAGAAACTGAGAGGATAGTCAAAATAAGAGCATCTATTCCGATTCTCGGTGGTTTCACAGTTACATTATTTTCAGTAGAATTCATAGTAGAGTTTTTCTTCCATATGGTTTGTATGATATGACCACCTTTTGGGAGTATTGGAATAGGAATCTAAGCTTTACACTCTCACTAGATGCTTTTATATTGTTTCATAGTCATTTGCTTCCTTTAGTAAGATATGGTGTCTCTAAAGATCTTTATTAGACTCTTTCCAAACAATAACGTTTGGGGACCATCTCAAAGATCCTCATTTAGACAGAAGGACTTTATTCTGTATCAGCATTAAAAATTTTGCCCTTCATAAGTATTCTTCATTTAATCATGAAAACAGGATCTTAAAAGTACAAGAGAGGTATACAGAGAATTTATGAGCACTCTGGAAACCAGTGAGACAGTTTTATTGTACTTACTACATTGACTATGAACAAACACCACATGTGAAGAATAAAATGCAGGCACAACGGATATGCCACAATGAAGGATGGGGACAATTCTATGGTGCTAGGATCTTGCCAAAGCATCTTGAACTGTTTTTGAAACATTTTGGAATTGGCTAAACCTAGAACAAATTTTGCCAGATATTAGTTTATATATATTTCAAGGGAAATTTAACCCTGTGATTTTAATTCATTTAAATTTAACTCATTGAGATTTTTCTCAAGAGCCTTTGTATATCCAATAGCTAGAAAACTTTCTCATTGGCCTTCTTTAAGATTTAAGAAATAGCATTGCACCAAAAGTCAAGTTTTAAACTGAAAAATCCCTCAGTTCTTTTTCTTTTTTTCAAACCCATACCTTCCATCTTGGAATAAATATTGTGTAGTGATTCCAAGGCAGAAGAATGGTAAGGGCTAGGCAATGGGGGTTAAGTGACATGGCCAGGGTCACATATCTAGGATATATCTGTGGCCAGATTTGAACCCAGGACCTCCCATCTCTGGGTCTTACTTTAAATCCACTAAGCCACCTAGCTGCCCCGCCCTCCACCCTCCACTTAGTTCTATTTCAAAGTTCATAATTCCCACATTTTAAGAGAAGGCTCTTGTGGTTTTTGTTTTCTTTTCTTTCTTTTGTTTTGTTTTGTTTTGTTTTGTTTCTTGCTGGGGTGGGAAATCTATGCTTTCTTCAGAATAAGCTGCTTCTGATGAGATTTTTCTCTTCCAGTAGTGCCCAGAATCTTCTAACTAATTTAGTTTTTTTAAACATTATTAATATTCATTTTTAACAAGGTTACATGATTCATGCTCCTACTTTCCCCTTCACCCCCACAGTCCCCCCCACCCATGGCCGATGCACATTTCCACTGGTTTTAACATGTGTCATTGATCAAGACCTATTTTCAAATTGTTGTTAGTTGCATTGGTGTGGTAGTTTCGAGTCTATATCCCCAATCATGTCCACCTCAACCCATGTGGTCAAGCAGTTGTTTTTCTTATATGTTTCCTCTCCTGCAGTCCTTCCTCTGAATGTGGGTAGCATTCTTTACCATAAATCCCTCAGAGCTGTCCTGTGTCATTGAATTGCTGCTGGTACAGAAGTCCATTACATTCTATTTTACCATAGTATATCAGTTCTGTGTACAGTGTTCTTCTGGCTCTGCTCCTTTTCCTCTGCATCAATTCCTGAAGGTCTTTCCAGTTCACATGGAATTCCTCCAGTTTATTATTCCTTTTAGCACAATAGTATTCCATCACCAGCATAATACCACAATTTGTTTAGCCATTCCCAAATTGAAGGACATACCCTCCTTTTCCAGTTCTTTGCCACCACAAAAAGCTCAGCTATAAA
The DNA here is from genome assembly GCF_016433145.1 of Gracilinanus agilis. NCBI lineage: Eukaryota > Metazoa > Chordata > Mammalia > Didelphimorphia > Didelphidae > Gracilinanus > Gracilinanus agilis. Next base: position 368,676,010 of record NC_058130.1, read on the forward strand.
TATTTTCCTACAAGTCTATTTATTTATGATCTCTTTGGGGTACAGACCCAACAATGCTATGGCTGGATCAAAGGGCAGGCATTTTTATAGCCCTTTGAGCATACCTCCAAATTGCCAGCCAGAATGGTTGGATCAGTTCACAGCTCCACCAGCAATGCATTAATGTCCCAATTTTGCCACATCCCCTCCAGCATTCATTACTTGCCCCTTCTTTCATTTTAGCCAATCTGTTAGGTGTGAGGTGATACCTCAGAGTTGTTTTGATTTGCATTTCTCTAATTATCAGAGATTAAGAACACTTTCTCATGTACTTATTGATACTTTTGATTTCTTTACCTGAGAATTGCCTATTCATGTCTTTTGCCCATTTATCAATTGGGGAATGGCTTGATTTTTTATACAATTAATTTAATTCCTTGTATATTTGAGTAATTAGACCCCTCTCAGAGTTTTTTGTTATAAAGATTTTTTTCTCAATTTGTTGTTTCCCTTCTGATTTTGACTACATTGTTTTTGTTTGTACAAAAGCTTTTTAGTTTAATATAATCAAACCATTTAATTTACATTTTGTAATTTTCTCTAACTCTTGCTTGGTTTTAAAATTTTTCCTTTCCCAGAAATCTGACAGTTATACTATTCTGTTTTCAGTTAGCTTATTTTTATAGTTTCCCTCTTTATATTCAAGTCATTCACCCATTCTGAATTTATCTTGGTGTAGGGTGTGAGATGTTGATCTAAGCCTAATCTCTCCCATATTGTTTTCCAAATTTCCCAAGCAGTTTTTGTCAGAGAGTGGATTCATGTCCCAAAAGTTGGGTTCTTTGGCTTTATCATACACTGTCTTGCTGATGTCATTTACCCCAAGTATATTCTACTCATCCTCCCTTCTGTCTCTTAACCAGTACCACATTGTTTTGATGACTGCTGCTTTATAGTATATTTAATATCTGGTACTGCTAGGCCCCTTTCCTTCACATTTTTTTATTATTACCCTTTATATTCTTGACCTTTTGTTATTCCAAATGAACTTTGTTATAGTTTTTCCTAATTCAATAAAGAAGTTCTTTGGTAGTTTGATAGGTATGGCACCAAATAGGTAAATTAATTTGGGTAGAATGCTCATTTTTATTATGTTAGTTCATCCTACCCATGAGCAATCAATGGCTTTCCAGTTGTTGAGATCCAGTTTTATTTGTTTGGAAAGTGTTTTGTAGTTGTTTTCGTATAATTGTTATGTTTGTTTTGGTAGATAGATTCCTAAGTATTTTATGTTGTTTAAGGTGATTTTAAATGGTGTTTCTCTTTCTACCTTTTGCTGCTGTGATATGTTGGAAATATATAGAAATGCTGATGCTTTATGTGCATTTATTTTGTATCCTGCAAATTTGCTATAGTTGTTGATTATTTCTACTAGCTTTGTAGTTGATTCTTTAGGATTTTTTAAGTAGACCATCATATCATCTGTAAAGAGTGATAGCTTAGTCTCCTCCTTGCCTATTTTGATACCTTCAATTTCTTTTTCTTCTCTAATTGCAACTGCTAGTGTTTCTAGTACTATCTTTAATAATAGAGGTGATAATGGGCATCCTTGTTTTACTCCTGATCTTATTGGGAAGGCTTCAAATTTATCCCCATTGCATATGATGCTTGTTGATGGTTTTAGATATATACTCTTTATTATTTTTAGGAAAGGTCCTTCTATTCCTATACTTTTCAGTGTTTTCAATAGGAATGTATGCTGCATTTTGTCAAAGGCTTTTTCAGCATCTATTGAAATAATCATGTGATTTTTGTTTGTTAGACTGTTGATATGGTTAATTATGTTGATGGTTTTCCTAATGTTGAACCATCCTTGCATTCCTGGTATAAATCCCACCTAATCATAGTGGATGATCTTCTTAATTACTTGCCAGAGTCTCTTTGCTAGTATTCTATTTAAGATTTTTGCATCTGTCTACAATAGGGAGATTGGTCTGTAGTTTTCTTTTTCTGTTTTTGATCTCCCTGGGTTTGGAATCAGTACCATATTTGTGTCATAAAAGGAATTTGGTAGGACTCCTTCTTTGCGCATCATATCAAATAATTTGTATAGTATTGGGATTAGTTGCTCTTTGAATGTCTGATAGAATTCACTTGTGCATCCATCAGGCTGTGGTGATTTTTTCTTAGGGAATTCTTTGATGGCTTGTTCAATTTCTTTTTTCTGATATGGGATTATTTAGGTATTTTATTTCTGCTGCTGTTAATCTAGGCAATTTATATTTTTGTAAATATTAATCCCTATTTCCTAGATTGTTATATTTATTGCCATATAATTGGGGAAAATAGTTTTTAATGATTGCCTTAATTTCCCCTTCATTAGAGGTGAGGTCTCCCTTTTCATCTTTGATACTGTCCATTTGGTTTTCTTCTTTCCTTCTTTTTATTAGATTGACCAGTACTTTGTCTATTTTATCTGTTTTTTTCAAACTACCAGGTTATAGTCATATTTATTAATTCAATAGTTCTTTTACTTTAGATTTTATTAATTTCTCCCTTGATTTTTAGTATTTCTAATTTAGTTTTCATCTGGGGATTTTTAATTTGCTTGTTTTCTAGTTTTTTAAGTTGCATGCCCAATTTACTAATCTCTGTCCTCCCTAATTTGTTAATATATACACTCAAGGATTTAAATTTCCCCCTGAGTGCTGCCTTGGCTGCATCCCACAGAATTTGGTAGGATGTCTCATCATTGTCATTCTCTTCAATGAAATTGTTGATTGTTTCTATGATTTCTTCTTTGACTAGCTGGTTTTGGAGCATCATATTATTTAATTTCCAATTAGTTTTTGATTTGCTTTTACAGGTGCATTTACTAATTATTATTTTTATTGCATTATGATCTGATAAGATTACATTTATTATTTCTGCTCTTTTACATTTGTTTGCAATGTTTTTATGCCCTATTACATTGTCAATCTTTGTGAATGTACTATATGCAACTGAAAAGAAAGTGTATTCCTTTTTGTCCCTATTTGTTTTTCTCCACATATCAATTAAATCTAATTTTTCTAGGACTTCATTCACCTCTCTTACCTCTTTCTTATTTATTTTTTGTTTGATTTATCTAGTTCTGAAAGAGGAACATTTAGATCTCCCACTATTATGGTTTTACTATCTATTTCCTTCTTGAGCTCTGCCAGTTTCTCCTTTATGAATTTGGATGCTATGCCCCTTGGTGTGTACATATTGAGCAGTGTCATTTCCTCATTGTTTATACTGCCTTTAATCAGGATGTAATGACCTTCCCTGCCTTTTTTAATCATATCTATTTTTACTTTGGCTTTGTCAGAAATCATAATAGCCACTCCTGCTTTCTTTTTCTCATTTGATGCCCAAAAGATTTTGCTCAAGCCCTTAACCTTAAACTTGTGTATGTCCACCCGCCTCATATGTGTTTCTTGTAGACAACATATGGTAGCATTTTGGTTTCTAAACCACTCTGCTATTTGCTTCCGTTTTATGAGAGAGTTCATCCCATTCACATTCAGAGTTATAATTATCAGTTGTGTATTCGTTGACATTTTTGTATCCTCCCCTACTCCTACTCTTTCTTCTTATACTATTTCCTTTTAAACCAGTGGTTTGCTTTAACCTGGTATCCCTTATCCCATCCCTTGATTAACTTCCCTTTCTACCCCTCCCTTATTCCCTTCTTTTCATTTTTAATGGCCTAATGAATTACCTCTCCCTTCTTCTCCCCTCCCTTTTTTTGACCTCCCTACTCCCTAGCTCCCTTTGTTTTATCCCTTCTGACTTTCTTAGTAGGGTTAGATAGAGTTTTATATCCCAATGGATAATATAGCTACTCTTCCTTCTCTGGGTCTGAGAGTAACGTTTAAATATTACCTCTTAATGCTCTCTTCCTCTCCTTCTTAAAATAGTATTTGTCCCCTCCCCTTCTGATGCCCTTTTTGTGTGCAATAGAATATCCTATTTTTCTTATTCACTCAAGTTTCTCTTGGTGTCCCCTACTATTTACCCCCCTCTTTCCCACCCCCATATCATCTTAGACCATTTAGTAATCCACCCTCTCTCTATGAATTATTCTTCTGATTAATATAATAGTGAATACTATAATAGTGAGTAGAGTTCACTTTGGAGAGTTATACATAGCATTTCTCCACATAGGAATACAGATAATTAGATCTTGTTAAAGCCCTTAAAGAGCCAAATTTAAAAATTATGAGTTTTCTTTCCCCTCTGTTTCTTATTTACCTTTTCATGTTTCTCTTGATTTTTGTGGTTGGATATCAAACTTTCCATTTAGTCCTGGTCTTTTCTGTGCAAACTAATTTAGTTTTAAAGAATTGTTTGGGCCCTAAGATATTAAGTGACTTGCCTGGAGTAACTGGCAGAAGGAGAGGTGGAACCTATTCCTCTTTGGTTATCACATCAGACTTTTATATACTGTGTTGAATACAGTGCACTCCTCAAGGTAGTATTCATTTTACAAAATTGTCATTATTTTTACTGGATATTTTTACATTGCCAGTGAAATCAATGTTCATCATAGTCTTGATAAGCCAACATAATGCATGACTTTTCCCTTCAAAGTATTTACAATTAGAGAAACAAAGTTAAAACATCAGGAAAAGAGAGCAAGGAACAATATTATAATAATACAGAATCAAATGGAATGGAAGATGATTAGCAAAAGTTTTAGATAGTCTTGACTGATGAAGTATGATCTAAAGAGTCAGAGGAGAGGAATTCCACAATTTTGGCCTGGGAAACAGTATAATCAAAAATACAGAAGTTAGATAGAGGAACTCTTGTATGCACTGCATATTAAAGAGGTGAGTCTTACTAGAGGGTAGATCAAATCCTGAGTTAATAAGAGATAAGAGTAGACAAGTGTTCTCAAATAATGACTAGCTTTGTTAGTCAAGAGGACAGGTTCAGCGATTTCATAAGCTTGCACTGATTATATGGAAGAAAATATATTGTGTTGGGAAAACAAAAGCAAAATCAATTAATAAAAATTATTAAGCACCTACTAGAAAGAATAACCCTTGCCCATGAGAAACATATTCTACTACAAGGACACAACATGTAAACATACAAATAAAAATAAAATATTCAAAATAACATTAAAGTAATTTTAGATTTATTGCAGTATATTTAGAGTTGATGAAATATAAACAATTAAATGAATTCCATGATGAAAATGATATTTTAAGAATCTGATTTGATAGCAATATATAATATAGGTTGAGCTGAAAGGGGTGGAAATGAGTATAGAAGGTTTTTCAATAATCCATTTTCCTAGTGCCCTAAAATGTGAGATGATGATTAGAAGAGGTAGCATTGCGAATAAAGAGGAAGAAAGAAATCTGAAAGATATTTTGTATTACAATTTTTAAGTAATGATGGAGCTAGAAAAGGAATGGCACTCCAATGGACATCAATTGCATAGAAATATTTCTACTCTTTCCTCAGAATCATAAAAATATTAAGTAATGCTTGCCACAATTCTTACTCAGATCCTTAATTTTCCTCTTTATCTTAGAGTAGGCCCCAAAGACTTAATTTATTTAACATATAGTCTAAATAGAATCTACCAATAGGAATTAAAAAAATAAAAGATCACATCATTAAAATCTGAAGGGTCATGAATCAGTTACAAACACTTGGGAAAGTTTTTTTTCTCCAATTTCAAATTTCTATTCTCTGTCATGATACCTATTCCATTGTCTTCCAGTGTTGAGAAACACTCTCAAAGTCCCTTTTGTAGGTTATTGCTCTTAGGTAATTTTATTTTCAGAAGTCAAACTTGGGGAGAGAGGTGATGATATATCATAGTTAAACCCATACTTTCCCCTTCCATTGCTGGTGTAGTCATCAGCAACTTTGAATTGAGACTAGTCCTGAGAAAAGCAACAAGTTTCCTGGAAACTATAAGCTAAATTCAGTCATTTGGTGTAGTGGCAGACTTGACTTATGGAGATCTTAAGTTACTCACCCGGCATAGTCCATTTTTGTGGTACTTCCTGATTTGAAACAGATGCATACTAGAAATACACAAGAGTGATACAAAGCATCATGTCTCATCCCATAGAAAGTTCATTCAAGATGCTAGCAGAGCATTTCCCTTAGAAAATAGTTCTTATGGCTATTAAAGCCGCATTAAGTCTTAATTCATTAGCACTTAAAGATCCACATAAATGTAGAGGCAAATTCAGGTAAAAGAGTGTGTAGCAGAAAAAGGATGTTGGACACATGGAATTTCAATTGTTTAGCCCAAGTAATATAAACATTATGGTCACTTACAGGTAAATTAGGAGATATCAACTAAGAAAACAAAGGGGATGAGTTTAGTTCTTTATATATCTGATATGAAGTGAAGACAGGATGCCAAAGTGGTCTCATAAATTTAGGGATAAGTGTCTATAATGCAGTTGGGGAGGTATACTTAGGTAAGGAAATTTAGACACCAACTACATATCAAACTATGACAAATAGACCAATTCAATAGTTAATGGTAGTGTCTTGGTTGGGGGGACTATAAATAAAGAATAAGATATAAATCTGGAAAGACTTACATGAAGTGATGCAAAATGAAATGAGTAAAAACCAAAAGAACATCATAAACAATGGCAGCACCACTTTTCGTTATATAACTGTGAGTAGCCTAATTATAATCAGTAATGCAGCTATATAAGACAATACCAGAGACTCATGATGAAAAATTTCAGCTTACTTCAAAGAAAGAACTGATGGAGTATGAATGTAGACTGAAACATGTTATACTTCTATTTCTTCTTTTTCACTTGGAGATCTCTTGTACAAAATGACTAATATGGAAAAAAGTTTTATATGACTATACACGTAAAATCTGTATCAGATTGCTTTCTGTCTCAGAGAGGGGGAAGGAATGAGATGGGAGGGAGTAAAGGTGTGAAGGAAAGAGAGAATATGGAATTCAAAACTTAAAAAAGAATGTTACAAATTGGTTTTATATGTAATTGAGTAAAACTAAAATATTATTTAAAAATAATGACATTTAAAGGCAAAGTCAATGTGTTAATATATTTTTTTATTCAAATTGTTTGATGAGATATATTTTTTGTTTGATGAGGGAGAAGTGAATAGAGAAAATGGAAGGGAAAATGAAGGAAAGAAAGAATGAAATACTAAAAATTCACATAAGAGTATAAGAAATTTCAGAAGGGAATGTAGTCAAGTAGGGAAATTTTATTAGGATTATTTAAGATTCAGTATACACTTTCAAGAAATCTGTACAGAAATTAAGATGACAGTTTCACATACAATCCTCTCTTCTATTCTCTATACTCTGAAATATATGTTTGTTGATATTTATTTAACTTATAATAAAAAACAAACTTAAGTAATAGTTGTGAGGGAGTCAGAATCAAATGATGAAGTAGAGGAAGTAACCAAGCCAAACTCTTTCAATGTTTTCCTACAAAAAAACTTTAAAATAGTAACTCAACTCAAATCAAATTTTGGAGCAGCACAGGAAACAAAAGGTTGAGATGTATATCCAGCCCAAGAAAAAGGATGTCAACAGGATAGGCCCAGAACAAATGTGGAGACAACAACAGTAGGAGGCCTTGAAGACAGCTATAAGAGTGATAGCAATAGTAGCTTTGGGCCCTTTCAACCCAGGTACACTTAGGTAATTAGGCAAATAATCTGAAAGAGATTATAGAGAACCATAGCCTGACACTGGGTGCAGGACTATATGCTATTCAGAAACTCTATTACCCATATCCAGTTCTGAATCACAGTTCCAGGGCAAAGAGGGGCACTAATATTTGCATTTTCAGGGGATCACGGTCCTTCTTGAGCAAAGTTCAGAGCACAGATCAGGAAAGGAGTGACTACAGCTCTCCCCAGATCACACAGTCTTTGAAGTAGCAAAAACTGGCAAACTGCCAGAACCAGCTCTGGAAACAGAAGAAGGAAAAGACAAAAAGCTTAGGAAAGTACCTCCCTCACCTGATTTGAGAAAAGTCCAAGTCTGACATGAAGTTCAGAGGCAAAAAAGACTGAAAAAAGAGCAAAAAACAACAAAAAAGAATTTTTCTATTAATTATGTGCCTATTAATTACCTATACTAATACCTAGCATTATTTTTCTGAAAGGGAAAATCAAGAAACAACCTCAGAAAGAGACAATATGAAAACAGCTACAAATAAATCTTCAAAGTAAAATGCAAATTGTATATAAGCCCAGCAATAATTCCTGGAGAAGTAAAAGATTAGAAAGGTAGAGTCAAAATTAGGGAAAGGAATGAACATGATGCAAGAAACTTTTGAAAAGAGAATTAACAATTTAATAAAAAAAGGTAAAATATTTTTTAAATTTATTTTATTTTATATTTTTAAACCCTTAACTTCTGTGTATTGGCTCCTAGTTGGAAGAGTGGTAAGGGTGGGCAATGGGGAGTCAAATGATTTGCCCAGGGTCACACAGCTGGGAAGTGTCTGAGGTCGGATTTGAACCTTGGACCTCCAGTCTCTAGATTTGACTCTCAATCCACTGAGCTACCCAGCTGCTCCTAAAAAGGTAAAATATTGAAGAACATATCACCTTAAAAAACCAGTGTTAGCCAAAAGGCAATATGGACAAAAATTTCACTAAAACAAAGAATTCCTTTAAAAAGCAGAATCAGCCAAATAAAGAATGAGTTTTAAAAAGCTCACTAAAGAAAACAATTCCTAAAAATTAGTATAGAGGCAAGAAGAATCTTGTGATTCTATGAGTCATCAAGAAACAATAAAACAGGGACAACTAGGGAGCATAATAGGTAAAATACTGTGGCTGGAGTTATGAGGACTTGGTTTCACATTCTGCCTCAGATACTTTTTAGCTGTGTGACCGTAAACAAGTCACTTATCACCAATAGCTTGGCCCTTCTTACTTTAATATTGACTCTAAAATAGAAGGCAAGGTGTTTTTTTTCTAAGAAACAATAAAAGAAAGTCAAAAGTATAAAAAATAGAAAAAAATGAAAAATAACTGACCTGGAAAATAGATTGAGGAAAGAGAATTTTAAAATTACTGGACTACATGAAAATCATGATTAGGAAAAGAACCAATAAATCATATTTCAAGGAAGTGGCAAGGAATATTTCCCTGCTATCTTAGATCTAATTGTTAAAATAGAAATTGAGAGGATCCATTGATAACCTCCTGAAAGAGATCACAAAATAATAATACCAAGGATTACAACATCAAAGTTCCAGAATTCCCTGATTGAGGAAATAACATCAGAAGCAGCCAGAAAGTGTATTGTGGAGTTACATTTAGGTTCACACAAGATTTGGCATCTTAATCTATTTTAAAAGAGTAGAGATCTTGGAATGTTTTATTTGGGAAGGCAAAGAATCCTAGGATCACAACCAGCAATGACCTGCCCAGAAAAAAACTGAGTATAATCCTTCAGAGGGAAAATAGATATAGAATGCAAGACAGAATTTTCAAATGTTCCTTAGGAAAAGGGGAAAAAAACTACATAGAAAATTTGATGATTAACTGAGAAAGACTTAGTTACTCCAATCAATGCAATGATCCATTTGCAAACAAACGTTTCCAAAAACTCATGTGTATGAGGTATATAATTAAAGATGCCTAAAAGGCAATTGGAAATAAAGGACACAGAAAAAGATTAAGACTAGAAATCTCAGAATTAAAAGCATAAAGGATTATAATCAAACTCACGGGAACTGATGAGATCACCAATTAAAATATTAATTGAAAAGTGAAGAGGGTCAAGAACAGAGCCTTGGAGATTATCCATAGCTACTGAGCCAGACTTCGATGAAGAACCAAGAAGGAAACTGAAAAGTAGCTGTAGAGCTGATAAGAGAAAAACCAAGAGAGAAAAATATTATTGAACATTTAGAGTAAAGGAGCAACTAGGTGTCTTTGTGGACTGAGAGACAGACCCAGAGATGGGAGGTCCTGGGTTCTGTTGTAGGCAAATGTAAGGTAGGAAATATAGATAATGTAGATGTGAACAGTAGAAGGCAGGGGGCTGGCTGGCTGGCTATGAGGACATACTTAGAAAGAAGGCCACAGTTTTGAAGAGGTTATTGGTTGGGACTGTTGAGGCTGAGGATTGAAGGTTGTGTGCAGAGATCTTGTCAATTTTTGGAAAATACCTACTTTGTATCAGCTAGTGCCTTGGCTGAGGAAGATCAAGACTTTGTATCTGGGTGGACCATTACAGTGTGCCCGTCTCCTCAATTTGGATTATTGGCTGATCAAGATGTTGTTCCCATGTCGTCAAGGATTCATCTGGACCAGTATTTCCAGTGGAATGAGAAACCCCTGATGTCCAATTGGCCTTCCAACCACCCTGATTCAACCAGACTCTTGTCTGTGCTGATGATAGATGAAACCAGCCAGTCCAATCCACTTGATAGGTGGCTAGGTCTTATTTAATTATTAGTTAGCCTTTCCCACACATCTTCCCTTTGTTACATTAAATAGTGTTTAGTGTTTGTATTTCCATGTGTGCTTCCTTCTCTAACACCAGCTGAAGAACCCATTAGCTATCTGTAACCCAGGCTAGTCTAAGGATGGGAGAGAGTTAACTGTAATTCCTTATGCTGTTACCCTCTCACTCCTTGCTGTGTCTAGTATTTGAGTTTGTGGCTGTGTTTCCCTTATATTTCTGCATGTTAGTCTGTTAAGTTAACAATACATTCCCTCCATCACCCCAACTCTTTCTAGGCCATTATTTGTCAGTTACCAAATACAGTTCAAATATGGTTTTAGATACTTCCTAGCAGTGTGATCCTGGGAAAGTCACTTAACCCCCATTGTCTAGCCTTTACCATCCTTCTGTCTTAGAACCAATACATAGTATTGATTCTAAAATGGAAAGTAAGGATTTAAAAAGAAGAAAGAAAATGTAGAAAGAAGAAAATATCCAAGAGGCTATGTTTCATGACATCAAGTAGTATAAAGAAATCAAGAAAGATAAAAATTAAAATATTACTGATAACTTTGAAGAAGAGTGTTTAAATTAAATGACAGTGTTAAAAGTCAAATAGATTGTAAATTCCTTAAAGAGATTTAGAGAAGTAAGAATGGAAGCTTCTAGAGTGGACAGCTTCCTCAAGGAGTTTAGCTCTGGAGGTAAGAGGGACACAAGAAAATAATACCTAGTGGTCATAGTAGATATAACAAGGACTCTAAAAATCAAGGGAAGACATGAGTGTGTTTTTAAGCATCAGAAAAGGAGTCAAGAGAAAAATGGAGATTGGAGATTAGTGAGAAAATGGAAATGATAGAAGCAATGTGAGGGTGAAAATGTTAGAGAGTGGGATGAATTATAATCAGGTCATTTGACTTTGTACAGGAGAAGAGCTACCTCTTCATACAAGTATAGACTAAAGGAGGAGAAAGACTCTTTTTATTCTTTTGTATGCCCATCACTTAATAAGTGTTTTTTGGATTAGATTGGATTGGAATTATCTGGGGAAAAACTGAAGGGTGAAAGGAATAGAGGTCATGATGAGAACAAAGAACATTATTAAAGGTCATAAAATGTGAGGAAAGATAGAGATTAAAAAAATACACAAAATAAAGGAACTTTGGAATTTGTAAACAGGGGAGTGGAATAGGTATGTCAATTGCCAATTCCTTTCATTTCTAGTTTTCTGATATCTCTCTTCTATCTCTTCTTCTTTGTTAGGGCACTGTCACCACCTTGGTATAGCCCTGCAGCATCACATACAAGGATTATTATAATAGCCTCCTAATAGATCTCTGTGCTGCAAGTCTCTTGAACTTCTAGTCCATTCTTCATTCTACTTTCAAATCTATCTTCCTGAAAAGAAAATATGACTATGTCAACCCCTTCAACAAATAGGGAGCCTCTAGTGACTCATTAATTGCTTTCAGAATATAATATAATCATCAGTTTGACTTTTAAAGCCATTGAGAACCAGTCTTCTTATACCATACCCTAGTAGCCCCATGCAATCTGGTATCCTTGCACTGACCCTCCTACATAACATTCCATTTTCCTTTAAGCATCTTCTCTGTCTGTACTATATGATGGGAATTTTTTCTCTCCTGTGTCTGCCTCCTGGCATCCCTGGCTTTCTCCAAGTTCTAACTAAGACCTCACCTCATAAAAGAAGTCTTTACTAGTTCTCCATAATTTCATTGCCTTCCTCAAAGATTGTCTCCAGTTTGGTCTTTATATATCTTATGTATAATTGCTTGCATGTTGGTCTCCCATTAGACTGTAAGATCCTTGAGAAAAAGACTATTGTTTTGCTTATTTTCCTGTATTTGTATCGCTGAGGCACACAGTCCTGCACATAAAAGGCATTTAAAAATGTTTGTAGCCTTAACTTAACTTGAGGACAAGATTAAGGGTGTTAATTTTGACCCCGCTCTGCAGACCTATTATACCTTTCTAATGCTTTTAGACAATTCTGAATTTTCCAGGTTTCTCCCCTTGCCTTTCTAGGCATATGATATCTGACTGACCTTCATGCAATATAATTTTTTAAAAGAATTAATCTTTTCCCTTCCTTAAATAATAGATAATAATCATCTCCTACCAACACCAACTCTCAATTCTAGTTATTGCTTGAAGACAGTCTGGTACTCTTCATATCTGCTACAAAATGGCTGTAATTTTAGCATGTATTTACACAATTCAGATTTAGCACAACCATTCAATGCTGAGATTATAGTTATGATGTGGTATATAGCATACATTTGTTCATACTCCATGCAATTACAGGTGGAGATTGACAACCTGAATGACTTAGAGCTGTAGCAGGGTAACAGGATATTTTGTTAGAAATGCTGATTTCTGTCATTTTAATTTACATGATTCAATCAAACCAAATTAGTTTTGTTTAGTTTAAATATATGTAATATGAATAAAGATGTTTTCCTTATAATTTTACACAAAAAATGTGATTATACTAAGTACAACCATCTTAAATGAATGAATGTGATTGATTCAAGAGTAGTTACTTGGTTCCTTTTTGTGAAGATGGTTCTTCATCTCAAATTATTTATCACATCTACTTATTGGGAATCTAGATATACAGTTTCCTCATCATGTTCTGAATGGTTCATGAAATATCAGTTTCAGATATATAGTCTCATAGAGTAATATGAGCAATATTGAAATTCAAACACATGTTTAGTGAGTAAGTAACATGTCACGGATGCTTCAGGGAGGTTTTTAACTCAAAATTTTTAAAATTCATCAAATTTAAAAGTCATCAAAATTTAAAAATCATCATTTGATGACAGCCTAGTCCCTATATTTTTCAGGCTAAAGGTAACATAAAACCTTATTTCAAAATGACAAACTGTCAGTTACAATTACCTTTTCTCATTTGTAATTAAGGTTTCCATGGGAAAGATCATCTAGATGATCCTAGAGTAGCAGTTTCAAAAATCTAAATAGAGAAGTACAAAAACCCCAGTTTTTCATGGGTGACAGAAAGAAGAAAATGGTACTGCACTGTTAGAATTTAAAGCAAATAAGTTGATGTGTTCAAGAAAGACCAAATAGTACTAAGATTGTACATTGATATCATATTTGAAGAACATAACATTTTAAACAGATTTTAAAGATTTGCTGAGGCTAGATATAGCACGTAAAAAAGAAAATACACACAGAAAAAGTAGACTTTTATCAATTCAACCATGCTTCAGGCAAATTATATCCTCTTTGTATACAATTAAATATCTCAATATGGCATGGAAATCCCATTATGCACTATTGTTTTGATTCTCCCAAACAAGATATTATATAAAACATATCAACCAATAAATAATGATTTATTAAAAGCCTACAGTGTATCAAGTACTAAGGATACTAAAGAGGCAAAAGATACCCCCTGCCCTCTAGTTTCTTACAATATATAGAAAAAGAAAGCATACAAATATGTGTGGAAAGTAAGCTATTTGCAGGATAAATCTGATGTAATTAATGAAGAGAAATCACTAGAATTCAAAGAGGATACAGAGATTTATTCTAGAAAGTGGGATTTTAGTTGGGAATTTAAAAAGTCAGGTGAGTAGTCAGGTGGAGGAGAGAGAGCATTGTCAGCATGAGAGACAATCAGAAAACAGCTTGGAGATAAGAGATAGAGTGCCTTATTTCTAGAATACCCAGGAAGATGTTACTGGATTGAGGAGTACTTTTCAAGGAGCAAGTTACAAAGATATTAGAAAGTTATGGAGGGTCTAAGTTATGAAGGGCTTTGAATGCCAAAAAGAGGATTTTTTTTTTGATCATAGAGGCAATAGGAAGCCTTTGGAGTTTGAGTTGGGGCGGCAGTGATGTGATCAGAACTCTGACTTAGGAAAATCTTTTTAGTGGCCAAACAGAGGAGGGATTAAAGTTTGGAGGAATTAGAAGCAGGCAGACCCACCAGCAGGCTGTTATGATAGTACAATATGAGATGAGGAGAACCTACTCCACGGTGGTCAGAGGAGAGTCAGAGAGACTGTAAGATGGTGCAAAGATGAACTTGACAGGCCTTGTCAAAATTGGATATGAGGGTTTTAGAGATCATGAATTATCTAGGATGATTCCTAGGTTGTGAGCCTAAGAAACTGGTAGGATTTTGTTGCCCTTTACTGTAATAGGAAAGGTAAAAGGCAGAAAGGATTTAGGGGAAATGAAAATGAATTCTTGTTTGGACATATTTCGTTTAAGATTGCAAGGTAGCAGAAAGGCTGAGTCAGAATAGGTAGAAATGAATGTAGATGAGAAAAGACTGCTCTAGACCAGTCCAGGTGTTTTCCATCTGAGCATGGCATTTACCTTGAAACACAAATGTTTTACTAAACAGAATGCAGATTTGCATTTTACAACTTTTTGTTGTCTCACATTCCAGAGTTTTGAAAAAGAAATTGTCATCACTTATGTGATATTCAAGGATAAACTTCTCATGGATTTTATATGTCAGATGAAGAAGTTTGGAAATAAGTTGTGGCTGTGTGAGTGGAGAGAAGGCAAGAGATAAGTGGAGATTTGACCAGTGATTGGATATAAGGGATGAGGAAGAACAAGAAGTCAAAGATGATTCAGAGATTTTAAAACTAGGTAGCTAGGAGGTAGTCCCCCAATACCTAGGACAAAAATAGGAGTAGTAACAAAAAGGAGTGAATTTTTCCTCCAAATACTGCATATTGGGTTTCCTAAATGTCTCACTACTCATTCTTAATCATTTATTTCAGTCATATCTAGTTTTTTTAAAGGGGAAGAAGTAAGATACTATAGTGGTTTGCCATTTCCTTCTTCATTTCATTTTATAGATAAAGAAAGTGAGACAAAGAGTTAAGTAACTTGCCCAAGGTCACATGGCAAGCAAGTGTCTGAGGCCAGATTTGAACTTCGGTCTTACAGATTCCATGCCTGGTAATCTATTTACTGAGCCACTTGACTACCCAATGTCTTTGTACAGTACTAATCTATTAAAATTTCATCCAATTTGATGTAAGCCCATTGCACTGAATTACTTGACTATTGGCAATGGCACATATAATAGGTCTTCTTGTTTCAGATCTCTCCCTTCCCCAATTCATCCTTCATACAGCTACCAAAATGACTTTCTTAAAATATAAATCTGACAATAATACTCCTCTACTAAGTGAACTCAATATCAACCTATTACTTATACCATCAAACAGAAATTCCTTTTTTTCATAGTTAAAAACCTTCTAACCTGTTCCAACCTACTGTGCAACTACTATGCTTTATGCTACTTGATGTTATCTATGATACAGCCAAACTAGCTTTGCTGTTCTTCATTTTAGAAAAAAACTCCATCTTTCCTCTAAAGTGCCTTTGTATTTGCTACCCCTTCACCCCATGCTTGTAGCACTTGGCTCCCTTATTTCTTTCTCTTAATTTCCCTGGCTTCTTTTAGTACTTAGTTAGCTCTTATCTTACTTTCTGGGGGGGAAATGGTCTTTTGTAGTCTCCCTAATGGCTATTGCATTCTTTGGGGATACCATTAATTGATATGTCAAATATATAAAGCACTTAATTATTTCTGTGTGGTTTCTTCCTTTAGAAGGTAAGCTACTTTAGGATGTAGTGTATATTTTTCCATTTATTTGTATGCCCAGTGCTTTCCACCTGCACCTGCTAAGAGTTTAATAGATTTTTGTTGACTGACCGACTGAATTCCTACATTAAGCTTGTCCTGGTTCTCCCAATAGCTAGTGTCTTCCTCATTCTGTACAAAAATGAATATATATATATGCATATATATATATGTATATATATGTATATTATGTCTCTCTCAGAACAATGTTAGCTCCTTGAAGGCAGGGACTTTGTATTCCAATTTAGCTCATTGCCTAACATGATGGGCACTTAATAAATGCCGGTAAATTGACTATTCTCAGTTTGGAAAAATATAATACACATAATTATTTACTTAATTTCTTTAATTTTATTTTGATCCAGCCCACAAAGATATGTATTTTAAAGATAGCTATTTCTATTGTGGATAACATATTCCTATCCGAGGGCCACATTCCTTCTTGTTCCAGTTCCTCAGGATATCCCCAGTGCTTATATCTCTCTGCCATAATGCAAAAAACATTATTTTAAGCAGAGCAATCTTGGGAACAGTTCATTCTCTATACTATCACACCTGAGGGAACCCTTTTCTTACTTCAAAGATCTATCTCTTTGAGGTCTTAGACTTCATATTTGCTTGAGAAGGTGAAAATGGGACATACTCTGCCCATAGCCAGAGTAGATACTTATTGTATACAAGTCAGTTCAAGCCAAGTAGCATTTATTATATTCTTATTAGATCCCTGACACTGTGTAAACATTGGGGATATAAAGAAAGGCAATCCCTGCTCTCAAAGAGCATAAACTCTAATGGGGAGACAATATTCAAACAACTATGTACCTATAAGATATGTACAGAGTAAACTCAAGGTAATCTCACAGGTAAGGCTTTAGTAGTTGAGTGCGTGGTGGGGTAATAAGAAAAAATTTTCAACTAAAAGTGGTATTTGATCTACATCTTGGAAAGGCCAGCAGAAGTCAGGAGGTGGAGATGAGGAGGGATAGCATTCCAGACATGGAGTATAGCCATTATAAAAGCATTTTGCCTGGCAATGGAATATTGAGTGAGAATAAGATCAAGAATAACAAAGTCAACAGAACACAGAGTATATAAAATGGTGTAAATTTTAAGACTGGAAAAATAAGAATGGGACATATTGAATAGGACTTTAAAAATCAATAATTAATAGTCATTAAGCATTCAAGCACTGTACTATGTTCTGTGGATACAAATAAGAAAAGAAAAGAACATCTTTGACCTCAAGGAGTTTACAATGTAATGGGAGATGGTACTCAAAAGGCTCATTTTTAGATGAATTCTGGAGGAGAAGTACATAGTGGCAAAGACAGAGAAGTCCCAGTGTCATGTAGTCAAGTGAGAAATGAGGAGATACTTGAGTTGAGTCCCCTCTCTCCTTAAATAGAGGTTTCGGGGACCATGGCTCAACTTTCCAAACATTTCCTAGCTGTGTGATCCTGAGCAAGTCCCTCAGTCCCCATTGACTAGTCATTACCACTCAGCTGCCTTGTTACCAATAGACAGTATGGATTCTAAAATGGAAGGTAAGGGTTTTTAAAAAAAACTCATGCTTTCACTACTTAGGCTATGATTCTCTTCTTCCTTTAGCTACATGTTGAACAGTATAGGACCCTCGATATTATGCTAAAAACCTTGGGACAGAGAATCTACTGATACTTGATCCTCTTTACTACAGAATTCCATTAAAGTTAACTTCAATTTGTTAATACTGGTGATTCAAATAATTCCAAATCTACCTAATTGCACTCTCATATCCTATATCTTTCTCTTTTCTAGAAGCCTACCATGAAACAATTTATGAAATAACATGCTGAAATTTAAGTTTCTTATTTCAATAGAACTCCTGTGATCTGTCCATCTAGTTTACTTTGTCAGAAAATGATGTTAGACTCACATAACTGATTTTTAAGCCTTTTAGTAATTATTGCTTCCTTTTCTAAGTGCCTACAAATCATCTCCTTAGTAATGTAGTCTAGAAGTGTGTGAAGAATAAAGAGCAAGAAGGTATCTAGGTAGCTCAGTGGAGGGAAAGGCAGGCCTGAAGAAAGGATGTCCAAGGTTCAATTCTAACCTCAGATACTTCCTAGCTATGTGACCCTGGACAAGTCACTTAACTCCAATTTACTAGACCTTACTATTCTCCTGGTTTGGAATTCATACTTAGTATTTATTCTAATGCAAAAGGTAAAGTTTTTTTTAAATAAAGGTCAAGTTCACTGGTCCATAATATGCAGACTTCTCCTTGTCTTTTAAAAGTCTAGATTAGTATTTACCTTTCTTTACTCTTGGTATAGTTCTTCCTCTTGCCAATTATAACAAATTACCAAGAAATCAATAATTATATGTACTTGGGCTTTCAGTATGCAAAAATACAGTTATTCTGAGCCCATGTCTTGAAATCATGGAGAGCAATTAATTTCCTTCTGATCATCTCTTCACTTAGATTGATTTTTCACTCCCAGCTAACTAGTTTTGCTCCACACTTCCCATTCCAAAAATATTCAAGAAAACAGAAGCAAAATCAGGGTTGAGCACCTGATTTTCTTCCCTTAAGTCTATGTTCAGGAAAATGGTATTGTCACTTATTTTAAGCTACCTTTGTTCAGCTTAGCTAAAAACTCACCATACAAACAAGCAAAACAAACCATTTTTCTTTGATTGTTTTACTTGAGATTCACTATAAAATTTTTATTTAATTTTATGAAACTGTGCTGTTCCATTGAATTCTTCCACTCTTGCATCACCCTGTACAAAATTTGAGTTTTTCAGAAAGCCTCTGTGCATCTACATTGGACTCAGTTGGCAATATCTTTTTAGACTTTTCATCAGAATCATTTCTTATGTATCTTTTCTCTGAAGCCTTAGAAATCTCTTCAACAGGAATCCCCAAACTATTCCTGACATGTTTTGCTGCTTCCCTCTTTTCCATCTCAGTCAATGATCGAATGATCACTTGCCCCCGGGTTCCAATATGTTCTAATTTGCTATCTGGCTTATACTAATCATTCAGGATTCAGTCCAGAAGATATTCTACACAGTTTAAATATTATCACCAAAGAATGCTTAGGAAGCAGCTTCTCATATTTTTCAGGAGCAATTTAAGATTATATTCCATTTCTAGATCTTTTTTTAATCAGCAAGATTCTTAATCACGTTACAATAATTTACATATCATTAAACTACACAATAAGTGAATCATTGTCAACTATGGTTAAAGGTCTTTTTTCCTTTCAAAGGACTACTTTGTGCTTTTTTGGATATATTTAATGACAATATATGTGTTACTAGAGTTAATTTGCAAGAATGCACTCTTAAATTCATCAATGAATCACTTCTCTAATGAACTGGAGGAATTCCATGTAAACTGGAATGACCTCCAGGAATTGATGTAGAGTGAAAGAAGCAGATGCAGGAGAACATTGTACACAAAGACTGATACACTGTGGTACAATCAAACACAAAGGATTTCTTTACTAGCAGCAATTCAAGGATCCAGAGCAATGCTGAGGGACTTATGAGAAAGAAAACTAGCCATATTCAAAGGAATAACTGTGGGAGTAGAAACATAGAAGAAAAACAACTGCCTGAACAAATAGGCTGATGGGCATATTACTGGGGATGTAGAAACTAAACGATAACTATAGTCCAACTATGAGAAATATGGAATTAGGTCTTAATCAATTATATATGTAAAACCCATTGAAATTGTGCATTGGCTACAGGGAGTGGGAGAGGGAAAGAACATAACACATGTAATATAGAAAAATATTCAAAATAAAAATTTTAAATAAATATAAATAAATAAATAAGAATGAAAATTTTAAAAAAAGAATCTCTTCTCTACCCAACATTAAATATACATTCATGATTCATTCACTTTCTCATTTTTCTGTAATTGGGTTATTGAAGTTATCTTTTCCTCACCCTGGTAATCTGAATATTCTATACTTTTGCTCAAGTAGACAAGATAAACAGTAAAAATGAGCTGGATTACATGAAATAATTATATTCTATATGTGTATTCAAATGGCATAGCATCCAGGTACTTAAATAAAAAATCTACTCTGTTCAATATTTTGTTCAAGAAAATGAAAATTTTTCATTTCACGGGCAGAAGGGATTTTCCTGTGAATTAATTCAATTTTTATTCAGGTTTTTAGAATTGGATAAACACTACTAATAACCAAATTTATAAGCATTGTTTTTGGGGCAATTTTTTTCACCTGTAAAAGGACAGTATTATGCTTGGCTTTTGATAAACTGTTTCAGGGTGTTTGGAGTTTTTTGTTTGTTTGTTTGTTTGTTCAGTTTGTTCAATTCAGGTTTGTTTAACTAAAGTGCTTTTGATACAGAAAGTCTCCATACAAGTTTAGGTTAGAAATTTGTCCAAAATACATAATGTTAGGGAATTGCCTTTGAGCACTGGAAGGTTAAGTGACTTCCCAATTTTTCACACAGATACTCTATGTCAGAAAAAAGTATGAAATTCCTGGTGTGAAGCCACATTTTTATAGCTACTGAGTTATTCTACATTTCATTTAAAAGTTATCATTATATAGAGAAATGCAATTCAAAACAACTCCTGATGTACCATCTCATACCTAGCAGATTAGCTAATATGACAGTAAAGGAAAGTAATAAATGTTGGAGGAGATGTGGCAATTTGGGATATTAATGCACTGCTGGTGGAGTTGTGATTTGATTCAACCATTATAGAAAGCAATTTGGAACAATGCACGAAGGGCTTTAAAAAAGTGCCTGCCCTTTGATTCAGCCATAAAATGGCTGGGTTTATACACCAAAGAGATAATAAGGAAAAAGATTTATACAAAAATATTTATAACTGAGTTCTTTGTGGTGGCAAAAAATTGGAAAAAGAGGGGATGCCCTTTGATTGGGGAATGGCTGAACTAATTGTGGTATCTGTTGGGGATAGAATACTATTGTGCTAAAAGGAATAATGAACTTGAGGAATTCCAGGTGAATTGAAACAACCTCCAGGAATTGAAGCAGAATGAAAGGAGCGGAACAAGGAGAGCATTGTACACAGAGATGGATACACTGTGGTAAAATTGAATGTAATGGACTTTTCTACTAGCATCAATGCAATGATCCAGGACAACTCTGAGGGACTTATGAGAAAGAATCCATATCCAGAGAAAGAACTGTGAGAGTAGAAACAGAGAAGAAAAACAATGCCTTGATCACATGGTTTGATGGGGATATAATTGGGGATGTCAATTCTAAACGATCACCCCAGTGCAAATATTAATAATATGGAAATAGGTCCTGATCAGTGACACATGTAAAACCCAGTGGACTTGTTCATTGACTACGGGAGTGGGGTGGTAGGAGCAGAGGGAAAGAATATGATTCATGTAACCTTGGAAAAATATTCTAAATTAATCAAACTTTAAAAAAAGAATATGAAAGAAATAAAAAAGTTATCATATAGACAGGTTAAAACATTTTCCTTAAACACTTATGAAAGTTTTATTTTTTTTTTCAAAATGGGTCAGAAGACTTAGTTGCTTAAGTTTAGAACCTTGGAAAGTCTTGAGCTTTGCAAATAAGATCATTTAGCATTTAACTGTGCCCTCAAAATTCCGAAATTTCTCTCTGGGTGGAAGAAGCATGCTCTTTGTTATTTTCAGTTAACTTCAAAATGGTAAAATATAGATTTTCACAAGCTTTCCCAAAGGCATAGAAAAAATAAACTCTTTAGGCTCAGTGTTAGCATGGAAAATTTCAACTCAAAAGGACATATTATTGGCAAGTTATGAGTGAGTGAAACCTGAATGTTGCAGTGTTTGTAACCACAAGCTTTCTAATATATTGTAATATCCTGGGGGTTTTCCAGAGGACTTAAAAAAGGAGAATGAAGTGCTTGAAGAGAAATTTTACCTTTTATTCTATTACAAGATTTAAAACATCTCAAACCACTGACTTTATTCATCACCAGTTTCAAGCAGCCAGATTTCTTAAACACTCTTTTAAAAGTCGTTATAAAGCATACAGATGGTTCTGCTCTCTACTGGTCTTTTACTCTTTGGTCAAATCTGAACTAAACTGATTCTAAGTTTTTAATGCACACTTCCTAAACTGAGCTCTCCAAGTGTTTTAATGCATTATAAAACTTACCATAATGGACTCTGTAATAAGATCTTGACTCCATAGAGTGTCTCTTATGAACAGAATAGTTTTCATTTGGACTGTAAGAAACATCCCTGTGCTACAATCATAGAGGTAGTGTAGTAAAATGGAAAGTACACTGAACTCTGAGTCTGAAGATGTGAGATCAAATCCCAGCTCTGACTCCTAATCTTTGCACTCTGACCTTATAAAATGGAATCCAGTACAAATATGAAAGTCTCTTAAGCTTTCAGTTTTCTCAACTACAAATTAATGATATTCACACCACCTACATAAGGAAAGTGTCATCAGGCTTAATTAATCAATCTACAAACCAAAAAATATTTAGTAAAAACCTACTATGTGCCTGATATTATGTTCAAAATTGGGGATACAAAAAAAAAACAGAAGGAAGGAAGGAAGGAAGGGAAGGAAAATGATTGAGGAAAAATAAAATAAAATTTTAAAAAGGAAAAAAAGAAGTGAGTAAGGTGTGAACAAATGTAGGTAACAAGTGTAGACAGTTCATTTCAAAGTACAGCATTAAAGGGAGCAGAGATATAGAAGAAATGGCAGGTTTCAAGTGAGAGAGGTTTTGCTTTGTTTTACGGTGTGGATAGTTGGGGACACTTATGAAGAAGGAGCTTGTAGAGAAAGATATATTAATTGTTGTAGGGGAGGAGGAAGGTAGGCAATTAGTTAAAGGAACAAATTGCCAGAAGAGTAGTATGTAGAATGATGGGACTACTGGGCACAATATTGGTATTGGCCTAGGTAAGGAGAAGGGTCACCTCTTCCTTAAAAACTGGAGAAAACTAAGAGGGAATGGGGCATGGTGTTCAGGTAATTAAGGGAACTAGAACTGCGGTAGAAAGACTCTTGTGG
Source organism: Gracilinanus agilis (assembly GCF_016433145.1). Taxonomy (NCBI): domain Eukaryota; kingdom Metazoa; phylum Chordata; class Mammalia; order Didelphimorphia; family Didelphidae; genus Gracilinanus; species Gracilinanus agilis. The sequence goes on from NC_058130.1 coordinate 368,699,163, forward strand.
GGGATATACTATAGAGCAGTGATGGGCAAACTATCGCCTGTGGGCCGGATGCAGGGCACCCTGAAATATTCTATCTGGCTGTGTGACATTATTCCTAATCTGACAAATACAATGAGTAGGATATAATACAATAAAACTTCAAAAGAGTTGCCTTAGAAACAGACTGATAGATGGGCATTTCCTTTCCTTTGGCCCCTTCTTTAAAAAGTTTGCCCTTTACTGCTATAGAGAATTCTCAGAAAAGAAAAAAAAAAGGCTTTGAGCAATTGTGGAAAAGTTTGAATCTTGGTGCCTAAGAAATGCCTATTAAATTAACTAAAAAAATGAAGGAAAGAAGGAAGAAAGGGAAGAGAGAGGAAGGGAGAAAGGAAGGAAATGAAAAGAAAACAAAAGAAGGAGATGAAACTCTGGAAATTATATGTAAAGATTATTTTTAAAAATTTTGATGTGTGCATTAAAGTTCATTTTGAATAAATTAAATGGCTTATTTTAAAGGAGAATCAATTTAAGCCGTTAAAAATTAAAGAATGGGGACATTGTCAGACTATTCTTTGTCTTCCTATATATCATATCTATATTTGAATATATGAAACCAAATGTTATGAATCATAGAATCCTGATATATTCAATAGTATACATTAGGAATAGAAACAGTTCCTCTTCTCAGACTTGGAAAAAGCTCAACTTTTTTTTTTGCTTTAAGTTTTGAAATTTTGACATCAATTTCCTTACCCACAAAATGTTTTTACATGAATAAAGTTCAAAATACAATATAAAATTGGTAGATGTTTGCTTTTTTCTCTCCCCTACACTGGAGTGCATCTGAAAAGCATCCAATGCATCCCATTGCTCAACAGAATGGGAATGCGGCTGCCTTACAGGAGAACTCAATGAGGGAGGTATTACAGGCAGCCCTAAATTTGAGCACCAGAGATTGAGGTAAAGCACCACATTATTGTTCTGATTTTAATCTATCAATAAAGTGAATTTGAATGACAGTGTGAATTTTTAAGTTGTCATTTTCTTTCCTTCCTTTTCCAAATTCTTTCCAAGCCAATGTGATAAAAATTCTACTACTATTCTTGATGTAGGTTTTTATTGTATTACTATGGTACTCCTACATGGTGGAGAGGGCCTGCTGATGTTGCCTGCATGCCAGAGGTGTTACTTGCCTACCGCATGTTTCTGATTACCCCCGCACTTGGACAGTTTTGAAATCTGACTGCTCTATTTCATTTGAAAGGATCAGTTCCATCTAATGAATAGCTCCACTTTAATTTGAGCAGAAACCCTTTCAGGCATAACTCTATGCTACCTAAAAAGAGAAATACTCAGAATGAGATAGAGTTGGGTTTTCTTTCTCTCTTTTTTTTTTCCAGGAATGAAACTGATATCAAGAGGCGAATGACCTTAGGCATCTTGTTTCACATGATTAAAAGGTCAATTTGTAAGTACTATATTCTAGTGGAATATTAGATTTTAAGTAAAGAAAGAAAATGGCTACACCTCCCAGTTGCATTGTAACATTAGCTTACCTGCTGAGAGACATTTGGTGTATTAAGTTTAACACATACATTTAAATAATAATACAAAACATGGAAAGGAAATAGAACTACATTGCAGTGGCACTGAATAGTTTTTTGTTCTGTATTTAGAAGGATACCCTATCCTTTAATGGTACCAGGTGTATGGCACAAGAAGGTGTCTCTGAAGGACACTGCTGGAAACCAGGGACATTCCTTCACTGAAGGATAGGCTATTTTAGAGGGGGAGGGGATTTTTGGTCCTTACAATTTAGCTGAATGATTTGGTGCCTTTCCCTATAAAATGTCCATTTGTTAACTTCAAACAAGAATGAGTTCCAAGCATAATTAGTGCAATTACTTCCCCTAATCCTTATCCACATGAGCCCACATTTTGCTCTTAATATTAAATAAAATATTAAAATGTGTGACTATTTTATATCATCTGCTTTAAAAAAACCTCAGTAAGTTATTTTAATCAATATACTTATTTTAAGTAAAAGCCATTTAATCTCCTGACTTATACATTAACCTTCCATTAAGTATTAGTGAAGAAGTTAAATGCACCTTAGTCAATAATGCTAATGCAGGAACTGTTGCATTACCTATGGAGAAATGCGTATTCATATTATGTTAAAGTGGCTATCCTTAACGATTAGCCATTATGTGTCAGGAAACTGATAATAAATTTGAAATATTCCATAGGAAAATGAATTATAATGTTGAAACTGAGTTCTCTGTGCTGTAATAATTTTGAAATGAGGTCATCTGCTTCTTCTGGTCAGTGCCTTTTAAGGCAATGATATTGAAGTGATGAAGATACCCTTGGTGATACTTTAACCTCACCTTGTAGTTTCACATCTTGGTGGGTAATAAATGAGGCTGCTAATTGAACTGTATGAAACTGAAACATATGAATCTAACTGAAGGTAGGTGTAGTTTGATCATGCATTTCCTCTGTATAAATAATCTGCTGACATCTATATGTGTCTTGTAAGAAAACAAAAGCTCTCTTTTGCTTAAATGTATATGTGTGCCCATGCACGCTTTCTATCTCTCCTTTAATTATATTGTGTTTTTCATGTCAAATGATTTTTTCTCAGGGTTTTCTGTTCACAATTCTTTTTCCAATCATTCTCTTTCTTCAGACTTCTACTTGAAAACTTCTTCAATAAAAGATAATTTTGAAGCAATATTAGCAAAACCAATTTGGGGTGTGTGTGTGCATATAAACATATATATGTACATACACATACAAATATTTTAATTTTTTCTAATACTGCTTTGAAAGAGAATGGCTATTTAGCAAACCCCATATTCTAAACACACATATTAGTGACGTGCAAGTGTGTAGGTGTGATATGTGGTAGAATATGGGGTTGACTGGGTAGACAGAGAGAAAATATGAAGCATCAATTCCCTTTAAAAGATGTCCCCTTCTTTTTTTTGTAAACAAGAATGGGCATGTTCTCTCAAACCTAAGGGCCTCTCGCAATGTCATCTTACCCATGCATATATAAACACATTCATAACATTTAGGCTTATTGACAAGGAATTTTAAGACTTTTTCTGAGGGGACTATGGATATTGGTGTTATGAAAGTTGATTGAAATATACTTACTTTTCAATTTTAACTGTAACTGCTACCTCTAGGTGTCCTTGTAGGACCTCATGAGAAGTTAATCTTTTGAGTTATTAAAAAACGAAATTGTAAAAGCATTCTAGATTAAATAAGTTAGAATGTCTGTGATGTGTCAAAAAAAAGCAAACCCAAACCAAGGATATGAATTAATATCTCATTTGTTTTCTCATGGATTTTTTAAACATTTCCCAATCCAATAGATAAATATTACCAAAAATCAAGAAAGTGTCCTGGATTAGATACTGACTTAAAACTATCACTCAGTTTCAGCTCACTTTCTACTTTTTCTTGATATTTTTAAGAAACAACTTCCATTCTCCCTCATCTTTAACCTTAACAGTAATACCACTCATTGATTTTTTTTAACAAAATACATGTAATAAATTTCCACACAAATTTTCCTAAGTTAATGATGGAACTTATTTCCCTTCCTTGCTTCCTTTTTCCCTTTGGGTGTTGGCAGGCAATTTGATCTGATTAATATATGTAATACCCTTCATTGAAAGAAAAGTCATTTTTTGGATGCAATCATAGTCACTTAACTGACAGCTAAGGTTCTTTCTTTTTAGTGAGCAATTATTACTACAAATTCTTTTATCTATATTTCAGACAAATATTTGGGATGCTGAGCATCATAGAGGAGAAAGTATTATGCAGTAAAAACTTTTAGCCTCAGCGATTGACACATATGAAGTTTATAAAAGTGTAGTCACTGTCATTAACATTATCAAAAAGGTACAGCTGCTTATTCCCATAAATTCCTGCATGAATTGAAAATTTATGGGGATGGGATTTCAAATAGTCTCTGTATTCAAGCAGAAATATAAAGTACATATTTATAAAATATTAAAAAGCGACATATAGATTGCATGTCTATGTACAGCCATTTCATACATTAGTATTGGAATATTCTTTTGTAATGAATTTCTCAGAAGGGCCTTATAAACACATAGCAGTGTTTCCTATAGTACCTGTTTTCTTTAGCACTGAAAAATGTTTGTTTATAGAAAAATTTGAGGTCTGGACATGTCTTGATGTCTGTTAACCTTGTCAGAAGTCCTGGAAGGAGACAGAGATATTACTCTGTAATGATAACTCTGTTCTAGACTCCTATTCTAATGATGTTACTGGTTGTTATTTTAGGAACTGAAAGGCTAACTGATGAACTGCACAGAGAGATATAGGTACAATGTAAACTAAAAAGCAGTAAGTGAGTATCTGTACAGGTTACTATAATGTCATGAATGTAGGAAGAAATAATTGAAATTGGACTTATTCAGTTATAAAGCAGGAGAGATGGCTAAGAGTCATCATCAACTATTTCCTAGAAACTTAAGTGGAATGGGCTACAATACTGGTCAAATGGGCAAATTACTAAGCAACATTAGCAGGTAGATTGGAAAGAATATGGACAAATGGTTCAGTTCTCTTCTCTGGTGCAGTGCTCAAGTGTGTTTGTACCCAGAATATTACAGACACTTCTGCCAACATACTTTAAGAAAGTCATAATAAAGCACGAGAAATACCAAGAAAAAAGAAATAACATGCTCAACAGACTGTTCTATAAGGAGAGACTTTAGAGAAGACTTGATGCTTCAAGCTCAAAAGAAGAAAGATGAAATCTAAAAGGAAATATTATTGAAGTCTTTAAAATACTAACGATTTTGGAGAATGGATATAAATTTATTCAACAAATCCTGAGATACTAGTATTCCTTGAAGCTCAAAAGAGATAATTTTAATGAAATAAAAGGAAATATTTATATATAGTAAATGTATGGAACTTGTGTCCCTCCAAAATTCTTTCCTTTCCCCTTCATCCTTACACTACCATGAAGAGGGAATACAGGCTAAAAAATAAATAACTTTAGAAGAGGTTTAGAAAAAAAAATCATGGATGATAGATCCATAATAGGCTATTAAAGTAAACTTGGGAAGTTGGGGGCAAATCTGTGACCTTTTGCCTTTGATTCATGTAAAATGATTATGATCCTCCAAAAAAATTTCCTTGATGCTACTTTCAAACACAATACCAAGATAGGAGGATTATGGCAAAACAGAAGGATATTACTTATATACATATGTTTCATATATTAGTCAGTGGCACCACCACATATAGCCTTAGAAAGGTAATTGCTGGAACTGTAAAATACCTTGATGGTCATAATGAGAAAATGAAATTCACAGGGGAAAGATAATATTTTTAGTGGAAATAATATATGAAAAAGCTGAAAATTATCAATAAGAAACTTTTTAATAAAATTATGCCCATTTTATCTCATTTAAATATATATCTATATAAATGATCAAACAATTCCACAAATTGATTTCATTGGTCATCTTCATTTGAAAAAAACTCAAAATTTCCTTTATCTGTTTCTGTTAATTAATATTTTGTCAAAAATCTATAGCATTAACATCTCAAAACTCCATTCTGGTTGAAAGTTAAACATTTCTATAAGCTATGTTGCCTTTTACTAGTCACTAGAGTCACTATGTAACTAATAGTAACTAAATTCATGATACATAAAATTAGATAAACATTAAATATTTTTTTGTTATTTTAAACTCCTTAAGAAGCCAGTGCTAAAAATAAAACAAAACTCATTATAGCCTATCACTATCCTAAGATGTTATCCCATAACATTTGTTCCTTCTTAAACTACCAAAATAAATTAAGATAACCACATCCACTATTTGCTTCCACTTCTTCTCCTATTTCTCAGTTTCTTTCAGACTAGTTTCAGACGTCACCATTCATATGTAACTATTTTCTCAAAGTCATCACTGGCCATTTATTGACAAATAATCCTCTCCTCTGCACATTCAGTATAACCAGTCCTACTTCAAACCCTCATAGCCTTTTGTTTGGACTATTACAACAGCTTCCTAACTGGTTTCCCTGATTCAACTGTCTTACCTCTTCTATCTAAACTCTCTAGTGCCATGAAAAGTGCCATTTCTAAAACACAGATCTGACCATGCTATACCATTGTTCAAGTAACTTGAGTGGCTGCCTATTTCCTCCAGGAATAAATACAATTTTCTCTACTTGACTATTAAAATCTTGTTAAATCTCCGCAATCTTGTTCTAGTCTATCTTCCTGTAGGTATTCTTCTCACTAAAAATGCTCCCTTTAGTTGCTCTAACATTCATTGTATTTGTTATAAAGATTTTTCCCCAATTTGTTGTTTCCCTTCTGATTTTGACTACATTGTTTTTGTTTGTACAAAAGCTTTTTAGTTTAATATAATCAAAACCATTTAATTTACATTTTGTAATTTTCTCTAACTCTTGGAAAACTCTGACAGGGGTCTAATTACTCAAATATACAAAGAGTTAAATCAGTTGTATAAAAAAATCAAGCTATTCCCCAATTGATAAATGGGCAAGAGACATGAATAGGCAATTTTCAGGTAAAGAAATCAAAAGTATCAATAAGCACATGAGAAAGTGTTCTAAATCTCTAATAATTAGAGAAATGCAAATCAAAACAACTCTGAAGTATCACCTCACACCTAGCAGATTGCTTAAAATGAAAGAAGGGGAGAGTAATGAATGCTGGAGGGGATGTGGCAAAATTGGGACATTAATGCATTCCTGGTGGTGTTGTGAACTGATCCAACCATTCTGGCTAGCAATTTGGAGGTATGCTCAAAGAGCTATAAAAATGCCTTCCCTTTGATCCAGCCATAGCATTGTTGGGTCTGTACCCCAAAGAGATCATAAATAAATAGACTTGTATGAAAATATTTATAGCTGCACTTTTTGTGGTGGCAAAAAACTGCCCTTCAATTGGGGAATGGCTGAACAAATTGTGGTATATGCTGGTGATGAAATACTATTGCGCTCAAAGGAATAATAAACTGGAGGAATTCCATGTGAACTGGAAAGACCTTCAGGAATTGATGCAGAGCAAAAGGAGTAGAGCCAGAAGAACATTGTACACAGAGACTGATATACTATGGTAAAATAGAATGTAATGGACTTCTGTACCAACAGCAATGCAATGACACAAGACAGCTCTGAGGGATTTATGGTAAAGAAAGCTACCCACATTCAGAGTTAGATCTGCAGGAGAGGAAACAGAAGATAAACAATTGCTTGAATGCATGGGTTGGGGTGGACATGATTGGAGATGTAGACTCGAAACTACCACACCAATGCAACTCACAATAATTTGGAAATAGGTTTTGATCAATGACACATGATAAAACCAGTGGAAATGTGCATTGGCCATGGGTGGAGGGGACTGTATGGGGTGAAGGGGAAAGTAGGAGCATGAATCATGTAACCATGTTAAAATGGATATTAATAAATGTTTAAAAAACATTCATTGTAATCTTGAACCTTATCTTCATAGAACTGTGCCAGTTTCTGGCTTCATCTTCAGGCACGTGGAATTTTTCGATGCTCTTCCTCTATTTGCCTTTAAAATGTCCAAACTATTTAATAAACTCCCCTAAAGGAAACAAAGTACCCCCTCTTCCTCATCAAAAATATTTGTTAAATTTATTTTAAAGAAATATAAAAACTATACCTTCTTTAAAGTCATTTGAAACGAGGAGGTGGGAGGGGGTTCTATTATTTTTCTTTCCTTGCTAGCTAGTGTCATATCAAAAATATGAAAATCTGTGCTTTCATCATGGTGGCTACTCCCTCTGCAAATCAAGATCACAACTCTTTGACTTATTCTACAGCCTTCCAAAGTAACTTGTTACTCCAAAATTCATTACTGTCTGATTAACCTAGAGATACACTGTTCTATTTAGTGGTTTTTCCTTTAATTCCTTTAAGAGAGAAATCATAGATTATTTAGGAGAGAAGAAATCTCTGGATTGAGTAATATGGTTGTAAAGAGAATTTCTCTTAGGAAAAAGTGGTGAGGATGCAAGGTAAAAAGGAAATAGAATGTTTTCTACTTTTCCCCATCTACTACATAATGAAGATGGTCAATTTTTGCATTTGCATACACATTCAGTAAACATTTATCATGCCTTAAAAAAGAATCATTTTTATTTTTCTTGAGATTTCATTAATAATATCCCACTTCCTTGAGCAAATTTCTCCATAGAATCATTTTTTTCAGAATCCTATTTATAAGACTGAATTTAATTCCTTGGACAGTATTGTGCATATGATGAGGAGGAAAGTACAAAACATTTAGGAGATTTAATTGACAGAATTTGACAACTGAGTAGATTTGGAATTTGAAGAAAAATGAGGAAATAGATGTGGTTTTGAGCCTGGCCTATTGAGTGAAAAAAAAGAAGCTGTAGATGAAATAAATTTTAGGGAAAAAGCATATGTTTGATTTGGAGTGTTGAGAGTGTGAAGTTCTAGTGTGATAATTAACTACAAATAACCATTAATGAAATGGAAATATGAAGCCAAAGACCAAGAAAAAATACAGGGCTAGAGATATTGATATAGAAATCATCCATTAAAATTTGATAGATCAATCCACATAAATACATGACATTGCTAAGGTTCAAAGAATGAATGAGAGAACGAATGAAAGAGAATAAATGAAAAAGAGAAATAGGTGGAAAATGACACAATTTTGGGGAGGGAAACATATTTAAAAGGTAAGAGGAAGAAGAATGAGTGAAGGAAAGTACAACCAAGACAGATACAAAATAATCCACCAGTTTGCTAGGAATAATTGCATTCTTCTCAACTATATAATCTATTTAAGATGACAATTTTGTCTCTGACTCTATATCTAGGAGAGTGAAATATTTCCTAAATTAAAATTACAGAGTGATCTATCTAAATGAAGCAATAAACAGGAATATTAAGAATGTTTGCCTTTGAAATTGAGTCATTCATGTGTGATTGTAATATTACACAGTATTCTTATTCAAAATCCTCATTAAAAGAAATACTTCATCATTGCCGACACTGGTTAGGTATTACTTCATTTGTTTTACTACTTTAGAAACAATGGCTTATGGAACAAACAGCTTTATCATCTTCTCAGCTTTCTACAGTTCTGATATTAGAATTCTCCATTCTGACTGACAGTCACAGATTTGGTATTTTTGAGCCCTGTTTTTTCTTTTAATTCTTATTCTTTAATACTGGATACTATTCTTATGGGGAAAACCAGGGGAGATAAATATTACATGTGGTTTTAGAAGGGGTGAGTAGGAGACAGGAATGACAAAATATGGGAACTTAACAAGTTAGGGAGACTAGGTTTAAGTGTTAAGAAAAATGTCTGTTAATGATAGTTAGGCCTAACTGTCACCCTGCTCCACACAGACAAGGGGTCTGTGAAAACCAGCAGGCACGTGACAAGAGTTTGTAACAAATTTAATTAAGGGAACTCTGGTAAAGGATGAGAATAGGGGTTTCTACACTTCCAGGCTATGTGCAAACCACAGGGTCAGGGGAGGAACTTATCTATACTGAACTGAGACCTAAACAAGACAGGATCCAAAGAGTAGCAGGAAATGGATATTCTCACAGCAGAGTCCTGACACACTCCAGAGATGTTGCAGCTCCTCCAGGACCACTTACTATTTGTACTTCTTCAGGTGGGTAGATTCTGGGAGCTAACCCAGCCCAAGTTATGCTGCAACTCAGGTTGGGATTAATAGTCTCTACCAAAAATCTCCCACAAGTATATGACAGTCTTCCTTCAGGATCCCAGGGAATCAGGGTACAAACTCCACTTCCTCTAAGGTCTCCCAGGGTCAGTTACAACTTGTCCCAACCATCATGGAGTCTGTCTCAAAGAGAGAGGCACACTTCCTGTTTCCCCATTCCATTTGGAATTCTCAAGCCCTTTCTGCTAGGTCTCCTAAATAACAATTAAGTAACCTCCCTCACAACACTATCTAGTTGGCTTTATTATAAATCAAAGTAACATCTAATTTCAAAGGCAAATTTACAGAATATTTATCTATATACTATATATATATATGTATATATAATATATACCATTTTCTCTTTCTACATTCTCTCCCTTAATGATTTTATCATCTCCTACTGGTTCAGTTTTCAACTTTATACTGTTGACTGTAAAAATTTATATATTCCCCTTTAGTCTTTCTCCCAAAAGAGGCAGTTTGGCTTGAGATAGAAAGTGCTAGACTTGGAATCAAGACACCTGAGTTCATATCCTGTCCATGAAAGTTAGGTGCATAATTATGGGCAAAATATTTAACTTCTGTGAGCTTCAGGTATCTCCCTTAGGTGGCAAGTTGTTAGAGGAAATTGCCCAACTGAAGACACAATCACAAAATCTTTGGCAAAAGTATATGTAAATATTTTCTGATACAAGTATGTCTAATAAATTAGATAACCTAAGCCTCCTTCCTCCAATCTTTAAGAAATTGCTGGTGGGGATAGCTAGGCAGCTCAATGGTTTGAGAGTCAGACATAATGATAAGAGGTCCTGTGTTCAAATCTGACCTCAGATGCATCCTAGATGTGTGACCCAGGGCAAGTCACTTAACTCCAATTGCCCAGCCGTTACCATTCTTCTGCCTTGAAACCAATAAATAGTATTGATTCTAAGATGAAAGATAAGGGCCTAAAAAAAGAGAAATTTCTTATGACTTTGCATTTTATTATGCCAGAGTGAACAGATTGGCATTCTTAATGGGATACAAGCAGAAATAACATATGTGGCTTGACAAGTTATGGACATTGGAAAGATCATTTAATATGCCAAGACCAGACAACCTATTGCTATGAGATAATCAATAGAAAAAATTGATGAACAGTTTGTTTGTTGAAGCATTAAATCATAATTGTAAAATATGTACAGATACATATGGATTCTTTGGGACATTTTATCCATCTTTGTTTATGTTGCAGTTGAAAAAGAAATGTTAATTTTTACATGAAAGAATTAATAGTCCCCTATGCATATATATTTTTAATATTTCTTATTCAAGCCCTATCAAGAGTGAAATTCAGTGAGATTACTTTTGAAATATTCTTACACTTTCAGTGTAGATTATCTAATAAGTTGTTTCCATATTATTTATGTGGATTTAGGATATGATGATGTAGAGTATTCATTTTCAGTGCTTAAGATATAAACAAAGACACTATTCATAAATTCTTTTAACATGCCAGATGTAAAATCAATTAGCTGTGGTAGAAATATGGCCTCATATTTTAAGGACTGCACCATTCTAATAGCTTGCTATGCTGTTCTCTGTCCTGGTAATATAAAGGGATTTGGACTTCAGCATTTTTCATTCCCAGAATGTTCCAGGTTGACTTTTGAAAATGCCCCAACATAAATGTGCTAAGAAGCTTCTTTAGTGATTCAGAATCAGAAAAGAACAGCCATAATTTCAAAAGGACATTTTGAAAAGCTCCCTCGTTTGATAATAAATAAAAATGCATCAAGTCAACTCAACTAAGACCTCGAAATACCTTGTTATGAAACCTTACAAATGGCTAGGCCCAGTCAAAAGCCAATTAAGGATTTATGTTATTTTTAAAATTTTGATGCATGAAAATTGTCACAAACCTTTGTCCTCTGAAAAGAGAAACAAATTACTACTGGTAGCACAGAAATTCACCAAAGCATGGGTAACTATTTACCTCCTACTTTATCTAGACACATGTGTGTCTGTCCACACACACAGATGTAGATCAGCAATTTCTCTATAACTTGTAGTATAAAGGAGTTCCCTGCTACACTAAGATCTTAGGTGACTTAATCAATCAGTAAGAATTAGGGATACAAAAAAATTAAAAAAAAAACATTTTTCTGTTCTTGAAATGCTCACAGTCTAATGGAGAATTCTTGATAGGTGTCAAACTCAGATTTTCTCATTCCTAGGTTGGAGCTCTCTCCATTACTTCAAGTTACCTCTCTGTAAATCGTCCAGGTCATAAGATGGTTCTTCAAGGAAATGAGTAGTATACAACTTCAGCAAATAATAGAGGTTAATTGTTCTAGAAACAGAGATATTATTTGATTCCCTCAGTTTATCCTACTCTGAAAATATAATCATATAGATTTTCTTTTTGTTTTATTTTAGTAGGATTAGGCAGGAAATAAGTTCTGGAATATGTATCAGAAGTCTCTATGCCTCATGATCAACATATGACAGATTGTGGAGAGCCTTATTGGAGTGAAAGGCAGAGGAAGATAAACTTTACTGCATAGAAAGTTGCTGAATATTTTATTTTGAGCAAAGAGGTGAAAAGTCATTCTGGAATGGTATGGAGATGTAGAACAGTGTGGAAGAAAGAAGATCTGTAATCAAAATAAAAATAATAATTGTTTGGAGTCAGTGATAAAGAAAAGGAGGACTACAAAAGTGAAATTTGCTGCATTTCCTTAAGTGATTCTATATGAGAGATGTAAGAGGGGAAAATGTTCAAATTAACCCAAAGTTTATAAACATAGAAGTTGATGAATGATGATATCTTTAAGAGATATGGTATTATTTTAAAAAAGAATGTCTATGAAGGGAACTACAATGAATTTGTTTTGTGTCATGAATGTGTTTTGAGCTGTAGGTGAGATGACCAGGTGCCATCTGCACAGAAATGATAGAGCCATAGAAATGGATTCTTATTCATTCACTAAAGGAAAGATGTAATAAATCATTTATTATGTGCTTTTTATATGCTAGGCATTGTGCTAACAGCTTTACAAATGTTACTTTATTTTATCCCTGTGATAATCCTGGGAGGTAGATGCTGTGATTATTCACATTTTATAGGTGAGGCATATGATGCAAACTGAGTTTAAGTGACTTGAGCAGGGTCACACAGTGAGTAAATTTCTGAGTTCCGATTTGAACTTTGGTTTTCCTGACTCCAGACAAAACATTCTATATACCATGATGCTTAGCTGCTTCCTGGAGGTGGGTGGATGAGTAGGTGGGGAAATTCAGTTAGGAAGTTAAGGAGGTATACCATTATGGAAAAGCAAAAACAAGGAGCAAAAACTAGGAAGAGGAAAAAGGCTATACAAATTGGGAATCCATAAATTAAAAAGCAAAGGATAATATTAAATATTAAATAATCTTAGGAGTCCATAGAGAAACTTATCCTCTGCAACTTCTTGGACAATTTTAAATTCATTTTCTAAATTTTAAACTAAGCCATTTATTGGATGTTAAATGTATTCTAAGTACTGTTGCAATCTTATAGTCTTCCTCCATTTATCATAAGAAGATTCTGATACTCCAGAATTCTAACATTCAACCAGGTCCTACAGATACTGGAAGCTTTAACTGCTCTTCTTTTTCCTTTTGTTTAGTTCCAATCTGTTTTGTTTCTTATGTTTCTAGGATATAGTTCTATTATACTTCTAGGCCAACTATATAGCTCTACTGAAGAAAAATAAACGGAAAATTCTACATTTACCCCAAAATGACTCCACTAGGCATTCCATTTAATTAGGTGCTAAGATAATATCAAGCATATGTATGAAGAAAAAGGAGATAGATTATTCCTGTACTAAAATAGCCCATAAAGGATGACAGGTGCAGGTATGTCCCAAATAATGAAGAAAGTTCTGAAACATTTGGTGCCTTGTTTTGTTTTTCTTTTCTTCTTTGTCAGCTGTGATAAGTAGTACCCATGCTTTGCCTTTCATGAGTAGGTATACTTCAAGTCCTGTTCTAAACTCTGTTATGTTTTTTTTAACCCTTAACTTCTGTGTATTGGTTCCTTGGTGGAAGAGTGGTAAAGGTGGGCAATGGGGGTCAAGTGACTTGCCCAGTGTCACACAGCTGGGAAGTGTCTGAGGCCAGATTTGAACCCAGGACCTCCTATCTCTAGGCTGAGCTCTCAATCCACTGAGCTACCCAGCTGCCCCAAACTCTGTTATGTTTTATCTCAGCATTTACTATTTCTTGAGGAGCATGTCATCTTGCTAGGTTGGAATCATTAGCTCTGTATGAAATGCGTGTGTGTGTGTGTGTGTGTGTGTGTGTGTAATCTCCTGCCCTATTCTTACTTCTAAGATCTAATCTTTTATAAGCAATGGACTATAGGATTCTTCTATATGGAAGATTGTCATAAATTCAATATACCCACAAAAGAACATATTAGCTACCCACTGTCCAAATTCTATCATCTTGCTAACTTTGCTATTTGTTGAGATCAACACTGTTCTTGTAGTCACCCAAGTTTGCAAACTCAAGGACATCTTCAACTCTTACCCTCTCTCATACTCTACATATGTAATCTTGCCAAATCTTGAGGACCTTTCCTTTTCTCGATTCATTTCTCTCTATTAAAACTGCATCAGAGACTTCCGGTTAAGATGGAGGCAGAGTAAGGAGCAGCTGCTCGATCTCTCCTAACCAAGGCATACAGGACTCCTCAAGGGGACATAAAAATGAATCCAAATGAACGAAGGGACCCCACAACAGGGTGCAGCATTGAAGGTACGTGGAATCATGGTATTTCCACGCTATAAAGGGGTGAAACAGCTCTCACTAAAACGCAAGAGGAAGAAGCCCCTCCCCCACCCCCATACCACGCACAGTGCCAAGGCCAACACACAAGAGTGAAAGCAGGATTGGGGCACCCAGTAAGTCACTGGCAGCCCCAGGGCTTGTTCCTGAGAGCAGCAAGACGTAGGACCCCAAGTGGCTAAAGAATGGGCATGGACTTTCCCGAGCATCTGTGCGGGTGAAAGCAGAGCCCTAGATGCAGACAAAGATCTCGACCGCAGGCTAAGACCTTGAGTGGGGACCCTGTGCAGACAGGAGTGCGGCTGTAGAAGCAGCCCCTGAGACAGCAGAAGGAGCCTTGGGCAGAGGGGCAGACCAGGGACGACCAGGAGGCTCGACTCTGAGGACAAGGAGACCTGAACCCTCCTCGGGAGCCTAGAAAGAGCAGACAGACCCTGAGTGTGAAGACAAAGCTGAAAAGGGGTGGGGCTAACAATGGCAAGCCAAGAACCCCAGAAGAAAAAGATTATCAAGAAAAACTCTGGAACACAGGACAACTTTTACACATAGAAAATCCAGACAACAGAGGAGGGCAAACAAGTATCCAATCCTGCCCAAAACAATGAAAACTGGTCACAACCTATGGAAGAGTTCAAAAATGAGATGTTGAGGAAGATGGAAGAGATCTGGCTAGAAAATAACAATTTAAAAGGCAGAATTTTGCAATTGGAAAGTGAGGCACAGAAATCAAATGAACTGATAAGCAAATTGAATACCAGAAATGACCAGATTGAAAAGAAAAACCAAAAGATTATAGCCAAAACCCAGTCCCTTAAGGCTAGAATTGAGCAATTAGAAGCCAATGATCTCTCAAGACAACAAGAACAAATAAAACAAAGTCAAAAGACTGATAAAATAGATGGAAACATGAAATATCTCAATGAAAAAGTGACAGACCAAGAAAACCGGTCTAGAAGGGACAATTTGAGAATTATTGGTCTTCCAGAAAAAGCAGAAATTAATAGAAACTTGGACTCCATACTTAAAGTAATTATTCAGCAAAATTGTCCTGAAGTTCTACAAGAAGAGGGCAATATAGACATTGAAAGGATCCATAGATAACCCTCTACACTGGACCCAGAAAAGTCAACCCCCAGGAATATAATAGCCAATTTCAAGAGCTATCAAGTAAAAGAAAAAATCTTACAAGAAGCCAGAAAGAGACAATTCAAATATCAAGGAGCACCAATAAGGATCACACAGGATCTGACAGCCTCCACACTAAAAGACCACAAGGCTTGGAATACGATATTCAGAAAGGCAATAATGCTGGGCCTTCAGCCACGGATCAACTACCCATCGAAACTGACTATATACTTCCAGGGGAAAGTATGGGCATTCAACAAAATTGAAGATTTCCAAGTTCTTGCACAAAAGAGACCAGGACTAAATGGAAAGTTTGATATCCAACCACAAAAATCAAGAGAAACATGAAAAGGTAAATAAGAAACAGAGGGAAAAGAAAGAAAACTCATACTTTTTTTTAAATTTGACTCTTTAAGGGCTTAAATAAGATCTACTTATCTGTATTCCCATGTTGAGAAATGCTATGTATAATTCTCTGTAGTGAACTCTATTCACTATTATAATATCCACTATTATAGCAACCAGAAGAATAATTCATAGGGAGAGGATAGGATACTAAATGGTCTAAGATGACAAGGTGGGGGAATAGAAGGGACACCAAGAAAAATCTGAGTAAATAAGAAAAATAGGATATTCTATTACACACAAAGAGGGCATGGGAAGGGGACGGGATAAATACTATTATAAGAAGGAGAGGAAGAGAGCATCAAGAGGTAATATTTAAACCTTACTATGAGTGTAATCAACCCGGAGAGGGAAGAGTAACTATATTATCCATTGAGATATAAAACTCTATTTAACCCTACTGAGAAAGTCAGAAGGGATAAAGCAAGGGGAGCAGGGAGTGGGGAGGTCAAAAAAGGGAGGGGAGAAGAAGGGGGAGGGAATGTATTAGGCCTTTAAAAATAAAAAGAGGGGAATAATAAGGGAGGGGGTAGAAAGTGAAGTTAATCAAGGGAGGGGATAAGGGATACCTGCTTATAGCAAATCACTGGTTTAAAAGAAGAAGGGGTAGGAATAGGGGAGGATACGAAAATGTCAGCAAATGGACAACTGATAATTATAACTCTGAATGTGAATGGGATGAACTCTCTCATAAAATGGAAGCAAATAGCAGAGTGGATTAGAAACCAAAATCCTACCGTATGTTGTCTACAAGAAACACATATGAGGCGGGTAGACAAACACAAGTTTAAGGTTAAGGGCTTGAGCAAAATCTTTTGGGTGTCAAATGAAAAATAGAAGGCAGGAGTTCAATAGAAATGGATGCTGTATTTTGTCAAAGGCTTTTTCAGCATCTATTGAGATAATCATGTGATTTTTGTTTGTTAGACTGTTGATATGGTCAATTATGTGGATGGTTTTCCTAATGTTGAACCATCATTGCATTCCTGGTATAAATCCCACCTGATCATGGTGGATGATCTTCTTAATTCCTTGCTGGAGTCTCTTTGCTAATATTCTATTTAAGATTTTTGCATCTATGTTCATTAGGGACATTGGTCTATAGTTTTCTTTCTCTGTTTTTGATCTCCCTGTCTTTGGGATCAGTACCATATTTGTGTCATAAAAGGAATTTGATAGGACTCCTTTGCTTATCAAATAATTTGTATAGTATTAGGATTAGTTGCTCTTTGAATGTCTGATAGAATTCACTTTTAAATCCATCAGGTCCTGGTGATTTTTTCTTAGGGAGTTCTTTGATGGCTTGTTCAATTTCTATTTCTGATATGGGATTATTTAGGTATTCTATTTCTTCTGCTGTTAATCTAGGCAATTTATATTTTTGTAAATATTCATCCATATCTCCTAAATTGTTATATTTGTTGCCATATAATTGGGTGAAATAGTTTTTAATGATTGCCTTAATTTCCCCTTCATTAGAGGTGAGGTCTCCCTTTTCATCTTTAATACTGTCAATTTGGTTTTCTTCTTTCCTTTTTTTATTAGATTGACCAGTACTTTGTCTAGTTTATCTGTTTTTTCAAAATACCAGGTTCTAGTCTTATTTATTAATTCAATAGTTCTTTTACTTTCGATTTTATTAATTTCTCCCTCTGATCTCTGGTTGCCTTCCATGATCTTATGACTGAATAAATTGCATGGTACAATATAAAGGTCAGTGGGGTTGTAGTCAGTAGATAGGTAGTTTCAGATATCAATTGTAAAACTTATTTGTTAATTAATTGACCATATTCAGATCACTCTGATTCTCTGGAAGCTGCTTAATCCCTTTTAAAATGAAGATAATAATGCTGGAACTTATCTCTGAGTTGTGAGAATGAAATTAAATAATTGATATAATGTGCCTTATAAAATATTAAAATGCTCTATGAAGGGAAAGTTATTATTAGTAGAGTGCAACAATTCATTACTGAACCATTATACAATGTCCGATTTTATAATCTTTCTCACTTCTCTTTTAACTCTAACAATTTATGACACCAAGAAATTAAATTTATGTAACTATATGCCTTATAACAAGTTGACTGGATAATTTTGGTTTTATATTAATTTTTTGTTAGTCACTAGATTTGGGGAAATTAGATCATTTAAGTAAATTTCAGGTTCTGATCAAAATTCAGCTAGTGGGATGGGATGGATATATATGTATATATAGTCTATAACTTATAATAATAAAACTAACAATGATATCTAATCATTAAAATTTGCAAATTGCTTAATAAATAATATCTCATTTTGTCTTCATGATAATATTGAGAGTTAATTGCTATTGTCATCCATATTTTACATAGAAAAGAAACTAAAGCTAAGATAATTTAGGTAACTTGCTTAAGAGTCCTGTAACTAGTATGTTTCTGCTGCCAGAATTGAACTCAGGTCTTGCTAGATCTGTGTCTTGTACTCAACACATTTCACCTACCCATTCTATTATATTTTGCTGGCCTGGTCTGGAGACCTACCCTGAATCAGCTATTCTACATTTTGCACTCATAGGTAATATGAAGTTTTAGTAAACTATGTCCTAGCCAACTATGCCAGAAAGAAGAATCCATTCCCACTTGACATAATTATTCAATTTAATTTAGAGAATGAGACATTCCAAAATTGAAGGGACCTTCCTTAGAAACTATTAATCCAACTCCTTTATTTTAAGAATGAGGAAAACAGAGGTAACTTAGTGGCTCAGTGGATAAAGACTCAGATCTGGAAATGGGAGGTACTAAGTTCAAAACTAATCTCAGACCTTTTGTAGTAATGTGATCCTGGGCAAATCAGTTAACTCGAGCTACCTAGCCCTTACTATTCTTCTGCCTTGGAACCAATAATCAGTATCAATTTTAAGACAGGAAATAAGATTGTGAAAAAAATGGAGGCACAAGGAGAAAAAAATTATTTGTCTGATTTTATACAGGCAGTAAATATTAAAGACAGGATTTGAGCCTAAGCTCAATTCTAGATTGATTCAAAATGATTCTAGAGTCAATACCCTTTCTAATATACTATGTAGCCTCCCCTTAACAAGCACTATTATTCACGAACTTTGTGTTGTGCTAGAAGCTAAAGATACAAAAGCAAAAACAAACAAACAAACGAAAATCAAAAAGAATCCCTGTTCCCCCAAGTAGGTTAT
The DNA here is from genome assembly GCF_016433145.1 of Gracilinanus agilis. Taxonomy (NCBI): domain Eukaryota; kingdom Metazoa; phylum Chordata; class Mammalia; order Didelphimorphia; family Didelphidae; genus Gracilinanus; species Gracilinanus agilis. Next base: position 368,718,459 of record NC_058130.1, read on the forward strand.
ATTCTCCAGGAGAACAGCAGGCCATGGTACAAACTACAAAGACACTGGTACAAAAACATTTAAATGGAAAAAAATTGCTGGGCAGAGGATATCAATAGTTGAAATCAGCAAAGACTTCCTTAAGGAAATGGCAATTGAATAAGTGAATAGGACCAGAAATTCCAATAGAAGGAAGTGAGGATGGTGGTGGAATGCTAGGTATGATGGAAAACAAGTAAGCCAATTTTCTTGGATTAAACAGTGTGAAGGAGAATAGCATGATATAAATCTGGAACAGTAGGTGAAAGCCAGATTCTAAAGAGTTTTAAATTCCTGGAAGATGATTTTCATTTTATCTCAGGACATAGGGAATCCCTAGAATTTCTGAGCAACTGACAAATTACACACTAAAATGGATCATAGTTGACTTGCCATTGATAAATTTAAAATGTCTTCACCAAGCCAATGTTTCCATGCACTGAGGTGCATCAGAATATATACATTGTTTGACATCAGTTTCCCTTAACATTTAGACATCCCAAAGCAAGATTATCCTGCAACTGGAATTCCTAATTCTTGAATGCTCTCTTTTATCCTGGATAATTGAAATGAAAATGTCAAATATATCATTAACTTTTACCTTGATCATAAAAGCTTGTGATTTTGTCACTAATCATTGAATGAAACATCTTAGCCTGGACAATTTTCTTCAATTAAGACTTAATACCTAAGTGAAAAAGGAAAGCAGTATCTTTCATGCTATAATCAATTACTTGGTCCAAAGAAGCTCTTTTTTTCTTAAGTAATCTCTAATATGTATATATCTCCATCTGATGAGACTATTCTCCTATCAGATGAAAAAGAACTTATATTTACCTCATTACTTTAAGAGAAGATGCAAAATGGAGCAGATGAAATCTACGTGTGAATTGACATCTAAGCTGGAAATTTGGAAGCACATCCATTCTATTTGTGTGTCTTTTAGGCATACACCTCTTGAAGAAGAATACACTCAGAAAAAGCTTTGCTTTCTTTCTTTTCCTTACCACCCTCCTTTGCTTTTCTTAAATTACTGAGATAAGAAAATTATCTAACTAGGTGTCATTTCTTCCTCTTTATTCTTTAAATCTACTTTTGGGGAGCAGGGAAAAAATCAGAGGGGATTTCTTCTTTCATTTTTTTCCTCCCAAAGATGACCAGAAAGAGGAAAATTACCTGAATATATGTAATCCCTAAATGTTGTCAGATATTCATCATATTTATATGCTTTACTGGCTTCTCTGCTCATGGTGATTTAATACTACATTAAAGTAGAACCTAGAAGGACATCATAAACAGTTCTTGTTTAAAGGGCATTGTGAAGGAGAGCCTTTAATCTGATTGATGAAATAAATGGAAAGTAATCTACCCTCTATTCAACAGCTTGTTGATGATATGAAAGAATTCCTACTCAAGCAAGCAAGGCTTTAAAGAGAAAGACCTCTTTCATCCTGTCAGCCTCTCATTTTTAGAAAAAGTTAAGTTTTTCATCATGGTTCAGGGGAGTTCTTGTAAAACGTTCATTGAAAATTTAAGAGCAATTACAGTGTCAGACAGCTAGAAAAATTGCTTTTACTGAGTGAGAGTTCTCTGACAGATGCATTGTGGGAGAATTGATTCTTTCTAAGGGATAAGTGAATTGTCATTGTTAGTCTCTGCTCATGACATCTAGCTAGATGTCATCTGCTCTGTAACAGAAGATTTGAATCAGACAACTGTACTCAACACGAGACAGTGTCTAGATTAGTTCAGCAAAAAATAAGGTTTTACTCTGCATGGCATCAAATGAGCTTTTAAAGGTTGCAGATGAGCAAGAATTTCAGGTGTGTGGGGGGGGTGTGAAGTAGAAAAACCAAAAACAAAGCTTTATAGCAACTTCAGAAAGCCTGGATGTTTAACCTGTAAGGAAGTCTGTCAAATCCTTGTGGAAATCATATAGAGAAAAGATCAATAGGATACCTACTGGCTCCATTAGCTTGATGTAAAAAGGGAGAGAGGGGACTCAGCTCTTCCACAAGAGAAGCTACATTATTCCAGGGATTATGCGGGATCAGTTCACTTTGCAGAAAAGAAGAAGAGAAAAAGAGAATGAAGATTCTTGGTGGGCCAGGACTGGAGAGAAAGGGCTTGTCAGGTAATCTAACTGATGATAAGAGAGGAGCTTATTGACTGGGAGGTGTCTCTAATTAGATGTTAATTAGCATAAGGGAAGGTGGCAATTTTAATCCAGAGTTGAAGTCTGGATAAGTAATAATCAGAAAATAAACTGTCATTCACTCTTCTCTGAACTAAATGAAACATGTTTAGTTTTGGTTTTGGTTTTGGTTTTTAAACTGAGCTATTATATGCATTGGGGGCTTTACAGTAAAAAAATAGATTCAATGTGGAAAAATATGAATTTTTTAAATACTATAAATTTTCCAATTCTAGAAATCTTCAAACTCCCATGTTGTCAGGAAGAAATAAATGATTCTAGTACTCGTATACCTACAAAAAGATGAAAGAGAAAGCCATTTAAAAATTATAAACATAAAATTTTAATTAGCAAATTATCATTTCAAGTGTAATCATTTTATAAATTTGAATAGATATTCTTCTAGTGGCTATTTCCCCAAAAATCTATTTTTAAAAAATCATTGATATATTCAGGCCAGGAAACTGATAGTAGTTATGCTTCTTTAGATATTAGACATATGATCTCACATTTAAATTTTTGCACATGTCAAAATATTTCTAATACTGTATCTGTAGTTTATATTTTATTTGTAGTTTATATTTTCATTTTGATTGGTGAAATTTTAGCTTCTTAAAAGTATGATTTTTTATAGACCCTGGTATCAATAGTGAAGTTTTTCTTCTTATTTTTTTAATCTTCCCTCATCAGTAAGATAGATTGGAGATTATTCTTATTTCTTTAACTTGTTTGGCTTATCTTGAATTTTTATGGGCCATTAAAACATTCTTGGGAACTGGTAGAAACACAAACTGTCAACACAGCATTTGGGAGTTAAGAGGGCTTTTTAATCCCAAACTAGTGACCTATGATTCCATTTCTCTTCCTACCTTTCCCTGGAACCCTTTATCAATGTTTATATGAGTCTTCAATTGAATTGATAATGATTCAGAGAGGCAAACTTGATTCCAGCCAAAGGAGATCAGTTAAAAATAAGCAGCACACAAGTCTACGATTTTCTTTCCTCTTGTTTTCATTTAATTTCCCACAGGTATTCATTTGTTTTAATCAGGCTGGTGAACTGCATTAAAAGAATTTACTAATGACTGAGTTTTTCTGTGTCTCTCACATTAAGCAGATAATTTTGTAATAAGAATGTCTTACTATGATATATGAGAGCAGCACACTGAGCAGTCAATATGAACTACAGTTCAAAATGTTCCCTATAATCGATATAACAGAGATTCAGTTTTAAAGTTTCCTCAATCACATAAAGTTCTTTGTAAATCTGTTTGTTAGACAATGGTTTTGAGTAGAATGCCACAAGTATGCAAACTTTGTATCCTTCAAGCATTCAAAAACTATTATGTAAGGGAAGTGGTTATTTGTCAGTCTGCCATAGATATCATTCATAAGATCACAGAAAATTTTCAATTGACACTACTTAGGAGCCAATTTTATACATTCTACTACATATTATGTTAGCTTAATTACTTCAGTACTTATGAATAAAAGTTTACAACGTGTATATGTACCTTTGATTTTTTTGTCAGGAAAAAACACTGTAAGACTTTTGGAACCCACAAGTAAAGAGTTGAAAGTTGTTTTTGGTCACGTGACTTTATTGCTCTCTAAGTCAGCAATGTGAAATATGGGGCAGATGGTAAATGCTCAAGCAGAAACATGCATTTACCAGCAGATGAATGATTTAAACTTACTTCTGAGGAGTTAAAAGGATAGAGTTTGGTGAGACAGTCAATGAATTATCTTCACATATCTCATATAATACAGTATTTGAGCCATTTTTTATATATCATGTCACACAATGGGTCTATTTCATGCAGCACATTATATATATGTGCCACACTACAAATACATACACACACATACACACACACACATCATATTAGCATCTTGAGTGATATATTGGTACCACCAAGACATCAAAGGTTCAGGAGGAAGACATCCAAAGTGATAGGTAGATCCTCTAGAAAAGAAACATAGAAAGTCAGGGGTGAGAATCTCACCAGATGAAAAGGCTTAGAGAAGGAACAGTGTGAGACTCTGAAAGGGCATCTCATACCAAGGAAATCGTAGATTCATTGAAGCATCAAAATGACATACACTGAGGCAATAATATCTAAGGGATCTTAGATAGGCCATACAGTTTCACTTTGAAAAAAAGAAGTGTATTTCATAATTGTGAATGTATAACTGTTGCTTTTCCTTTACAATATCTTATTTGATAGAATTCTTTAAAAGATAATATCTTTCATAGTAAAAAACACTTCATGAATTATTATTTCAAAAAACAAAAATATAAATGAAACTAATTTTAAAAATAAATTGAAATTTCTTAAGATAATTTCTGGAAAATGAAAAAAGGTTTATTGTAACTTTGTCTTAGATGTAAGGAGAAAATAATAGAGCACCAAGTGACTTTTTCCTTGATTTGAAGCCTAATGATTGTCCTTGGTACAATCTATACCAATAATTCTGCTTCTGTTACACTGTCTCATATTATTGCTGGGGATAATTTCCTTGATCAACATAAAAATGTTATAGAAATCTAAAAGCCCCTCAAGTGGGGAAAAAGTGAAATTTATGGTTCAGCTTTTATGGAGAGGCTTATGTTTATGAAGAGATAAAAAATATATGTTGTAGAATATTTATGGTGGGAATGAATGGCCTTCCTGTGGCATTCAGCTGCCAAAGTTGAGCATGATAGAAGTCATCTGTGGTTGTGTTTGTGTAAGGCTGCCTTCTGTGGCAAAGTACATTATCTCCTGTCATTTTATGAACCATTCACTGGAGCAGATTTTTTCTTACTCTCTCTATATATATGTATGCATATATATGTATATATATGAATTACTTTAATCTTTCTTCTCCATGAGAGAAGATATATGTTATCTGCTGTATATACCTGATGAAACACTTATCTTTTTTGATAATTAATGAACCTATTTTAAGTACATGCTAAACAATCCATCTTTTGTGGTTCAGAAATGGATGACAGTGTGATTATGTCTTCGTAAGATAAGTAAATGTGTGTGCTCTTAGATCATCTAGCTTTTAAAATACCAGCAAAACAGAAAGGGGCAAATTATGGCTAGTTCTTAATCTTGGCTTCAAATTTCATGGCTCCTGATATTTTCATTTGATATGTAAATATTATCTCACATTTCATATATTAGAGACTCTGCAGTAACCATTGCAAGTGGATGCACTAATATTTACATAGGAACATTTGAATAAAATGAATGAATACAAAGGAACTTGTAACTATCATTAAGTCCATCACTGATTTAGACCATCTGCCTGAGAACAACTAAAACAAAAATGATGAAATACAGAATTCTATCCTTCTTATCAGTATAGTCCTATATTGGAAACCAGGAAGGGTTATGGTTTTTGTGAACAACAATGAATTGTAATGATTAAAAATTTCAGCTGTGCTAAATCATCTACACCTGGAATAGCATTCTGAATCATCTTGCATGTGTGTGAATGGCTTCTTTTTTTTAAGTGTCTTGAGAATTTAAATTAATCATTTATAAGAAAAAAAAAATCATTAAGACTAGTCTCCAATGCCAAAAAATCTGATTGATTCAGGAGTGGGGAGAGGTGGAGAAAATGCAGTTGCTTTTGTGAGGATAAAAATAATTTGTTAAACTGATTGGTTAGTTTTGAAATCAATTCAAATCAACATGTATTTATTGAGTGCCTGTGATGTGACAGGCACTGTGCTAACAGCTAGAGATAAAGAGTCAAAATCAAGATAGTCCTATGCTTGAGGAGCTTATATTCTATAAGGAAATATAGGAATAGTCTAATAATGAATATTTTGTTTTCCTACATTTTCTTTATGGATATTCCTGCTTTTAATGCATTAGATCAGCTTCAATAAAGGAACAGTAAAATGCATATCTTGTCATAATTGTCTTTTTGGACCATACTAGTAATTTCATTGCTGTATTTAAAGTAAGGGAATTTCTCTTTGCCAGTACATCTAACCAATTTTTCTGCAACTTACAGATTTAGAGTTGATGGGTGGTTTTGAGAAGTTAAATAACTTACCCAGGATCATATAACTATCTGTCCATTATTCCATGCTTCCTCTAGTAATAATAATAACAATATTATTATTTAAAAACAATAATAAAAACAGCAAATTCTAGTAATATTCAGGTTACATAGAAAGAAAATATATCAAAATATGTGAGTTTGGCCAATTAGATCAAAATCATATGGGAATGGTTCAAGATACGTGTCATCTCTTAATCCTGAGACTACAGTTGGCATATCCCTACTTTCATTGTACCAGTGATACTTTCAGTGAGTCTAGAGAGAATGATCTCATCTAATAATTCTAATCAACTGTAAAAATTAGCTTAATGATTTCAACAATAATCTATATAAAACATTAAATAGTTATAAAAAAAAGAATAGTGAGATAGCAACTTGTCCTGCAATCATTTCTATCTGATCCATAATAATAATAATAAAAGAAACAATAATAGCAACAGATGACATTTTAAGCACTTCAAAGCTAATTTTTACAGATTAGGAAACTGAGGCAAACAGAGTTATGTGACAAGCCAATAGTCACATAGCCAATAAATGGTGGAGGTAAGAATTGAACCTAGTTATCTCCTGAACTGAATTCTAGTACTCTTTTCAATAATGTACATTTAGGCTTCAGCTAGTTAGTATTTGTATTTATTTGGGTCTGGAAGAAGATATGAAGATTTGTGATCCCAATCAGTTATTTTTAAACACACACTAGTAGATGTGAAAATCAGGTTGGTAAGGAAGAGACCAAATACAGTCTTTTTTATGTTTTCTTAATACAAACCTTTTTTTAAACCCTAATCTTTCATCTTAGAATCAGTACTCTGTACAGTATTGGTTGCAAGGCAGAAGAGTGGTAAGGGCTTGGCAATGGGAGTTAAGTGCCCAGGGCCACACACCTAGGAAGTGTCTGAGGCCAGATTTGAACCTAGGTCTTCCTGTTTCTAGGCCTGTTTCTCAATCCACTGAGCCACCCACCTGCCCCCAATACAAATTTTTTAAAGCTTTAGAATAGTCTGGATTTGGTTGAGTTCTAAATTTGATGAACTTAGTCATTTATTTTTATTATATAGTGAAAAGAGTGGTAATATTTCCTAGTCAATATTACTTTTTTGAACTTTACATACAGGGAAGCATTCTATGGAGCACATATTACTTTGTAATGCTGTGAAAGGAGCTTTTAAAAAATGAAGGTCTTTTAATTTTAAGTGTATAGGATACAGAGAAGGACATGTTAAGATGACATTTTTCAATGTTATGTTCTTTCTTTTCCCTAAAATCTTAGTAACAGATTTCTTGATTGCTCATCTTTTTTTTTTTGGTTTCCAATCACGAGCTGCCTGATTTTCTGGAGCAAACCATAAAACTATACTAAATCTTTCCACTACAGATTAATAGCCTCTAATCTCAGCTGGGCCATCATTGCTGCTTGGGAATCTTTTCATACATCTTTTAGCCAAATCATATAAGTAGCTATCAATGTTTTTTTTCAAGTTTTCATCTCTCACCTTCCTGAGAAGGCCATGCACATTAATTATTAACTCCCTCTGTTGATTTCTTCATTTCAAAATGTCATCTCATCTTCATTATATTTCCTTCCTTCCTTCACCTGTGGCTCTGAGAAAGAAGTGTCCCTCTTTTGTGTGAAGACACATTTGTGCTCAGTTCAATTCCCACCCATTTCCTTCAAGGTCTTGCTCTAGCAAATAACCTTTTGTTTCCCTAAAACTTCTAGCTGGATTCCACACCTCAAGTCTTGGTCTACATGAATTTCTTCCCTACACAGCTGTCAAGATTATTTTCCCAAAGCATGTCTTGCCATATTAGTCTCCTACTCAGTAAACCCCAATGACTGTTTTTTTTACATCTAGAATAAAAGGTAATCACCATTGTTATTTAAAGACTCTTATTACCTGGATCCACCTACTTTTTCAATCTTATTAAACATCACTTCACTTCATAAGATTCAGACAAATTGACCTTATTTCTCATATGCTTTCCCCCATTCTCCATTTCTGATTTTTGAAATATCTGAGCCCTACATTGGAGTGACTTTGTTCCTCACACCCAATTATTAGAATCTTTTGTTTTAAGAGTCATTTAATGTTCTGTCTTCTACATGAAACATTTCCTGATTCAGCAGCACCTAATGCCCTCCTCCAAAAATTACCTTGCAAATATTATACATATACTTATGTATGTATATGTATGTATATGTCATCCTCTCCTGCTATGTTGTAAGTTCCTCAAAGGCAAGAAATAGCTTATTTTTTCATTTGTCTCTAGTATCTTGAAAAGTACCAGGAACATAATATTTTCTTAATAAATACTTGTCAATTGATTTATATTCATTATCTCCCTCTCTACTGGCTTCTTTTCCTTGTCCTACATACCTACTCTCCTGCCTTATTTTTTAAAAGCCTTTCTTAAAGTCTGACACCCATAACTCATCCTCTCTTTTTAACATCAAACCTCTTGAATTAAAAATAGCCTACACTCACCACCTAAATTTCTTAAGTCTTAACATTTGCTTTCTTTCCATGTTTCTCAACTGAAATTACACCTCTGGAGTTAACATAATCTATAGTCATTTTTTTCGGTCTCCTTCCTCAGTTTCTCTGAAGAGTTTATCATTATGGATTACCTCCTTCTTCTTGAAATTCCCTCTTGGTTTTCATGACACTGAATATCTCTGCTTGACTTACCTTCTAACCACTCCTCTTTCTCTGTTAGCACTATGGCATAGCCATTAGAGCTGAGTCAGACATAAAAGAAGAGAGCTGCCACCAAGGCTGAAGGCAGTACAATATTTAAACAATGGAGCAGCAGTTGACTTTCTAAAACCAGAAGCTGTGATGTAAATAAATAATAATTGATCCAATGAAAGGAATGTAACTACTTGTATATTCTTATGTTCTTCTAAGTATTCTCTCTTTTAGAAAGGGGACTCCTATTTGTGTTTTCTCAGTATATCTTATTTGTCCATGGCTGTGTTTGCAGGTTGCCAATGATCCTGGCATATAACACGTTTAATATTAATAAGGAATGAGCAAGGGAATGGCTCAGTCTGGCTAAAGACCTGAACAAACACTACTGAAAACAGTCCATCTCACTTTGAGTCAAAGAACCTTTAAGAAGTTGAGATAACATTGAATTTTATTTGTACCAAGAGCTTGAGAAACTATAGTTTTAAAAATATATAAGGAATTAACTTTATAAGAATGAGACATTCCCCAATTAATAAATCATCAGAGGATGGAAGTTTTCAGAGTAAAAGGTCATGTCTGTTAATAACCATATTAAAATGCTCTAATCAAGTAACAATTATAGAATAAAGATTAGAAGAACTTTGAGGTACTACCTCACACGCTTGACATTGAATAAAATAAGAAAAAGTGAAATTGAAATTTGTTGGAAGGGATGTTGAAAAAAATCAGGAAAACTAATGACTCTGCTGGTAGAGTTGTCAACTAGTTAAAACATTCTAGAAAGCAATTTGATGCTATGCCTCATAGTCTATTAAAATGTTCATACCTTTTAACCCAGAAATATTTCTACAAGGTCTATACTCCAAGGAGATAAAAGAAAGAAGAAAAAGACACAGATATACAAAAATATTTATAGCATCTCTTTCTGTGAGAGCAAGAAATTGTCAACTGAGTGAATGCTCATCTAGGGAACGGCTAAAATAATGTGGCATATGAATGTCATGAAAAACTATTGTGCTATAAGATGATAAGTGGGTTAGTTACAGAAAAACCTGGGAATGCCATATGAACTGAGGCAAAGGAAAGTAAGAAAAAAAGAACATTCTACACTGTAACAGTTAACCCAACTTTGAAATTCTTATAAAAGGATGAACACAATGACCCAAAAAATTCCAAAGGGCTTATGATAAAGTATGCTATCTATCTCTCATTAGGGAACTCTTAGACTAAAAGTGCAGATGGAAACATTTTTTCTCCTGTCTTATTTTTATGAAACACAATTGATGCTGGAATTTGTTTTGCATGAAGATAAATATTTGTGATAAGTTTTAGGTTTTTTTGCTTTCTCATTAGAGGAGGAAAAGAAGAAAGGAGAGGATTTAGAACTGAAAAAAATTGTGTCTGTGTCTTAAATAAATAAAAGAAAAAGGAAAATGGTTTATGAGAGGACATGGCAAGAGTCACAGAAGTTCAGAAGGCAGGAATATATAGATTAACATTTGCATTGCTGAAAGAAATACCCACATTGATAGATGATTATTTTTTAAAATACAAATTAACTTTACTAACAAAGCAAGGACTGGAGAAGCTATATAGATCCATCTGAGAAAGAGAAACCAAACAGGCTATTAGAGATCTACCCTGAAAAATATACTGGCCTACTAAGATGGGCAAGTTAATTCTATTAAACTTTATTTTAATATGCGTAGCTGTTATTATTATGTGGATTTTCAAAACAGTTCTGGCTGATTCCTTTCCTAAGACAAATAAACTGAACAAACATAAAACTGAGAAAGAAAATTATAAACCAATGCTACTCATGAATATTGATGCAAAAATACTAAATAAAAAAACACCCAAATAGGATCTATCAGTACAAAAAAAGCATTTAAAATGTAGACTTTATCAAATGAATTCCAGAGTGCTTAAATACCAGGTATACAATCGCTTTAATAAGTGTCATCAAGAAGTACGAACAATGTGAATAGGTAGAGGAAGTGACTGTCAATGAGTGGGGATTCCTGATGTGGGAAATCCTCCATTGACAAAGTTTACAAACATCTATTACTTGACAAGTATTTAAATCCAAAAACCTGCCTGAAGTATAGAAAGGTTATGCCCTAGATCAGTGTTAGGGGTAGATTCAGATGTATGTCTCACTGACTCCAAGATTGATGATCAATCCATTACAGTATGCTTCCTCTAGAAATATGAATTGAGTTTTTAAAAATTACATTTCCTACACATTACCACCAGGATTTAAGAGAAAATATCCTTTATAATGATAACAAAATTATCAAATACATTAGTGTTAGAGTATTTAAACATATTAGAAATCTGTACGAACAATTTTTAAAATTATTTTTATAGAAATGGAGGAAAAACTTGAAAAAAATGAATTGTACCTCTCAGTCATCAATTATTTTAGGAAATGCCAGTATTTCCCAAACTAATTTTAAAAGTTAATGTAAATGGGCTTTGCAGACGCCGCCACCTAGAGTTCTCGTCTTCGTTCCGTCCGCCGGACACTGAGCCCCACCGCCTCTGCCTCCACCGTTGCGCCCATCTCAGCCATCTGTGGCCATGGCCAACCCCAACGTGTACTTCGACATATCCGTTGAAAACGAGCCCCTGGGCCGGGTTACTTTCGAGCTCTTTGCAGACAAGGTTCCAAAGATAGCAGAAAACTTCCGGGCTCTGAGCACTGGAGAGAAGGGATTTGGTTACAAGGGATCCTGCTTTCACAGAATCATTCCTGGGTTTATGTGCCAGGGTGGTGACTTCACTCGCCATAATGGCACTGGTGGCAAGTCCATCTATGGGGAGAAATTTGCTGATGAGAACTTCATCCTGAAGCATACTGGCCCTGGCATCTTGTCCATGGCAAATGCTGGACCCAACACAAATGGCTCCCGGTTTTTCATCTGTACTGCTAAGACTGATTGGTTGGATGGTAAGCATGTGGTCTTTGGCCAAGTGAAAGAAGGCATGAACATTGTGGAAGCTATGGAGCGTTTCGGTTCTCGGGATGGCAAGACCAGCAAGAAGATCACCATTGCTGACTGTGGACAAATCTAATAAGTTTTTTTGTTTTGTTTTTTGTCTTAACCACCAAACCATTCCTCTGTAGCTGGAGAGAGCACCCTTGAATTCCACCTGCTCTTATACCCTTTAATCCTTGTGCTCTCACTTGCTGCAATTCTCTTTGGATTTCATTTCCCTTTTCCTTCCACAAGTCTGGCTAGACAACAGAGTTAAGTTTATGATTATGAAATAAAAACTAAACTACAAAAAAAGTTAATGTAAATGAAATGAAAATATGAATAGGGCAGTTCAAATATTTAAATAAAGTCATTAATATGGCATTTAGAAAATAGATAAGAATATTAAGACCTATTAACAAAAGTAAGATGGAGTCACATATCTGATCCTAAAACATATCATAAAATAATAATTATAAAATTTATCTGATCCTGGAGGAAAATAGGGAAATAGGATATTGAATAGAATATTTGTCACTGGGCATGGTAGCCCACATCTCCAATTTCCCTCTATTGTACAAGGCTGAGACTGGTGGATCCTTCTATATGTGGAATTTTGAGTCATGTAAGACTGAAAGTTGCCCAGATAGCTGAACTGATTTCAGTTTTAATGTGGCTTACAACCAGGAACAGAGGGTCAGGTGGCCCAAGAAGGAGAAAACCGAAACAGTTCTGAAAAGCAGATCAAGTTCCATTTCCTGTGATATTTAATGTTACCTACGTTTAAGTGAACATTACATGTCTAGCTTGAATAAGCTAAGGAGATAGAAAGAGACAGAGAGACAGAGAGATTAAAGAAACAGAGTGAATTAATAAGCCCACAATAGAAACAAATTATGCTGAAGAATACAATGAATATTCAAAAAAACTTGAAAATCTAAAATTAGTAAGGCAAACAATAAGTTTGAATCCTTTCTTCACCTTACACAATAAAACTCAAAATGATATAAGTGTAAGAACATTCTAAATATTTTTAGATCATAGGAAAAATGGAAAGAAAAAAATGTATATTTTCTCAAATCTAGAGTAGTTACTATTTTTGGCAACCAAATAGAAGAAAGTGTTGAGAAAAAGTTCCTAAGATAAATGGATTTTCTACAACAAAAAAATCACTAAAATTAAATAAAAAGGAATTCTAAAATTCTAAAATTAAATAAAAGGAATTCTAACAGCCACAATTCATAAGGAATAGAAGAAGCATTTCTACGAAGCTAAAACTAGTCAATGCCCAATATAATATCAAAGTATAAGGATAATTTATGAAGAAGGAAATAAAAACTCTATTTAACCACATATGAAGATGTTCTGATCCCCAATTAGTCAGAACTGTGCAAAATTAGACAATTAAAAACTTACTCAAAATAATCATGATATGATATTTATAACATTGTAGATATAAGAAATATTTCATATATTATCTCATGTGATCTGTATAATAACCCTGTAAGGTAATTACTAAAGGTAAAAATAATCTCCTTTTATGGAAGAGGAATTTGAATTGCAAATAATATAAAATGATGTCCTCTTACTCTTACAGTAAGTAAGTATCAGTGTTGAAATTTGAACCCAGATCTCTCCTGACTCCAAGGTCAAGACACTTTCTATTCTGTTATAGTCGCCTCCACTGGAATGGCAAAAGACAGAACATATATGAGAAAACCAATGAGATCAAAGATTTAAAGAAAGAAATACTCCCTTCTCTTATTTTACAAATGAAATAACTGAAGTTTCAAAAATCTGAGTGACATATCCAAGATCAGTTTGGTATGAGGCAGATAAACTAAGATTTGGTTTCAGGTCCTGTATAATATTTCAAATCCTGCATTCTTGTTTCTATTGATGCCTACCAGTACAACTTAATTACATGAGATGATTTTCCCTAACTTTCCTTTTCCTTTTCCTTTCCCTCTCCAATGTAATATCAGAAATACTCCCAGAGGCAGGAGAGGAGGAAGTCAGAATTTCACATACTGAAAAAAATAGTTATTTAAAAAAGAAAAGGTCAAAATTTGATTGAACTAGTGTAAAACAAGACTCAAGCTTTGCCTCTCTATGCAGATCCTAGGGACCTTTGAGTATGTTAATATGACTTCTTGGTCCCCTAGAAGCTTAAAAATTCCCAACTTTATGGATTCAACACTGCCCTAAAGTAGTTAATGTCTGGAGATGAAGCAAGTGAAAATATCTCTGTTGACCAGGCCTATTTAGATATGACAATGAGGAATCTTTAGAAGTAAAATATAAAGGGAACCTTGTTGCTTATCCTCGCTATATGAGGACAAATTGAACATTTTATTGAGTGTTCAGTGACCTATGAATGCCCTATTTTGTCCTAATTTGAAGCCTGAATCATGATCAGGTCTACCACAAAAGGAGTAATTAATAATATTAAAGACTATTTCAAAGGGAATACTGATTGAGAAAGCTTAATTAGATTTGGAGGTTAGGAGGTCTAAAGTATCTTTTGAAAAAAACTTGTTTCAGTAAACTACATAGCCAGATATATAGCTAAACAGAGGAAAATATTGCAAGCAATATTTAATATTGATATAAATATATAGAGATGTTTATTAAAGTAAAATATTAGAATAAATTCTGTAGGGAAAAAAGTGTTTACTTGCTACACAGTTGATCTAGTAAAGTCTTATTTCTTTGCCTCATCATAATCTTGAAGTAATTCATCATTCCTGAAGGCACTACTAGAAGAGCAAACATTTGGATAGGGCTCATCTGGATGCTGAGGCTTTGAGCACAGGAACACTACATGCTATTTCTCCTAGGATTGTTCCTGTGTCATCATTATTTGTATATTTATGCCTAATTTCTTTTGATTTTAAGCATGTTGTCACCAAATCCATGTTATAACTATCTTCACATTTCCATCACTAAGTACAGTATTTTTTACAGTCTAGGTGTTTAATAAATACTTGTTGTCTTAGCCAGATTCAAAGAATCTTCTTACCAGTAGATTAGATAATAGGTTGGAAAAATATTGGTCATTGCAATTCATGAAACTCAGTATTAAGAAAATATAGTAGAATAATGATGAGAAATACCTTTTTGTAAATGAAGAATCAACACCACAGAAGAATTAAGTGAATGCTTAAACTGGATCATACTTACAGTTGATTGGGATAATGATTACCATAGTAGATGAAGCTGGTTAAAAGAAAAATAACAAAACAAGGTATCTTTATTAGAGAAAAAATGTAAGACTGATAGCTATCTCTAGCTTTAGAAAGGTAAACTGTGGAAAAGGAATTAGACTTACCCTTCTTGGTCTGTTAGTATAGAAATTTTGAAGAATGAGATGTAGATGTTTTAGAGAGGCCAATTTTGATTGCAAATAAGGAAAACAAAATCCTTTCATTAGAGCAATAAAAAAGCAGACTGTACTAACTTCATAGGTTGTGGTCTCCCCACCAATACAGATCTCTTACAAGCTTTTATTAATGTATTTTGTTTTTATATTACAGACATTTACAAATGATTCAGGAGATGTCTTCCATAACAAAGTAAAAAGGTCAGTAAAATTAATATAATAGGGGCCTCATATTTCATGTTTGTAGCAACCCTCATATCACTATTTGTTTAATTAATGAAAATCACTTTTCCTCCCTCCCATCCCTTTTCAATTAAAAAATAAAGCCATTTTATTGCAGTATATGTATAACCAAGCAAAAGAATGTTTCTTGATATCTATATGCATATATAATCTCATTTTGTGGCTTAAATGCAAAATTTCTCCTAATGCATAGTATATTTCATTATCTATGCTCATGGAATCACAAATAATCATTTTATTAATTACAGTTATTAGTGTTTCCAAAGATGGTTGCTTTTTACAGTGTTATTTTCTTTGCATTCATTGTTCTGTTTCTGTTCCCTTAATTCTGAATCAGTTTATAAAAAGTGAAGAGAATATCCCATGCTCAGACAGCTAGCAAGCAATAGAGCTAAGCGTTTAAAGCAGTTCCTTGTCCTTTACTTCTCCTGTTCCTCCTTTTGTACAATGCTTCAAATAGTTTAATTAGGAAAGTCTTGGAGATAAGCTTCGAGTCAAATTCAAAAGGAAGAAATGGATGAAAATTAGTAGAGATGAAAAATAAGATTTGGGATGTAACAAACAATTGCCCCAATTATTAGAAGGATGGGTACAGGAGGCAGAGAAGATAATGAATTGTTTCATTATTGTTTCTTGCTGAGTAGTTTCATTCATATCTGTCACTTTGTAATATCCTTTGAGGATCTTGTTGGCAATGACATTGGAGGAGTTTTCCATTTCCTTTTCCAGCTCATTTTAAAGATCAAAAACTGAGTCAGATAAGGCTCTAAGTGACTTGCCCAGAGTCATATGCTAATCAGTGTCTAAGACTGGATTTGAACTCATGAAAATGAGCCTACCTGATTCTTAGCCTAGGTCTCTCCCTACTGCATCACCAAACTACCCAATTTTTCATCTACCTCCTACTAAAGATGTGGTGGTATTAAGATGTAGAAAAAGACATACATTTTTAGATACTGCCTTTATAGGAATTTGTTTTATTGAACTCCATTTTTTTGTTAGAGAATTTACATTTTTTTTTCAAGTTGGCAGGAGAGATAGAGGGAAGGAAAAGAAAATATCTGCTCATAAAAAATGAACACACAAAGAGGAACTGAATTTTTAAAAAGAAGCAGAAATTGATATTTTTTTCTAATTCTCAATTATATTTCCTTGCTCAAAAATCTGCACTTGGGTTAAAATCCTTGAAATAATGTCTATTCTACTCAAAAGTCAAAACTTGGGAATTAGTAATCATTTATAATTCTGAAATAGTTGTGGTCATGTTTTAATAAAACTAATAGTTAAAATCATACTGAAAATGAGTTTAAAAGAGTTAAAGTGACCAAGAGAAAAAACATCAAATTTTTATCAACTTCTTGGACTGAGGTGTTTTCATGCCAGTAAGGGAAAGAAAGGTGAGGATTGAATAATATCCAGAAAGTAATTCATTTAATAAAGATAAGTTATTCTAAAATATTATCTACAGAAAATAAAAATGGCTTACTATAACAAGTAAGATGTTCCTGAATTACTAGGTTTAAAAGGTTTTCAACTCCATTTTTTTCTGACTTTCTTGGAAAATACCCACTGGGCATAATTGTCTCTACATTGTGAGTTGTAATCTTACCTTGGAAATTTTCTTGCTGTATCTGATCATGACAGATTCAATAGCCTCTTTCCAGAAATAACTGGCCAAAATAGGATGATTTCTACATCAAGTCATGGTAAGGCACAGCCCTATATTTCATTGCTCAGGAAAATGGATTTTTGGTGTGCTAGGTTGACAGATATTATTAAAGAGTAAGTTATTGAAGAAAAATTTCAAATTAGGTAAAAAGGCATTTTTAAAAAGAAATTGGTGTTGTCACTTGTGCCATTCCTGTTAGAGTGTGTAGAGGGAGGAGAAGCAACTTAAATTGTGTAGAAATCAGGCTAAAAATCACACAATTGAGATAAAACTGAAATAAAATTAAGACAGCCTTGTAAGAGGAAGAGCGCACAGTGCCAGAGTGGACAGTGGTACCTTAACAAAGGGACTTAATTCAATTCAGTTGAACAATTATTTATTTACTATCTGCCTCATCACTAGATTAATAAAGACACAAAGACAATAAAGAATCAGTTCCCACCTAAAAATCATTTATTTGTCAGTTTATTTCTTTGCCTTTTTTATTTATTATATTATAAGGGAAAGAACAGGCACAACGAAAACCAATACAAAAAACACAGACAAAATAAATAGTCGTTTCTTAGGTAAGAAAAGGAGAATCCCTGTGGAGGGATATCCTTCATGATTTTGACAATTCTAGAGAGAGGTTAGGATTGATAATCATTGAACAACTGTAATCACTGAAGAAGTCCAAAAACTCAGTCTGTCAATAAACCTGCTGTGAACAAAGCACTGTTTTGAAGAGTCTAAAAAAATTTAAAAGCAGGACATAGTCTCTGCCTTTGAGTAAGCAATG
Organism: Gracilinanus agilis; assembly: GCF_016433145.1. NCBI lineage: Eukaryota > Metazoa > Chordata > Mammalia > Didelphimorphia > Didelphidae > Gracilinanus > Gracilinanus agilis. The sequence continues at coordinate 368,736,485 of NC_058130.1, forward strand.
TCATATATGCCACATGATTGTGATGGAATACTACTGTATTGTAAGAAATATTGTAAGAAATGGTGAGCAGGAAATTAAAAAAAAACAACATAAAAGATCTGCATGAAATTATGAAGAGTGAAACAAGTAGAACCAAGAAGACAACAGCAATAGAAATATTGTTTGAAGAACAACTTATATATGTTAACCTTCAGAGAAAGAACTGATATATAGAAAGAAACCAGATGCAATTTTAAGTAAACGTGCACCTTTTCATCAAATGATGCCTTCTCTAATGGAGAAAGAGGGGAAGGGCATTGAAATACCTGAGTATTTTAATGTAATAAGCAAATAAATAGACTTTAAATTATTTTAAAAACAATATGATAGAGGATATAACATGAAAATAACTTTTTAGAAATAACCTTTATGCAAGATAAATTGGAAATACTTTAGAGGGCAGCCATTAGAAAAACAAATAGGAAAATCTTTCCAGTTTAAGGGTGGATTAGAGGAAGAAGCCTATGTATCAAGCATATGTACATCTGCACTTCTTCCCCTTGGAGTAAAAATTGAACCTAAAGATAAAATAACTAGGAAAAGACAATAGAGTTCATTAAGACTAAATTCAATTAGTATACACAGTGAGGGATTGGACCTGTAAGGTCATTTATACTGGCAGCTTCTGAATGATGGAATTTCCCTACCAATGCAAGTAGGCATCTTCTCTGCAAGATGACTGTGCGTTATTTAGAATACTGAGAGGTTGTCATTTACTGAAGATTACAAAGCCAAGATGTGTTAGGGGTATGGTTTAAATTTAGGTTTTTCTGGTCTGAAGTTATTTTTCTACTTATACTTTGGCTACTTTATGTTTAACATAATATAAAGACATCAAGACAGAGAAAATGAAGAAACTCAAAAATCTCTTAATGAGTGGCATAGTGGGGATTTGATTTTATATCCTTTTATTTCAAATCCAATTATTTTTCCTTCAAAGAAGCAAACTACTACTTTTTTCACTGGCGGAGAATTCTGCAATTGTGTATATTTATGTATCTATATTGTAATAAGGGAATTTTAGGATGTAATAAGGGGATTTATAGGATGTAATATGAGACTGAAGCTAGGGGTAATAACTGGTAGGAACAGGGAATAAGGCAAGGTAAGGGACCCAAGGCTGGAGGTAATCAAGGGAATAGACTAGGTAGTAGGGAAATTAAGGCAATATAGTGGATGAGACAGTTATAATGATGAAGGTTGGTAGTTGAGGTGGTAGGAGAAATAAAGGAATGTCTGAGTTTAGGGAGTATAACACTGAGGTAACAAAGGTTGCAAGGGAGAGGATGAATTAATCTAAGGCAGGTAAACAGCAGCAGGGAAATACAGACTGGGACTCAGGTTAAAGACAAACACTGAAGGGAAATAGACTGATTCCTTAAAGTAAAAGGACTCTTTACAGAGCGAAGTTAAAGTCAGCCAAGACAGCTGGAAACTGACTTCAGGCTTTAGTCAGTTTCACAGGAAGGGACTAATATTGAAGTTACACTTCCTCCAAAATGGATACCCTCAGCTTCCCTCAAACTCCAGAGAGTATCTTATTCCTCTCTCTCTTCCTCCCTCTCTTACTAATTAACTAATGAAATAGCCAAAGGTCTTGTTTAAACACAAATGGGGTTTATTGTCTTCTAGGATGGATTGGCAGGGCAGAGAGTATAAGGTAGCCCTAACAGCCTCTTAGAGAAACTTCAGGTGGGGGAAGGGAAGCAGGAATGTGAGACTGAGAAAGGACCTGCCTTAACTCAGCTCTCAATGTGGTTTGTAATCAATGGGGTTAGGAAAATGGATACAAAGACTCAATAGATAATTTGTTGCAAAGGTAAGACTAAACTATCACAGATTTGAACTAACTCTCAGATCCACTCTTCTATTCACTCTTCTCAGACATTCAGGTAGGGGAAATGAAGTGGGAATAAGGTCGGGTTGGGAGATTCAAAGGATTTAGCTAACTTAACAAATCTCAAAAGGAAACTGCAAATCTAGGCCAGGTTTCAATCTCAAGAAGGAGCTCAGATGGACCCTGGTTCCCTGCAGGAGTTCCCAGGACCAACTGACTCTTCCCAAGATTCTAAACTCTCCTTAATTGACAGAAGAACTCTGCAAAGCCTGCAAAACTGTTACCACTTGGCTAAGTAGGGACTCTGAAGTTAAGATCATGCTCAGAGTACCAGAAACAAAAATTGATTCAATGAAACTTCATGTGCAGAGTGGATATGTTGTAAATAAAGGGAAAATGAGTGAAGTATCTGGCAATACTAAATACTGAATTACAAAATGAGGAAAATGAATTGGATAAGAGCAATGAACCTGTAAATCTGTTCCCATTCAGGGATGTCCTCATAATTTTAGACAATGAAATAGTGCACATAAAGAAACATACCCAATTTACATCAGAGGACATTGAGACAATTAAAAGACACACCCCTACATCTTTCAATGAGCCATTCTGTATGGTGAAAGAATTATGTAAAGCAATCAAAATGTTCAACCCAGACTTCTCTGATTTTTACTTTTTATTGGGGGAAGTATTAACAAAAAGGGAAAGGAACAAATTCATAGAAGAAACCAGGAATACACAGGGAATGACACCATGTCCCCCAAATTGGCTGGAGATGGCCCTAAATTCTGCATATTCTGTCTGATCCACCCAACAAAAAGGGCAAAACCACATAGGTTATAAGGATTGGACCTTTTCTTCCCAGGCCCCATTACAATAACATTGAAATCATATAAAGATCATTGAATTTAGAGCTGGTAGGGAATATATAGGTCATGGAGTCCAATATCCATATTATTCATATGAAGAAATAAGGCTCAAATTTTATATCTATACCAGTACATATATACAAAATGCATATATATAGAGAGAGGTGTATATAGAAATATTTCTCTCTATAGATTAATTATATCTACATCTCTCTACATTTCTATAGATATAGACATCTTGCTCAAGTCACAAAGCTTATAAGCATCAGAGCTGAAATTTGAACAAAGATTTTCTGACTTCAAATCTATTGCACTCTCCATTAAACTACATTGTCTATATTACCATTCTCATGAACATAATTAAATTGATTCTGTCCATAAAATTAAAAATCATTCATCCTTGTTCTTCTTCTCTCCGTAACTAACATGAAAGAGAAAAAATCTTTTTAATGGATTTATTTTTTCCCTTCCTTTATGTGTACAGACTATAATTAATACATGGTTGATGAAAAAAGTGACTTTCTTTTTAAATGCCATGGCATCCAATACTATCATGATGTGTTTATTGAATGGAAATTCCTTCTCACATGTATTGATTTATTTTGAGAGGATATGAAACCCCATTAGACTTTTGCAAACTGTATAGCCTTGGATAAGTCATATCATCTTTTTCAGCCTCAATTGCTTCATCTGTAAAATGAGGATAAGAATAGCACCCAGGACACAGTCTTGTTAGATGGATAAAATGTAATACTACATATGGTTGTATAAATTTTAAAGCTGTATGTAAATGTTATCTATTCATCATTGATTGCTTCAGTGGGTTAACAGACATCCAAGATAATTTTGAGCTATTTATGATATCCCTAAAAAACAGCATTAATAATAACACATGTTTATAGTATTTTAAGGACAGTTGAAATAGTACAAAGATTATGATCATAATATAGAAAACCTAAATATACATTTAGAGCTCCCTAAAAAGTACATAGATGAACCTTAGATAATGATCTCTATCCTATGACTTGACAGAAGTAAGGATTGTAACTCCTCTTTTGCTATGAGAACTACAGTTGGGCAGTAACTTTAGGATGAGAATGAGATAGATAATTTCATTAGTTCTTGCTATACCATCCTAAATGTCCATAACAATCATCCATAGATAAAATGAATGAAACTGCTCCTTTCATTTTCAGCTCACAACCTCTAACTTCCTTGAAATTCATTCTGCCCTTTGTTAACAATTCTTGCATACAGTAGACATTTACCAAATCTTCTTTGACTATAGGAATTTCATTTTAAACCCCATATCACACTATCCCCTTCCCTATTTACTCTGATGTTAATTTTAGTCTGATTTCACCTACATGCAAAAATTGAGAGCCTGTGTATTTGCCTATCTAGGGTGGACAGAAGATTGGCACATATTAACTTATTCTGATGTACTTTCCTTTTGATTACCTTGTATAAATAACTCAAACTCAATAAGAATAAGGATAATATAATAGTTTTAAAAAATAACCCTTTCAAAGCCTTTTTTTTTCCTTTTTGTCCAAAGCCTTCAAACCCTTTATTGACATGTGAAGTCGGGGTGGTGGCAAAAGAAAATCCAGAGTGATGTGTAATGGATATTTTAACCCCCCTAAGAATGTTATGATATCTCTAAAGGCCTTATAGGAACCCTGAAATATTATTCCAATTCAATGAATTAATATATGATTATACAATAGATTATTTTAGCACCCTGATCAATGCTGCACAACTTTTCCTCAAAGTCAAAAGGATAAATAAGCTAGATAGAGTTCCAGGATACTCCTGCTAGAAATCACAGTGATAGTCATCTTGACAATAGGTTATGTTTTGAAGACAAAGATACTTCACATATACACATATGCATATATACACACTTATATAATTTAATTATTTACCATTAATATTTAATAAACAATTTGCAACTTCATATAAGTTATAACCAAGTATTTCATACTGTTTTTAATGGTACCTTCAGCCTCTGAGTCACTCAAAACCATATTGAAGATAAATAGAAGAAAATTATAGTTATATAACTTCATTGCTAACACCAACATGACAAAAATTTTTAAATGCTCAAATTGAGGAACTAATGAAAAAGGAAATAGGAAAATTTAAAGACCCTAAGTTCATTAATAATTCATTAATGTAAAAATAGTTTATAAATATAGAATACATTTTTTTAAAACAAATTCTTCTAAAGATTTTGAAAAAAAATCCTCCTAAAGTAGAATTTTCAAAATGGCAGCATGAATATAGCAAGCAAACCTTCTGTATCAATCAAGATATCAATTACTTATTATTTATCATGATCTTACAATAGGTTGGGAATTGGACTAAGTGATTGGGGCACAAAAATGGAAACTTTTTTCTCTATCCTCAAAGAGACTATTTTTTAAATAGAGCAAAAAACCTGGCATTTACAATAACTGTGAATATTTGACAGAAAAATATAAAACACTTTAGGACTTACAATCAGTAATATATGAAGAGGTCATCACTATAGTATGGATCCTAGGAATAAAAGTATAGTTATACATGTAAGACAATATAAGGACGGGCATTAAACATCATCATGAAAGATGTGGAAAAAATTAAGAACTTGACGGAAGAGATTCAGTGATTATCCAAATTTAATTGGAACATTTAGTGGAAAATCTGAAGATGTATTGTCCAATTAGTGATATGAACAACAACAATAAATAGGAATAATAAAAACTGGAACACAATTTTTATTAAAAATTTTAGGTTCCCTTTACCAGCAATCAAAAACAAAAATAAAAGGATTAAAGAAATACAAGGAATAAAAGCAAAGGAAAGAATAAAGCATTCAATATCAATCAAAACCTTTACTACAGGGGATAAAGAAGTAAAGAGTGAAAAAAGACTGGAAAATAATGTGGAAAAATTCTATCATCTTCATGATGTCCAACATGAACAATATCCAAATTAGTTTAAAAGTCAATCAGAAAGCTTATGGAATATTAAGATGATAGTTATTTCAAGGAAGGTGAATAAAAGCTAGAATTTCTTTTAAAAATGGAAAATGCAAGAATCAGAGAAGATGAATAATTATTGACTCAGATACTTCACAGAGACACATGCATTGTGAAAAAAGCACTTTATTATCTTCCCCACATACATAGATTAGATGCCCCCTACATACTTTCTGAACAGAAGACATCCCATTTGACTCCAAAATAATGAAAATACCCATAATTGCTCTAAAAATAGGTCAAGTACAAGTTAATGTACCATATAAACATATGATACATTGCATATATATACATATATATATGTGCATGCATGTGTGAATATTCATATATATGTATACACATGTGTATGTATTTGTATTGTATGCATGTGTGTGTGGTGTGTTGCATGCATGCAATTTGATATGGCTAGCAATAAAGGCTGACCCTGCCTGTTTGCCTATACCAAAACTCCCACCTCCCGGGGCCTAAACTACCACCTCCTGCCTCCCTAACCCAAGGAGAAAAAATGAGACCCTGAGGGGTCTGGGAACTTCAATTTATACCCTGTCCCAAACTCTGACTTTGGCACATGCCAAAGCAGGGTTGCTTTGCCATATTCTGAGTTCCAAAGTGGGAAACTTCTTTTTTGTACCTACAGAAAATGGCTGCCCATTTCTTTACATTACAGTATGTGTGTATAAAATATATTAACAAAAAAGCTAGGTTTCAGATTAATATGAATAATGAATTCCCTAAAGTGATCACGTGTGTTCATATCCACAGCATTCAAAATTATAATTATGAAGAATGTGGTCATTAGTTTTAGTCCAATAACAATAGGCAAAGACAATTTAAAGTATGAAATATTTCAAGGGTCTATCTATTATTTCTGCTACTCAGGACCTCATTGAGATACAAAAATCATATATCTCAATGAGGTACTGAGTAGCAGAAATATACTGGTGATGTTACCCTAGTAAGTGGTCTACATTAGCCCAGTCAAATCATTTAATGTTTGCATACTCAAGGTAGCTCTAAATCTATGTATTGAATCAGTTGAAAGTAAGTTCTGCAAGTTTCCTCATTGGTGAATTCTATATATTTGTGAAGTCATAGGTCCAATGCCTAGGCTCTATTAAATAGATAATACACATAGACTTAGATATAGGGACATTAGGGTTATATGTCATTTATTTTGGTTTTATATTTATTCATTGATCAATAGGTAGATTTATAAACAGATCTATAAATACAATAAAAGATAAAAAAAGAAACTCAAATGAATCAAAAAGCAAAAAATGTCACGAAAAGCCCCAGGGAGTAAAGAGAAACTTATCCTCTTGGTAATTGTTAAAAGTAAGTTGTAACAAATTCAACTATTATAGATGATCACAAAGGCTAAAGCCTAAATCAGTTCTATGCTAATGACTTATTTTATGTACTATAAGTATGTAAAAGGGTCCAAGCATAGTAAAAATGATAGATTATCTAATGTCCACATAGAAAGCTGATTTCTTTTGAAACCATTCAAATCCAAATATACAATTCATGAACAATTATCCAAAGCATGATATCTTTCTTGAACATAATTTAAACACTTTCAGAACATGCCTAAATATAATGATTCATTTAAAAATTAGAAAGCAAAAGAAAATCAAGAATGGGACCCAAATAAGCAAAGCAGTTTTGAAGTTACACATTCAGTTACAGATCTGTATGTTTCTAAAAAATGTATGTAATGAACATGTAAAATTTCATGTATTGTCCGTTTTGAACTTTTAATGTGGAAATGTTCATATTTGTTAATTCTATCAAGTTTATATTAATAAAAGAGAAAAATTTTAAAAGAACTTGTCTAGCCTTAAACTCATGGCCCCATGTAAGTAAAAATAAAATGGCTTTTAGAGACCTGAAGATACAATGTATAGATAGTAAATATGTAACCAGGAAGGTCTGAGTTCAAATATAGCTTCAAACATTCACTGAGCAGCCTAGGCAAGTCATTTAGCATGTCCCGAAATGATTTTATTATCTTTCTCCTTAAACTCTCCTAATCTCATAACTTCCCTGATACTCTAAAAGGTACCAGTATTCTCCCAGTTTCCTAGTTTGCAACATGGGTAGCATCTTTGACTATTCACTCTCTCTCAACCCCCATATCCATTCTTTTGCCAATACCTGTCAATTTCTAAATTTCTAAAATACATCCTCTGCTCTCCTCTGACACTGCTTAAAGGATTAAAGCTAAAATATTCTTGGAATTCAAAACCCTATATAACCTAGTTTCTTTCTGTTTCCAAACTTGTTGCATCGTACTCCATATCACAATAATTAAATTGTATTATCCTCCTTTCTGTTCTATGAACAATACACTCTGCTTCTTGGTCTTAGGAATTTTCTCCATGCCTGGAATGCTCTCCCTCTTCATCTCCATCTACTGGTTTGTGTAATTTCCTTTAACTCTTCAAAATACCCTCTTCTACAAGAAACCTTTCCTAAAAACCCTTAATTCTAGTAATTTCTCTCTCTCTCAATCATTGCAAAATATGAGGTCTTTGAAAATAGGGAATATATTTTGTCTCTTTATGTACCTAGTTCTTTACACTATAGCAAATAAAAGATGCTTAATATTGTTGTTTTTTGTACTTACTGACAACTTTCATTTTTCTCAGTTTCTCAACTGCAAAAGCTTCTCTCAAGTGTGGATCAAATAAGACAACATCTAAAAGAATATTTAACACAGTACCTGACACATAGTAGGTTCTACAGAAATGGTTGTTCTCTTCCCTTCTCCTCCCCTCCTCTCTTTTCAATATAAATAAGATGAAATACTAAAACATTTTGATAACTTGATACAATGTCTGATATCAAAATATTTGGTTTCATTTAAAAATATTAAACAGTTTCTCCATTTCCTAGAATCAAAGTTCCATTCTGACTTAATAAATATAACATTTGTAACATACACAAATTAAAAAGACTAAAAGTTCTAAAGCTTTAATCCAGAAATAAAACTGAACCAAAAGACTTTGAGATTCCTTTGTCTCCTCCTAGAATAAAAGTATCAAGGATATTTACTGGCTATCTAAAATCAAAGTTCAATGCTTAGAAATTAACATAGAGATAATACTAGTTTTAAGATACGTTAAGTAATATAAAATGGACCATAACAGCTTTTGAATTGATCCAAACAAATATCTATTGTCAATAAAACCTGGGATATTTTACTCTAAGGAAAATTAGATATATTATTGTTTTTTCACAAATATAAGGTGTAAGATCAAATGATAAACAGGCTGAGATTGTACAGAACTATTTCCTCACCAAGAAGAAAGTGAAGGAGGAGCAGAAAGGGCAAAATAAGGAGAAGGAAGAAGCAGAGAAGGAAAGAAAGCACAAGAAGAAAAAAGGTAGAAGGAAGAAGATGAGGAGGAAAAGACATTTCTGAATAATAGACACTAAAATAATTAAAAAATAAATTATGCTGGAATGGATTATAATGATAAGACAGCTGCCTAAAATTCCATATACATATGACTGATAAAAATGTTTTAACCTCTATTGCAACACCAAACAATCATAATTTAAAAAAAGGTTTGTCTTCTTCCACTCTCCATATATAAAAATGTTTTATTCCATAGTTATTTAAATTGCTTTATGTTTTTTGTTTTCTTTTGCAATTTGTTGAATATAAAAATATGTTTTCATTACTTCCTTCACATTAATATTGATATTAAATTGTTTGCCTTGATAAGATGTGGTAGTGGCAAGAGAAAAGGAGAGAAATTGAAACTCAAAAAAATTTTAAATGTTGTTTTTATATATAATTGAGAAATATTTAACCAAATAAAATATAAAAATAAAAATGAAGAAAGATAAACAGACAATATAACATCAGTTGTTCTCTAAATTGTTAGAAGTTAAAAATAAAGTTTTTATTTTCCTAAATGATTTAATTGGCTAGCAAAGATTTAAAATAGTGGACTCTTTTCTTATGAACTTTTTACTTTTGTCAAATGAATTACCATCCTTTCAGTCTCACAAGATGATTACATTTTCATTATCCTCAACTTCTTACTCAGTCTCTCAACACCTTAACTGTTGCTTCACTACTCCAATGCATCCTACACAATCCTGTTGAAGTGGTTGATAATATTACTTTACTACTAAATCAAGTCCAGTCCAATCTACTACTATATCAAGTCCAATCACACATCCATAATTAAATATAATTTTTCTGTTAATTTTTTAAAACTATTTACAGTCAGACTTCTAACATATTTTTATCATCTTTGACTATTACTCCCCTTCCTTCACTTTGGGATCCATCCCATCTGACTTTGTACCTGTTCATCCCATATTACAATCCAGCTACCACATCTATGACTTTGCACTGACTCTAGCACACTCTTGGAATTTACTCTTTACCTCACTCTACCTCATAAAATCCCTTTGTTACTTAGAAAACAGCTCAAGAATCTTTTGCTACATAAATCCTTTCTTAAAAATCCAAGTATTGGTGACCCATCTGCCAAACTTACTTGCATTTTACAACTTTCTATAAACATATACTTCTGAATTTTATATTTATACTACATATTTTATGTACTTAGTTTCTCATAGACAGATGGATAGAGATAGATAGATAAATAGATAGATAGATAGATAGATAGATAGATAGATAGATAGATGGAAGAAAGAAGGAAAGGAGGAAAGAGACAAAGAAAGAAAGAAAGAAAGAAAGAAAGAAAGAAAGAAAGAAAGAAAGAAAGAAAGAAAGAAAGAAAGAAAGAAAGAAAGAAAAAGGAAGGAAGGAAGGAAGGAAGAAAAAAGGAAGGAAGGAAGGAAGGAAGGAAGGAAGGAAGGAAGGAAGGAAGGAAGGAAGGAAGGAAAGAAGGAAGGAAGGAAGGAAGGACATGCATTAAATAGTATATGGCAAGCACTATGCTAAGAAAACAAACAAGGAATCAAAAAACAATCTCTAACATCAAAGAGCTTATATTTTAATAAGGGAAGGCAACCCATAAAGGGAGCTAAAAGGGGGTGGTGTTAATCATCCATGGTATGTGATGTGTAGATGCTTGGAAAATGAAAACGGACCCTGGTTCAGGTAAAATAGAATGAAATTAAACCTATGAGAACTGAAGACCTAGAATCAGAGTCCAATTTTGTAGTGGGGAAAACTGAAGATGATGACAGTAGTGAAGGTAGCTTTGATGAGGACATAGCTTTGGGGGCCTACTTCCAGGTGAGATAAGAGAAGGCTCATGTGAGATGAAGTCAAAGTAGATGTTGAAAGCATTTCTTTTTGCCAACGGCTATCATTATTTTCTTTCTACTTGAATCCTTAAGATGAACCACATTCCTGAAACACAGTAGGCATTGAATAAATCCTTTTAAATTGACTATTACTTTGTTAAAGTGTTTAGAGGTGGTAGTCAGAAAAATAAAAGTGCATATGCAATTTTATAAGTTTACAATGTCAGCTTCTTTGTAAGGTAGATAATACTTGGTTTTAAATTATAACTTCACTTTGCTATTGGAGAGTGATGGGAAAACTTTTTAAAGAGGGGGCCAAAGGAAAGGAAATGCTCATCCGTCAGTCTGTTTCTAAGGCAACTTTTTCCAAGTTTCATTGTATTGTATCCTACTCATTGTATTCATCAGATTAGGAAAAATGTCACACGGGCAGATAGAAAATTTCAGGGGGCCGCATCTGGCCCTCACAGGCCATAGTTTGCCCATCAATGCTATAGGAGATTCTCAATGAGGAAATTATTTTTCCCAATGTATATTATCAACTAATCTTTGAATTAGAGAGTTTTGAAAGGCTAGGAATGTTGAAATGACTTACTCAGGGTGAGAGTCAATAAATATAAAATTAAAGATTTGAAGCCAGATTTTCCTGACATGTTCTCTATTATCTATTATCTTTTTAAGTAGAAAAGTATTTTCTGAGTGTCATGTTGTGTTATAATATCTAAGTTGTGATTTTTTATACATTAAGGCACACCCTTTCACTGTGTTTTCTAAATGACCAAAAATAGGAAGCATTACGAGGACAAAAACTTTATCTGTTAAAAATCTTTATGGCTAATAAAATCCTTATATGTGCATTAAAACTCTTAGAAAACAAAAAGCCATTCAGAATGGAAAAAGAGGGAATATATGATTGTCCTTATATTATGAAGTTCATATTTACTGAGTTAGAAAGATGTTATTGGTGGTAACAAGGAAACATAAATTCTTTAAGATGCCAGAGGATATAACTAAAGTCTGAAATACTTAATATAAACAGAAGTAAGTGCTTATTTTTGTAAAGAAAGGTATAAATTGAGGATTGATTAGAGATTCTGGAGCAAAATATTAGGCTGCAGTCTCCCAATATTAGTAAAAATGCATCTTCCTTAAGAAGCAAATAATTTAAAGAAACACTTGTGACTATGCTAGCCATTTTTGACATTGTTCATTTTCCTTTCCCTTCACTCAGTGATCAGCATTGGCCTAGATCCAGTTTGTTTTCAGATAATACCTAAATAGAGCATGATATCAAGCTTAGGGAAAGGAAAGAAAAATTTTTTGCAGAAAAATATCTTTGATTTTCTTTTAGGGTTTCTTAGAGTATAGTAGTGAGAGTTGGAGAAGCTTCTAGGTTAATAAAATTCAAATTTGTCAAAATGAATAGAGAACTAACCTTAGATACAGGAAGGTTTAAGAACTGCCTCTAAAGTATATTAATTGTATGATTAGATAAGGTATTTAATTTCTCATTACTCCTCCCACTGATCATAAATAAGAGATGAAATTGAATGCTTTATTAGTACAGGGAGTTTTTGCATGGGAAATGAAATTACAGATCCATACTTAAGTAAAGAAAGAATCAATGGGCAAGGGCAGCTAGGTGGTTCAATGGATAGATAGTCAAGCCTAGAGATGGGAGGTCCCTGGTTTCAAATCTCTCACTTCCTAGCTGTGTGACCCTGAGAAAGTCACTTAGTCCCAATTGCCTATCCCTTACCATTATTCTGCCTTGGAATACATTCTTAGTATCAATTCTAAGACAGAAGGTAAGAATTTTTTAAAGAACAAACAGATGAATATATAAATAAATAGATAAATAAATGGACAAAGACACACAGAGAGAGTGAAATAACGATGTCAGGTGTTTGTTGCTAAAGGAACTTCGTAAATTACAATATTGGTGCATGATGAGATCAGGAAGTGGTAAAGAGAAGAATTATATTTGACATAGGGAAATAATACTGCCTAAATTCCTCTATTTAGAATTATTGTATGAACAATAATTATAACCAAATTTTTAGAATAAAATATCAAACTAAAAGATCTCTAATTAACTATCATGAAAATATGAACTGGATAATTTGGGGAAATTGCCAAACTTTAGAACTGAACAATTAGAGGATGTTATTTTTAAACTTTTGACATTTGATATAAAATACAATTTGACAAAACTAGTAGGGCATTTAAAAGTACCTAAAAATCTAGAGAAAAATAGTCTCAAATATAACAAATTATGAGCTTTCCTTCATTATCAGCTAAAAAAGCCTAAATGTTTTTGTAGTCTAGTAGACAATTTAGGCATTACTTGCTAAAACTGTGAAACTATAATAGTGGAAAATGAATTTGTATTTATATAACACTTATTACATGAGACATTATTGTAAATCTTTTATTATATATTATATCTCAGTTGATCCTCACAGCAACTTTCTAAGGTAGATGCGTTTATTATTCCCATTTTATGGTTGAAAAAAACTGAGGTAAACATAAGTTAAAGGTCTTTCTACTTCATGCTCAGTGTTCTATGTAACAATCCACCAGTGGTCAGGTGTAATTAGTGTCATTATTATTTGTTATTCATTATCCTAGAAACCTGAAGACATACAGTAAATAAAAAGACAAAATACAAAATTAACCAATTTTTCTGTAAACTGAATCTCCGACTTCCTTTCGGACACCTCACATTGGATTTCCAATAGAAAACTTAAATTCAATACACTCCTAATAGAACCTATTATTTCCTCTCCCTAAACTCTTCCCATCTCTTACTTTCACAATTACTGTAGAAGACCAAATGATCCTTCCAGTATCTCAAGTTTACAATTTATGAGTCATCTTGGGTTCTTCACTATCTCTCACCTTCCATATACAAAATGTTACCAAACCCAATAGAAACGTGAAACATCTCTTGTATTAGTACCTTCTTCTATCCTCTAAGACTGATAACACTGTTGTATAGGCCCTCATCACCTCAATCCTGGACTATTACAAAAGACCATTTGTGGGTCAGCCTGCCTCAAGATTTTCCCACTTCAATCCATCCTCCATTTAGTCACTAGTGAGAAAAGCACAGATTTAATCATGTTACCCTTACCCCCTACTCCACAAATTACCATGGCTTTCTATTGTCTCTAGAATCAAATACGAGGTGCTTTTTCTTTTTTTTTTTTTGTAAAGAAAGCCCTTTATGATCTCTACCCTTACTATTGTTTAAGTCTTCTTACATCTTAGTCCCTGACATGAACGAGATACTTCTTTCAACTCTGAGCATTTTCTCAAGCTATGCCTAGAATATTGTCCCACTTTGGTTCTTCCTACTATTCTCTCTGGCTTCCTTTAAGTCCCAACTAAAATCTCACATCCTACAAGAATCTTCAACCCCATTTAATTCCAGTACTTTCCTTCTTTTAATTATCTCCTATTTATTATTTATGTATATAAATTCCTTTCTATATATTTGGTAGCATGCTGTCTCTCCCATTATACTGTAAGTTTCTTAAAAGCATGAACTTTCACTTCTTTTTGTTTCCTTGGGCCTTACCATAGTATCTGGCACAGAGTAGGCATCTAAAAAAATTTTAATAATATTTTATTTTCCCCAAATATATGTTAAAAGAATGCTAATATTTATTTTATTTTTAAATTTTGAGTACTGAATTCTCTTTCTCCCCTCATTCCTCTCTGGGATGATAAACAATCTGATATGAATTTTACATGTGCAATCATGTAAAACTTTTTTTCTATTAGCCCTTTTGTAGAAAAAAACTCAAACCAAAAAATCAAGAAAGAAAGGGCTTGAATTCAGATTCCATAAGTTCTTTCTAAAGAGTCAGATGACATTTTCTCTATTTGTCTTTTGGAATTATTTTGGATTTTCATTTTGCTAGAAATAGCTGACATTCACATTTGCTTATTGTACAATATTGATATTTCTGTGTACAATGTTTTCTTGGTTTTCTTCACTTCACTCTGCATTACTTCATGTTAGGTCTTTTGATGTTTTTTCTGAAATCGTTCTGTTCATAATTTCTCATAGAACAGTAGTATTCCATTAAAATCATATACAATTACTTCTTCAGTAATTCCCTACTTGATAGGCATCACTTCACTTCACTTTCCAATTCTTTGGTTACACACACACATACACAAAAAACCGTAATATATATTTATACACAAATGGGTCCTTTTTGTTTGTTTGTTTGTATTTGTAATCCTTTGGGACACAGAGCAACCTCTTTTTATTTTATTATATTGCTGAGTCAAAGGAGATGTATGGTTCTTTTAGACCCTTGGATATAGTTTCAAACTACTTTCAGAATGAATGGACTAGTTCACAACTCCCCCAATAATGCATTACTACCTCAATTTTCCCATATCCCTCCGAATATTTGTTATTTTTCTTTTCTGACATAATAGCCAATCCAATAGATATAAGGTGGTACCTAGGAATTTTTTTCATTTTACTTTCTCTAATCAATAGTAATTTAGAGCATTTTTCACAAGACTACAGATAGCTTTGATTACTTTGTCTTAAAATAGTCTGTTCATATCTTTTGACCATTTATCAATTGGTAAATAATCTTTATATATGTAAAAATACATATATTTAACTTACTTCCCTATGTATATGAGAAATGAGATTTTTGTTAAAGAAATTTATTGTAATTTTTCACAATAATGTTTAGTGTATACTTCTTACAGCCTATTTCTCCCTGGTTATCCTACTCTCATTCTCTTTTCAACCCTGTCCATCCTCAAAAGTGCTTTGGTTCTGATTATCAACTCCTCCAGTTTCATTTCCCTCCAAATCCCCTTCCCCTCCTATTTTTCTATTGGCTAAGAAAAATTGATATACCCAAATGAATATGAATTTTATTCCCTCTGAGCCAATTCTGATGGGAACAAGATTCAAGCACTCTTCTCCCTTCTTCCCCTGTCCTCTTTTCCATTCTAAAAGCCCTTTCACACTTCTTTTATGTGAGATACTTTACTCCATACTACTGTTTCTTTCCCCCTTCTTCCAGTGCATTATCCTTTTTCACCCCTTAATTTAATTTTTTTAGATAACATTGCATCATATTCAATGCACATCTATGTATTTTATTCATGTATACTCCTCCTAACTGCCCTAATAATGATAAATGTTTTAGCAGTTACAAGTATTACCTTACCCTGCAGGGATATAAACATTTACATTCAGTGAATCCTTCGTGATTTCTCTTTCCTGTTTACCTTTTTATCTTTCTCTTATTGTATTTGAAAGACAAATTTTCTATTCACAGGTGGTCTTTTCATCAATAATGCTTGGAAATTTTCTATTTCATTTAATATCCATTTTCCCTGAAGGATTAAACTCTTTGCTGGGAAGATGGTTATTATAATAGTAGCTCCTTTAACTTCTGATATATCATATTCCAGGCACTCTTTTTCTTTAATTTAGAAGTTGCTAAATCTAGTGTTATCCTTACTATGACTCCGAGATATTTGAATGTTTTTTGTTTTTTTTCTGGTGGTTTGCAATATTTTTCTCCCTGACCTGAAAGCTCTGGGATTTGACTATATAATATTTCAAGGAGTGTTCATTTTGGGATCTCAGGAAGTGATTGACTGATTCTTTAAATTTTTATTTTAACCTTAGGTTGTAAAATATCAGTGTAAATTTCCTTCATATTTCTTTAAAAATGATATCAAGGCTCGTTTTTATTGTTGCTGTCAAGTACTCCAATAATACTTAAATTATCTCTCCTCAAACTATTTTCTAGGTAAGTTATTTTCCAGTGATATATTTCACATTTTCTTCTATTTTTTCATTCTTCTGATTTTGTTTTATTGGGGTTTTTCATGTCCAATGGAGTAATAAGCTTCCACTTCCCAAATTATATTTCTTAGGAATTATTTTCTTCAATGATCTTCTGTACCTCCTTTTACATTTGGCCAATTCTAATTTTTAAGAATGTTTTTTCAGTGAATTGTTTATGTCTTCTTCCATTTGGACACTTATGGTTTTAAGGAGTTTTCTTTGACAAATTTTTATTCCTTTTTATTCCCATTAGGCCAATTTTGCTTTTTAAAGAATTCTCATCAATGGATTTCTGTGCTTCATTTATCATTTCATTTATACTTATACTAGTTTTTAATGTGTCATTTTCTTCACTATTTTTCACACCTTCTTTAGTAAGCTGTCAACTTTTTTCATTATTTTCTTGCATCATATTCATTTATTTTCTCATTTTTCCTTTACCTCTTTTATTTGAATTTTGACTTCTAAGAATTATTTTGGACTTCAGACCAATTCACATTTTTCTTTGAGGCTTTGGATAAAGCAATTTTGACTTTATCTTCTTCTGAGTTTTTATTTTGATCTTCCCTGCCTGTATAATAACTTTAAATTGTACGAGAAGGTATCTTTTCAGTTAACTCCTTTGTTGTCACACTTGGTCATTACAACTTCCCAAAATTTAATCCAAATGATTAGGTTTTCTTTCCATTAACATTATTATCATGTCATTATGAAATCTACATTATTATATCATATAATTTTCTTCTTTCTGCTTCACTTTGTATCAGTTCATAAAAGGCTTTTCAAACTTCCCAATATTCCTTACATGCACTGTTTCTTATAATATAGTCATAGTTTCAATATTTGATAACCAAATTTCTTTAGTCATAGACTAAATATGTAAGAATCTATGTTGTTTCTATTTCTTTTCCATCACAAAATAAGCTACTATAAACTTTTTCATATAAATATAACCTTTCATTTGTTGACCTTCTTGGGTTATATTCCTCACACTGAAATCTATGAGACATCTTAATAACTACCTTTGATCAATTTCAATGGCTTTCTAATTTTTTTAGTTCATAGCTCAATGAACAGTGTGTAAATGTGCCCTGTGTTTACACAATGCTCCCAAATACTGAATTTTCCTATATTTTGTCATCTTTGTCAATTGGCTAAATGTATATATGTGGTTCTTATTTGTGTCTCAGAAGAATAATATATATTCTGTATTAATATAAAATGGATTTTTTCATTTTATCTTTTCCTGCTCATGTTTATTGATATCATATACAAATGTTTTCTTCTCTGGATTTATTTTATGCCCTGCAAGTATGCTAAAGATTTTATTTGTTTCAATAATTTTTTAGTTGACACTTTGTAGTTGTTTTTTTTTAATTTTTGGTATCATAGAATCTACCAAAAATTTTCTGTCTTTTTTTTACTTAATAACATTTTTTTATTTTTATTATTTATTTTAATAATTTTTTATTTTTAAAAAATTTCCATGGTTACATGATTCTTGTTTTTACTTTCCCCGTCACCCCCATTCAACACCCCCCCCAAACTAAAGCACTTTTCCAATGGTTTTAACATGTGTGATCAATCAAGACTTATTTACATATTATTGATAGTTGCATTGCTGTGGTCCTTTCAAGGCTATATCACCAACCATGCCTGTATAAACCCATGTGTTCAAGCAGTTGTTTTTCTTCTGTGTTTCCACTGCTGCAGTTCTTCCTCTGAATGTAGATAGCTTTCTTTTCCATAAATCCCTCAGAATTGTCCTGGGTCATTGCATTGCTGCCAGTACAGACGTCCATTACATTCGATTTTACCACAGTGTATCAGTCTCTGTGTACAATGTTCTTCTGGCTCTGTTTCTTTCACTCTGCATCAGTTCCTGGAGGTCATTCCAATTCACATGGAATTCCTCCAGTTTATTATTCCTTTGAGTACAGTAGTATCCCATCACCAGCATATACTACAATTTGTTCAGCCATTCCCCAATTGAAGGACATACCCTCATTTTCCAGGTTTTTGCCATCACAAAAAGCACAGCTATAAATATTTTTGTACATGTCTTTTTCCCTATGATCTCTTTGGAGTACAAACCCAGCAATGGCATGGCTGGATCAAAGGGCAAGCAGTCTTTTAGCACTCTTTGGGCATAGTTCCAAATGGCCATCCAGAATGGTTGGATCAGTTCACAACTCCACCAACAATGCATTAATGTCTCAATTTGGCCACATCCCCTCCAACATTTATTACTCTGCCCTGCTGTCATTTTACCAAATTTGCTAGGTGTGAGGTGGTACCTCAGTTGTTTTCATTTGCATTTCTCTAATTATAAGAGATTTAGAACACTTTCTCATGTGCTTATTGATACTTTTGATTACTTTATCTGAAAATTGCCTATTCATGTCTCTTTCCCATTTATCAATTGGGGAATGGCTTGATATTTTATACAATTGATTTAGCTCCTTGTATATTTAAGTAATTAGACTTTTGTCAGAATTTTTTGTTATAAAGATTTTTCCCAGTTTTTTGTTTCACTTCTGATTTTGGAGGCATTATTTTTGTTTGTACAAAACCTTTTTAATTTAACATGATCAAAATTATTTATTTTACATTTTGAAATTTTCTTTAACTCTAATTTGGTTTTAAAATCTTTCCTTTCCCAGAGCTCTGACAAGTATACTATTCTCTGTTCACCTAATTTACTTAGTTTCCTTCTTTATATTCAAGTCTTTCCCCCACTCTGAATTTATCTTGGTGTAGGATGTGAAATGTTCATCTAAACTTAGTATCTCCCATAACGTTTTCCAATTTTCCCAGCAGTTTTTGTCAAATAGTGGATTTTTGTCCCAAAGGTTGGGCTCTTTGGGTTTATCATAAACTGTCTTGCTGATGTCACTTAGTCCAAGTCTATTCTGCTTATGCTCCCTTCTATCCCTTAGCCAGTACCATATTGTTTTGATGACTGCTGCTTTATAGTATAGCTAAATATCTGGTACTTGTAAGCCACCTTACTTCACTTTTTTTTCATTATTTCCCTTGATATTCTTGATCTTTTGTTCTTCCAAATAAACTTTGTTAGAGCTTTTTCTAATGCAGTAAAAAAAAGGTTTTTGGTAGTTTGATAGTTATTGCACTAAATAAGTAAATTAATTTGGGTAGAATGTTCATTTTTATTATGTTAGCTCTTCCTACCCATGAGCAATCAATATTTACCAATTGTTTAAATCTAGTTTTAATTGTTTGGAAAGTGTTTTGTAGTTATGTTTGTGTAATTCCTGTGTTTGTTTTGGTAGATAGATTCCTAAGTATTTTATATTGTCTACGGTGATTTTAAATGGTGTTTCTCTTTCTACCTCTTGCTGCTGTGATGTTTTGGAAATATATAGAAATGCTGATGATTTATATGCATTTGTTTTGTATCCTGCAACTTCACTGAAGTTGTTGATTATTTCTACTAGCTTTTCAGTTGATTCTCTAGGATTTTTTAAGTAGGCCATCATATCATCTGCATAGAGGGATAGCTTAGTCTCCTCATTGCCTATTTTGATACCTTCAATTTCTTTTTCTTCTTTGATTGCTACTGCTAGTGTTTTTAGTACTATGTTAAAAGGTGATAATGGGCATCCTTGTTTCACACCTGTTCTTATTAGAAAGGCTTCTAATTTATGCCCATTACATATGATGTCCATTGATGGTTTAAGATATATACTGTTTATTATTTTTAGGAAAGGAACTTCTATTCCTATACTTTGTAGTATTTTCAGTAGGAATGCGTGTTGTGTTTTGTCAAAGGCTTTTTCAGCATCTATTGAAATAATCTTGTGGTTTGGTTTTTTTTTGTTAGATTGTTGATATGGTCAATTATGTGGATGGTTTTCCTAATGTTGAACCATCCTGGCATTCCTGGTATAAATCCCACCTGATCATGATGGATGACCCTCTTGATCACTTGCTGTAGTCTTTTTGCTAGAATTCTATTTAAGATTTTGTTATCTATGTTCATTAAGGAGATTGGTCTGTAATTTTCTTTCTCTGTTTTTGATCTACCTGGCTTTGGGATCAGTACCATATTTGTGTCATAAAAGAAAGTTGGTAGCACTCCTTCTTTGCTTATTATGTCAAATAATTTGCATAGTATTGGGATTAGTTGTTCTTTGAATGTTTGATAGAATTCACTTGTAAATCCATCAGGCACTGGCAATTTTTTCTTAGGGAGTTCTTTAATGGCCTGTTCAATTCCTTTTTCTGATATTGGATTATTTAACTATTCTATTTCTTCTGCTGTTAATCTGGGCAATTTATATTTTTGGAAATATCCATCCATATCACCCAGATTGCTAAATTTATTGCCACATAATTGGGCAAAATAGTTTTTAATGATTGCCTTAATTTCCTCTTCATTAGAGTTGAGGTCTCCCTTTTCATCTTTAATACTATTAATTTGTTTTTCTTTTTTTTTATTAGATTTACCAGTACTTTGTCTATTTTATCTGTTTTTTCAAAATACCAGCTTCTATTTTTATTTATTAATTCAATAGTTCTTTTACTTTCAATTTTATTAATTTCTCCTTTGATTTTTTAGTATTTCTAATTTAGTTTTCATCTGAGGATTTTTAATTTGTTCATTGTCTAATTTTTAAAGTTGCATGCCCAATTCATTAAACTCTGTCCTCGACAATTTGTTAATATATGCACTCAGTGATGTAAATTTTCCCCTTAGAACTGCTTTGGCTGCATCCCATAGTTTTGGGTAAGATGTCTCATCATTGTCATTGTCTTCCATGAAATTATTAATTGCTTCTATGATTTGTTCTTTCACTAAATTATTTTGGAGAATCATATTATTTAATTTCCAATTAGTTTTTGGTTTGCCTCTCCATGTATTCTTTGTAATAACTATTTTTATTGCTTTATGATCTGAAAAGGTTACATTTATTATTTCTGCTTTTTTTCATTTGTTTTGCATTTTTCTGTGCCCTATTACATTGTCTATCTTTGTGAATGTTCCATGTGCTGCTGAAAAGAACTTGTATTCATTTTTGCCTCTATTTATTTTTCTCCATATATCTATTAACTCTAATTTTTCTTGGGTTTCATTCACCTCTCTTATGTCTTTCTTATTTATTTTTCGGTTTGATTTATCTAGATCTGATAGGGGAAGGTTGAGGTCCCCCACTAGTATGGTTTTGCTATCTATTTCATCCTTGAGCTCCCCTAGCTTCTCCTTTAGAAATTTGGAAGCTATACATTTTGATGCATACGTATTGAGTACTGATATTTCTTCATTGTTTACACTGCCTTTTACTAGGATGTAGTTACCTTCCCTATATCTTTTAACCTTATCTATTTTTACTTTGGCTCTGTCAGAGATCATGATAGCCACCCCTGCCTTCTTTTTCTCATTTTAAGTGCAAAATATTTTGCTCCTTCCTCTCATTTTCACTCTATGTATGTCTGTCTGTCTCGTGTGTGTTTCTTGTAGAAAACATATGGTTGGGTTTTGTTTTCTAATCCATTCTGGTATTTGCTGCCATTTTATGGGTGAGTTCATCCCATTCACATTCAGAGTTATAATTTTATGTCAATTGTGCATTCCCAGACATTTTGATTCTGTCTCCTAGTCCTGTCCTTCCTTCTTTCACTGCTTCCTTCTATACCAGTGTTTTGTTTTTAATCAGTTTTCTTGATGAATGTTTGGAAGTCCTCAATTTTAATGAATGACCATACTTTCCACTGCAATAATAAAGTTAGTTTTTCTGGATAGTTGATTCTCAGTTGTAGACACAGTTCTCTTGCTTTCTGGAATATTGTGTTCCATGCCTTCTGGTCTTTCAATGTAGATGCAGCCAGATCTTGTGTTATCCTAACTATGGTTCCCTGATATCTGAATTACTTCTTTTTAGCAGTTTGTAATATTTTTTCCTTGGTCTGGTAGTTTTTAAATTTTGCTATAATATTCCTGGAAGTTGTCAGTTGTGGATTAAATGTAAGAGGTGATCTGTGGATTCTTTGTATTTTCAACTTTCCCTCTTGTTCGAGAATGTCAGGGCAGTTGTCTCTTGTAGAATGATGTCTAAACTTTTTTTCTTTTATCATAATGTTCTGGTAAACCAATAATTCTTAAATTGTCTCTTCTAGCTCTGTTCTCCAGATCTTTGGTTGAATCAATGAAGTGTTTCATATTCTCCTCAAATTTTTCATTTTTTAAATTTTGTTTTATATATTCTTCTTGCCTTGTAAAGTCATTTGATTCTATTTGTTGAGTTCTGTTTTTTAAAGACTGAATTTCATCCCTGGATTTTGGGTCATCCTTCCCTTTCTGGTCTAATTTTCTTTATAGATCATTTTTCTGTCTTAACAGTAGCTCTTTATTTAACATATTTTTTGCTTTAAGATTAGTTATAAAAACTATGTAACTATAACGTCAAACACTGTTTGCAGATATAGTCAGATTAATAGTGGGGAAATATTCAATGCTCAAGGATAGAAGAAATTAATATAAAAATACAAAAGAAAATTCAATCTAATGTAAATTATCTAATCAATGTCATACCAAGCAAATTATCATAGAAATATTTTTTAGAATTAGAAAAAATAATAAAATTCATTGTGGAGGAAAAAATTATCAAGAATAAAAAGAAAAAATAATAGAGAAAAATTAAAAGAAAGGGGTACTTACAGTCCCAGATTTTTTTTATTTTATAGAATAGTTATAATTAAAACAAATTTGTATTAATTAAGAAACATAGAAATTCATTAGTAGAAATTATTAAACATACCAGCAAAAGATACTATTTATTATCTTTAGATACCAGCAAATATTTCTATTACCTTAGTGTTCGATAAACTCAAGTAATTCCATATATTGTGAAAAGGACTCACTATTTTTTTAAAATTGCTTTAAAATTGAATAGAAATATGTAGAAATTAAATTTAGACCAAGACCTCATATCTTATAGAAAGTTGAGCTTTCTAAAAGATTTCATGACAGATATAATAGGTGACATCACAAATATTGGCAAGTTTCATGAACAATCCAAAAATATATTTTCAATAGTTGATAAGGATAATTTTGATTATATAAAATTATTTTTAATTGTGCAAACCCAATAAACTAATATTAGAAGGGGAAAAATTGACAAAGGAAAAATCTTTGAATCTAATTCCTCTAATAAAGGTTTAATTTCAAAGATTTATAAGAAATTTATTCAAATTTATATGAAAAACAACCATTCACAAGTTGATAAATGATCTTAGGCAGAGAGGTAATACATGCAATCTGCAGGTTGCAAGCAGCCTACAATATGCCTAATACTGAATCAGATTAAAATTTAATTGTGACCATTTAATAAAACAAATGAAAAAATACAATAAAAAGATAATATTAATATTAGTTGTCTAAATCAGTTTTAGTGATCTCTCCCTTTGCTTTCAATTTGAGTTTGACCCCAATAGACTAAAGATATGAACAGGCCATTCTCAAGGGAAGAAACCCAGGATATTTATCACTACAAGAAAAAAATATTTCAAATCACTACAAATTAGAGAAATATAAATTTCAGTAATTTTATAACACATCTTCTCTCTCATAATAGATACAAAGCATCAGTTGCAATGTAGAAAAGTCATAAGATCTAGACATTTGGGGTTAAATGATTTTCTCAAGGTCACACAGTTGGAAAGTGTCTGAGGACAGATTTGAACCCAGTAAGTCCTGTCTCTAGACCTGGCACTCTATCCATTGAGGCACTTAGCTGCCCATTGATTAAAAAATTTTAAAATTCCACTTTACAAAAAACAGAATGGCAAAGATGGTAAAAATTTTAAATGATAAATTTTGGAGGGGTTGCTGCAAAATAGCCACAATAAAGCAATGTTGATGGATTTGCAAATGGATATAATATTTTTTAAATTTTTATTTTTAATTATTTTTCCTTGTTTACATAATTAATTTTCTTTCCCTCCCTTCTTCCATCCCACCTCTCAGAATCAATAATCAATTACACTGGGTTGTAAAAATGTTGTTACTTGTTTTCTATTTCCATATTATTCATTTTGCTATAGAGCAATCTTTTAAAACCTAAACCCCAAATCACATACCCATATATACATATGATAAGTGAGGTCATATGTTTTTCTTTTGCATTTCTACTCCCATATTTCTTTCTCTCAATATAGTTAGCATTCTTTCTCATAAGTCCTTCAGGAGTATCCTGACTTGTTGCATTGCTACTAGTAGCAAAGTCCATTATATTGGATTGTTCAACAGTGTTTTACTTTCTGTGTACAATGTTCTCCTGGTTCTGCTCATTTCACTCTGTATCAGTTTACTGAGGTTCTCCCAATTGTAAGAGGAGGGGTTAAATATTTAAGGTATGGTTGCCAGAAATCAATTAACTTGCTTTCAAAAAAAAAAATAGACCCAGGAAACAACAAATTGGGAAAAAATCTTTATAACGAAAAACTCTGACAGGGGTCTAATCACTCAAATATACAAGGAGTTAAAGCAATTGTATAAAAAATCAAGCCATTCCCCAATTGATAAATGGGCAAGAGACATGAATAGGCAATTTTCAGGTAAAGAAATCAAAAGTATTAATAAGCACATGAGAAAGTGTTCCAAATCTCTAATAATCAGAGAAATGCAAATCAAAACAACTCTGAGGTATCACCTCACACCTAGCAGATTGGCTAAAATGAAAGAAGGGGAGAGTAATGAATGCTGGAGGGGATGTGGCAAAATTGGGACATTAATGCATTGCTGGTGGAGCTGTGAACTGATCCAGCCATTCTGGCTGGCAATTTGGAATCACGCTCAAAGGGCTATAAAAGAATGCCTGCCCTTTGATCCAGCCATACCATTGCTGGGTTTGTACCCCAAAGAGATCATAGATAAACAGACTTGTACGAAAATATTCATAGCTGCGCTTTTTGTGGTGGCAACAAATTGGAAAAGGAGGGTATGTCCTTCAATTGGGGAATGGCTGAACAAACTGTGGTATATGCGGGTGATGGAATACTATTGTGCTAAAAGGAATAATAAACTGGAGAAGTTCCAGGTGAACTGGAGAGACCTCCGGGAACTGATGCAGAGCTAAAGGAGCAGAGCCAGAAGAACTCTATACACAGAGACTGACATTCTGTGGTAAAATCGAATGTAATGGACCTCTGAACCAGCAGCAATGCAATGACCCAGGACAATTCTGAGGGATTTATGGTAAAGATGCTACCCACATTCAGAGGAGGGACTGCAGGAGAGGAAACATATAGGAAAAACAACTGCATGAACGCATGGGTCGGGGTGGACATGATTGAGGGTGTAGACTCGAAACTACCACACCAATGCAACTACCAACAATTTGGAAATTGGTCTTGATCAAGGACACATGACAAAACTAGTGGAAATGCGCATGGTTAGGGGGAGTGCGGGGGGGGGGTTGANGTTGAAGGGGAAAGGAGGAGCATGAATCATGTAACCATGTTAAAAATGAATATTAATAAATGTAAAAAAAAAAAGATTAACTGAGATAATACCTATAAAAAAAAAAAAAAAAAAAAAAGAGTAAGAGAACATTATTCTCCTGGTTGTATTCACTTTACTTTGCATCACTTTATAAAAGTCATTTTAGTGTTTACATTTATTTATTTATTTTGGTGATCATCTTTGTCATTTCCTATGGAATGATTGCATCAATTATATTTTTAGAGAGACCTAAGATCTCATTGATGTGAGTAATTTTTTAATTGTTACAAATGAATTTATCTCCCTACCTCTCAGGTTACTGAATTCTTTTTCAGGTTTCTGTAAACTTTCCCTAAGCAATCTATACAGAGAGTTGTACACTTTCACTCAATTCTTCTCATAACTTGATGGTACAAATAAAATTTTCTGTGTGTCCTTTCAACTCTTTCAGTCTTAATCCATAGTTGTCTCATTTCCTTGATTTGTTATATGTATTGTTTTTAAAAATTAAATATTTTCATCAGCACATGGAGGACTAATTAATAAGGGAGGGTAGATCTAGTCTTTGAGATTGTTACAGAGAATCTCCTTTATTTCAGTAACCATATTTAATCATATGGTAATCTTATGTAATTTATTTTTTTACACTTTACAACATTATTCTAAGAAGAGGTCCATAGGCTTAAACATATTTCTTTAAGGGTCCATGACATAAGAAAGGTTAAGAAGAATTTTTTCTATAGGCTTAAAAAAGATTAAGAAGATTTCTATAGAGTGAGATTTTGAAAAGATCTGTAAATTCCATTTATTGATTGGAAAAGTTTCCATGATTAATCCCTTGTACTTGAAGTTCTGTGACAAGCCTAGCAAACATTTAAAAAGCGACTCCACATCAACCCTGACTTTTTAAATTAATAACTAGAAACATATCTATTTTTTTAATTTCCAACAAGATTATTTCTAATAAACCTGTATTGTTTCCTCCAAAAAAAAAAAAAATAGACCCAAGTCGGGATGACTTTTATGGTGGTTTATTTACAATTAGGAAGGTTGAAGGTAGGAAAATTGAGAGAGAGAAACTCTGGCCCGGACCACAGTCCTGAACCAGGTAGGAATTTAGAGACCCCAGCAGAGAGGCACAGAAGTTAATTAAAAGAGGCTTCTAGCCACAAGACCTCCTCTAAGAAGAGAGGCCTCCTAAAGGCTAGAGCCTCCAGAAACACCAAAGGAAGAGAGAGTCAGCCTAACTTACCCACTGGACAATTCAAAGGGCAGCAGTCTGAGGTCTCACCAGAGATCCTTCCACACCAAGTTCAAAGCACCAACTGCCCACAGGAAGTTACTATCATATTTAAAAGATAGCATCTTTTGTCACTTCCCGAGTCCACCTCCAATTTCAAGTGGACAAATGACAGTCTCAACTCTGTTTTGGACTGCCCTTTGGGCAGTCCCTTGTTTTTTATTTGTTACTATCATGTGTGGGTCCCAGACCTCCCCCTCCCCACTTAATTCTAAATTGGGTAGAGTGATATTATTCCTGGTGGCTCATACACAAATGCATGAGGGTGAGCTAATTCCATTTACACACAGTTCACATACAAATCCTTCAGATAATCATTCTTTAACAGCATTCCATCACCATCATATATCACAATTTGTTCAGCCCTGCCCCACTTGAGAGACAACACTTCATTTTCCAATTTTTTGACACCACAAAGAGTGTAGTTTTGAATATTTGGGGCATTCAATAATTCTGGAGAGGAGTTTGGCATTATAAACAAAAAGCTACTAAGGAGTAAGTACCCTTTCACCCAGCTATACTACTACGAACTCTATAACCAAAAGGGATTGCATGAAGACAAATGATAACTTGTACATAAAAATATTTATACTAGATCTTTTAATCATTAGAACAAAATATAGAAAATAACCTGTGAAACTAAGAGGATATTAAAATGTAGCAATCCAGGTATACATTAATCTTGATATTATTTTAAGGGTGCTCAAAAAGCTGACTCTAGTATTGCTTATGATTGATTTCTGTAACCTTGAACCTCAACCTTGCCAAATTCCTAGCCCTTCCCTAAGGCTACACTCCAGAAGACTGGTCAGTTATATCAGGCTCCTTATTTTACCAATAACAATCAATTAACATATGTAGCAAGACCTTAGGTCATATGGATTCCTGATCTAGGTGTTAGCTCTACCTATTGTTTTAGGTTTCAACAGTTTGTATCTCCAGATGATTACCTCATAGTGCCAATGTATCAGATCACTTGTTTTTTCCCTTCCCCCTATACTGTTGTAACTCCAGTAAAAGAGCAGTATGTCAGCTAAGAATTAAGCTCTTTACCATCAGAGCTTTATCCCAGTGAAGCTCTGAATCATGGAAGCTCTTGACTATTAGAACTCCTAACCATAGAAGTTCTGATCCACCAGAGCTTACTCGCTGTCTGACTATCTTATGCCTGAATTTTCTTTGTCTGTGTGTCTTCCTTCTTGCTTTTTGTTTTCTTTCCATTAGTTCTTTAACCCATAACCCATTTTCTCTCAGTACCTGATTCCCCTTTCTGAGTGTCCTACCTACTTAATTTACTTACAAATCAAAACAACTCTGAGTTTCTCCTCACACTAACAGATTGGCTAAAATGACAACAGGGGAGAGTAATGAATGTTGGAGGGGATGTGACAAAATTGGGACATTAATGCATTGCTGGTGGAGTTGTGAAGTGATCCAACCATTCAGGATGGCCATTTGGAACTATGCCCAAAAAGTGCTAAAAGACTGCCTGCCCTTTGATCCAGCCATACCATTGCTGGGTTTGTACCCCCAAAGAGACCATAGATAAAAAAAGGTGTACAAAAATATTTATAGTTGCCCTTATTGTGGTAGCAAAAAACTGTAAAATGAGGGTACAACCATCAATTGGGGAATGGCTGAACAAATTGTGGTATATGCTGGTGATAGAATACTACTGTGCTCAAACGAATAAGAAACTGGAGGAATTCCATGTGGACTGGAAAAACCTTCAGGAATTGAAGCAAAGTGAAAGGAGAAGAGCCAAAAGAACATTTTACACAGAGACTGATACACTATTGCAAAATCAAATGTAATGGACTTCTGTACTAGCAGCAGTGTGATACCCAGGACAATTTTGAGGGACTTATGGAAAAGAATGCTACCCACATTCAGAGGAAGAACTACAGGAAACATAGAAGAAAAACAACTGCTTGAACACATGTGTCGATATGGACATGATTGGGGAGGTAGACTCGAAGTGACCACACCAATGCAACTATCAACAATATGGAAATAGGTCTTGATAGATGACACATGTTAAAACCAGGGGAAATGCAAGTCAGCTATGGGGGGGGTTGGTGGGGTGAAGGGTAAATTAAGAACATGAATCATGTAACCATGGAAAATTTTTCTAAACAATTAAAAATTAAAAAAAGAATATGTAGGATATTCTCAGACAGTAATTACAACTCAATAGTAATGCAAAAAATGTTCTAAATTACTATTAGAGAAAGGCAAATTAAAATAACTCTGAGGGACTAACACCTATCATGTTGGCTACTATGACAGAAAAGTAAAATGACAAAACTTGAAGGGATGTGGGAAAATTGAGACCCTATTTCAATATTGGGAGAGTTGTGAACTGATTCAATCATTCTGGAGAAAAATTGGGACCAAATGCAAAGTATTATAAAACCCTACAGATGCCATGACCCAAGATTATCATAACTAGATTTGTATCCCGAAGAGATAAAAAAACAAAAAGGGGAAGGATCTATATGTACAAAAATAATTAAAGCATCTTCTTTGTGGGACAAAGAATTTGAAAGTAAAGGGATATCATCCATTTGGGGAAATGGATGAATAAATTATAGTATAGGAATATAATGAAATACTATTGTGTTGTAAGAAATGATAAGCAGAAAGAGCTCAGAAAAGCCTGCAAGGACTTATGGTGGCTAGAAAAATAGGCCAAGAAGCCAGATTTTATGAGTTCAACTATGGCTTCACCCACTTCCTAGCTGTGTGACGCTGGGCAAATCATTTAACTTTAATTGCTTTAGCCCTTACCACTGTGCTACATTGGCACCAATAATTGAACTGATTCTAAGACAGAAGTTTTGTTTTGAAAGAAGACTTTTGTGAATTGATGCCAAGTGACATGGTATGACTTGAAAGAAAAAGAAAAATATTATAGAAAAATGGAAAGAATGTTGTGTAATTACAATGACCAACTTGATCATGGAGAAGAGTTAAGAAAACACACTCCTCCTTTTCTTACAATGAGAACTATTATCATGGATCACCAAGTATATCTCAATATTTAATTATTGAAGAAGTTAAGTCTTTAAAAATTAGAATTGCACAAACAGAAGCTAATGACTTCATGAGAAATCAAGAAACAAAAACAAAATCAAAAGAATGAAAAATCAGAAGAAAATACAAAATATCTAATTTAAAAATAGATTCAAGAGAGTGAATGTAAGAATTATTGGAATACCTAAAAGTCATGACCAAAAAAAAAGCCTGAACATTGGGTAATAAGAAATTATGAAAGAAAACTGCCCTGATATTCTTGAAAAAAAGAAGGAAAAAGAGAAATTGAAAGAATCAACAAATCACCTCCTGCAATAAGAACTCCCAGGTCAAGGAGAAAATAATGAAAGTAACCCGAAAGAAATAATTCACATATCCTGGAGCCCCAGTCAGGATTACACAGAATCTGGCAGCTTCCATATTGATGGATTGGGATACTTGGAATATGATATTCTGGAAGACAAGGGAACTAAGTTTATAATTAAGAAACAACTACAGTTTTTTTTTCTTCTGGTGTTGCTGGGTTTAGATAGCAGCAGAGTAAAAAGCTGCTGCTTAACCTCTCCTAACACACATATATAAGTCTCCTCAAGAGGACATACAAACAAATCCAGACGAATGAAGGGACCCCACAACAGAGTGCAGCATTGAAGGCACATAGGATTAGGGCATTTCCATGCTATAAGGGGGTGAAATAGCTCTCACTAAAATGTGAGCTGAGAACCCTCCTCCTCTCCCCCACACCACCTACAGCCAAAGCCAGCACACAAGAGTTAGAACAATTTTGGGGCATCCATTAAGTCCTTGGCAGCAACCTGGGATAACCAGGGCCTGCTCCTGAGAGCAGAAAAACTTAAGACTCCCAAGAGGCTAAAGAACGAGTTGACTTTGAACACAGACCTTGAGAGCTGGCACTGATGCAGGTACAGATGCAAATCCTCAGCACAGGTACAGACCTTGGGTGGGGACCCAGTGCAAAGGGATACATGACTGTGGAAGCAGTGCCTTGAGATTTTTAAAGAAGCTTTGGGCAGAGGAACAAGCAAGAGGACCACCAGGAGGCTTGACCCTTAGAACAACTAGACCTGAGACCTCAGGAGCCTAAAGAGTGAAGACAGACCCTGGGCATGAGGATAAAGCTGAGAGGGTGCTGTGATAACAATGGCAAGGCAGAGACAAGAACACCAGAAGAGAAAGATAAAGAAATCTTTAACACTCCACAACTTTTACACAGAAAAAATCCAGACAACAGAGCAAACAGCAGAGGAGACCAAGCAAGTAATCATATCCAAACCTTCCCCAAAAAATGAAAACTGGTCACAAGGTCTTGAAGAGTTCAAATCTGAGATTATGAGAAAGACGGAAGGGATCTTGCAAGGAAATAACAGTTTAAAAGGCAGAATTTCACAAGTGTAAAGTGAGGCTCAGAAATCAAATAAATTTATAAGCAAATTGAAGACCAGAAATGACCAGATGGAAGCCTTGAAGAACCAAACAGACCAGATTGAAAAGGAAAACCAAAAGCTTATAGCCTAAAACCAGTCTCTAAAGGCTAGAATCAGGGCAAATCGAAAAAGATGCTCCCAAATCAAAGAAATGGATAAGAAAATTGGAGATTGAAATCAAACAGCTAGAAAATAGGATGGACAAAATCAAAAAAGAAAAGCAAAAGATTATAGCAGAAAACCAGTCTCTAAAGACAAGAATTGGGCAAGTACAAGCCAATGATATCTCAAGACAGCAAGAACAAAGAAAGCAAAGTCAAAATACTGATAAAATAGAAGGAAATATGACATATCTCACTGAGAAATTGACAGATCAAGAAAATAGGTCTAGAAGAGACAATTGAATATCATTGGTCTTCCTGAAAAAAAGCAAAAATTAATATAAATTTGGACTAAAAGAAATTATTCAGCAAAACAGCCCTGAAGTTCTACAACAAGAGGGCAATACAGAAATTGAAAGAATCCATAGATCACCCTCTACACTAAGCCCTGAAAAGACAACCCCAAGGGATATAATAGCCAAATTCAAGAGCTTCCAAGTAAAGGAAAAAAATTATAAGAAACCAGAAAGGGACAATTCAGATATCAAGGAGCAACAATCAGGATCACACAGGATCTGGCAGCCTCCACACTAGAAGACCTCAAGGCTTGGAATATGATATTCAGAAAGGCAAGAGAACTGGGTCTACAACCAAGGATCACCTACCCATAAAAACTGATTATATATTTCCAGGGGAAAGTATGAGCATTCAACAAGATAGAAGATTTCCAAGTATATGGACAGAAAAGACCAGGACTAAATGGAAAATTCAATATCTAACCACAAAAATGAAGAGAAATATGAAAAGGTAAATAAGAAACAGAGGGGAAAGAAAGCTCTTATTTTTAAATTTGCCTCTTTAAGGTCTTCAATAAGATCTAATTATTCGTATTCCAATATGGAGAAATGTTATGTGTAATTCTCTGTAGTGAACTCTATTCACTATTATAGTATCCACTATTATAGTAATTAGAAGAATTATTCACAGGGAGAGGTTGGAGTACTAAATGGTCTAAGATGATAAGGGGGTGGGTGGAAAAGAGAGGGGTGAATAGTAGATGGCACCAAGAGAAACTTGAATGAATAAGAAAAATAGGATATTCTATTACACACAAAGAAGGCATGGGAAGGGCAGGGGATGAATACTATTATAAGAAGGAGAGGAAAAGAGCATTAAGAGGTAATATTTAAACCTTACTCTCAGTGGAATTAACCCTGAGAGGGAAGAGTAGCTTTATCCATTGGGATATAGAACTCTATCTAACACTACTGAGAAAGTCAGAAGGTATAAACCAAGGAGAACAGAGGAGTAGGGAGGTTAAAAAAGGGAGGGAAGGAGAAAGGGCAGTGAATTCATTAGGCCTTAAAAGTAAAAATAGGGGAATAATAAGGGAAAGGGTGGAAAGGGAAGTAAATCAAGGGAGGGGACAAGGGTTACTGGTTTAAAACAAATAACCGGTTTAAAAGGAAATAGCCTAAGAATAAGAGGTAGAACTAGGAGAGGATACCAAAATGCTGGGGAATACAAAACTGATAATTATAATTCTGAATGTGAATGGGATGAGCTCTCCCATAAGACAAAAGCAAATAGCAGAATAGATTAGAAATCAAAATACTACCATATGTTGTCTAGAAGAAACACAAAGGAGGCGAGTGGACATGCACAGGTTTAAGGTAAAGGGCTAGAGCAAAATATTTCCAGCTTCAAATGAGAAAAAGGAGGCAGGAGTGGTGATCATGATTTCTGACAAAGTCAAAGTAAAAATGGACAAGATTAAAAAAGACAGGGAAGGCAATTTCATCCTGATAAAAGGCAGTATATACAATGAGGAAATAACAGTGCTCCATTTGTATGCACCAAATGGCATAGCATCCACATTTCTAAAGGAAAAACTGGCAGAGCTCAAGAAGGAAATAGATAGTAAAACCATACTATTGGAAGATCTAAATATTCCTCTTTCAGATCTAGATAAATCAAACCACAAAATAAATAAGAAAGATATGAGAGGTGAATGAAATCCTAGATGAATTAGATTTAATTGATATGTGGAGAAAAATAAATAAGGACAAAAAGGAATAGACCTTCTTTTCAGCTACACATGGTACAGTTACAAAGATTGGCCATGTAATAGGGCATAGAAACATTGCAAACAAATGCAAAAGAGCAGAAATAATAAATGTAACCTTCTCAGATCATAATACAATGAAAATAATAATTAGTAAGGGCACCTGGACAGGAAAATCAAAAAGTAATTGGAAATTAAATAATATGATTCTCCAAAACCAGTCAGTTAAAGAAGAAATCATAGAAACAATCAACAATTTCATTGAAGAGAATCACAATGATGAGATATCCTACCGAACTCTGTGTGATGTAGCTAAGGCAGTTCTCAGGGGGAAATTTGTATCCTTGACTTCATATGTTAACAAATTAAAGAGGACAGGGATTAATGAATTGGGCATGCAATTAAAAAACTAGAATGCGAGCAAATTAAAAATCTCCAGATGAAAACTAAATTAGAAATACTAAAAGTCAAGGGAGAAATTAGTAAAATAGAAAGTAAAAGAACTATTGAATTAACAAATAAGAATAGAAGCTGGTATTTTGAAAAAAAAACAGATAAAATAGACTAAGTCCTGGTCAATCTAATAAAAAAAAAGAAAGAAGAAAACCAAATTGACAGTATCAAAGATGAAAAGGGAAACTTCATCTCTAATGAAGAGGAAATTAAGGCAATCATCTTAAGATTAAAAATGATAAAGACATATAGTATAAGAGAAATTAGTAGTTTAATTAAAGCCATGGCCATGTTGGTAAAATATATATGACCACACCTGACTATCTTTTAAATTTACTGCTGGAGCTCATCCTCACTCTTGTATGCCAGACAGCCACCCAGGAAACCAAGAGGCCTTCTCTAGGCCCTCCTCTGAATTTAAACTGCCCTCTGTGTGTGGACATCAGACATCCCCACACCCAAAACCTGGAAACCAGAAACCCATTGGAATCATGGAAAATGTAGTTTCAAAGTCCCCACGTGTCCCCCACATGTCTGCTAGACACTTCAAAATAGCACTTCCCTGAATTCAAAACAAACATTCATTAAAATCTATTTTGCCAAATTATATGGCAATAAATATAGAGATCTAGGTGATATGGATGAATATTTTCAAAAATATAAATTGCTAGATTAACAGCAGAAGAAATAGAATACTTAAATAATCCAATATCAGAAAAAGGATTTGAACAGGCCATTAAAGAACTCCCTAAGAAAAAATTGTCAGTGCCTGATGGATTCACAAGTGAATTCTATCAAACATTCAAAGAACAACTAATCCCAATACTATGCAAATTATTTGACATAATAAGCAAAGAAGGAGTGCTACCAACTTTCTTTTATGACACAAATATGGTACTGATTCCAAAGCCAGCTATATCAAAAACAGAGAAAGAAAATTACAGACCAATCTCCCTAATGAACATAGATGCAAAAATCATAAACAGAATAATAGCAAAAAGACTACAGCAAGTGATCAAGAGGATTATCCACCATGATCAGGTGGGATTTATACCAGGAATGCAAGGATGGTTCAACATTAGGAAAACCATTCATATAATTGACCATATCAACAGTCTAAAAAACAAAAATCACATGATCATCTCAATAGATGCTGAAAAAGCCTTTGACAAAATACAGTATCCATTTCTATTGAAAACACTGAAAAGTATAGGAATAGAAGGACCTTTCCTAAAAATAATAAACAGTATATATCTAAAACCATCAACAAGCATCATAAGCACTGGGGATAAATTAGAAGCCTTCCCTATAACATCAGGAGTGAAACAAGGATGCCCATTATCACCTCTACTATTCAACATAGTACTAGAAACACTAGCAGTAGCAATTAGAGAAGAAAAAGAAATTGAAGGTATCAAAATAGGCAAGGAGGAGACTAAGCTATCACTCTTTGCAGATGATATGATGGTCTACTTAAAAAATCCTAGAGAATCAACTAAGAAGCTTGTAGAAATAATCAAGAACTTTAGCAAAGTTGCAGGATACAAAATAAATGCACATAAATCATCAGCATTTCTATACATTTCCAACACATTAGAGCAGCAAGAGGTAGAAAGAGAACAACCATTTAAAATCACCATAGACAATATAAAATATTTAGGAATCTATCTACCAAAACAAACACAGCAATTATATGAACACAACTACAAAACACTTTCCAAACAATTAAAACTAGATTTAAACAATTGGTAAATATTGATTGCTCATGGGTAGGAAGAGCTAACATAATAAAAATGACCATTCTACCCAAATTAATCTATTCATTTAGTTCCATACCTATCAAACTACCAAAAAACTTCTTTACTGAATTAGAAAAAGCTCTAACAAAGTTCATTTGGAAGAACAAAAACCTGAAATTATCAAGAGAAATAATGAAAAAAAATGTGAAGGAAAGTGGCCTAGTAGTACCAGATATTAAACTATACTATAAAGCAGAGGTCATCAAAATAATATGGTACTGGCTAAGAGACAGAAGGGAGGATCAGTGGAATAGACTTGGAGTACGTGACATCAGCAAGACAGTGTATGATAAACCCAAATATCCCAACTTTTGGGACAAAAATCCACTATTTGACAAAAACTGCTGGGAAAATTAGGAAACAGTATAGGAGAGATTAGGTTTAGACCAACATCTCAGACCCTGCACCAAGATAAGTTAAGAATGGGTGAATGACCTGAATCTAAAGAGGGAAACTATAAATAAATTAAGTGAACACAGAATAGTATACTTGTCAGATCTCTGGGAAAGTAAAGATTTTAAAACCAAGCAAGTTAGTTAGTTATTCCTGTTGGCTCTCAGAGGAGCATAGGGCCTCAACCATCTCACACCAACGGACTCTGTTCTGGGCAACTTCCCCCAGCTGGGCCCATGTCATTCCAACGGCTTTTGTTTCGTTTTTGGTAGATCTTTGCCAGGTCTGTTTTGGCCTTCCGACTTTCCTCCTCCCTGGTGGATTCCAGCTCAGTGCTTGTCTGGCAATGTTGTCCTCCAGTTTTTGTAGTGTATGTCCTATCCATCTCCACTTTCATTTCTTTACGTCCTGACTGATGGGATACTGATTTGTTTTTTCCCAGAGTCTGGTATTGAAAATCTTTTCAGGACATCTGATGTTCAAGATGTGATGTAGACATCTGTTAACAAAGACCTGGATTTTATTGGTGTTAGTGTTTGTCACTCTCCAGCTTTCTGATCCATATAGGAGGACGGCCTTTACGTTGGTGTTGAAGATTCGGAGCTTAATGACGAGGGACAATGCTCTGGAGGTCCAGACAGACCACAAGGTGTTAAATGCATGTCTGGCTTTGTTGATTCAGCTTCTGATGTCCTCATCTGCCCTGCCAAGCAAGAGTTAGAGAAAATTACAAAATGTAAAATAAATAATTTTGATTATACCAAATTAAAAGCTTTTGTACAAACAAAAACAATTCAATCAAAATCAGAAGGAAAACAACTAATTTGGGAAAAATCTTTATAACAAAAAACTCTGACAGGGGTCTAATTACTCAAATATACAAGGAGCTAAATCAATTGTATAAAAAATTAAGGCATTCCCCAATTGATAAATGGGCAAGGGACATGAATAGGCAATTTTAAGATAAAGAAATAAAAACTATTAATAAGCACATGAGAAAGTGCTCTAAATCTCTAATAATTAGAGAAATGAAAATCAAAACAATGCTGAAGTATCACCTCACACCTAGCACATTAGCTAAAATGATAGTAGGAGAGAGTAATGAATGTTGGAGGGGATGTGGCCAAATTGGGATATTAATGCATTGCTGGTGGAGTGTGAACTGATCCAACCATTCTGGATGGCAATTTGGTACCATGCTCAAAAGGCTATAAAAGATTGCCTGCCCTTTGATCCAGCCATACCATTGCTGGATTTGTACTGCAAAGAGATCATAGATAAACAGACTTGTATGAAAATATTAATAGCTACATTTTTTGTGGTGGCAAAAAACTAGAAATTGAGGGTATTCCCTTCTATTGGGGAATGGCTAAACAAATTGTGGTATATGCTGGTGATGGAATACTATTGTGCTCAAAGGAATAATAAACTGGAGGAATTCCATGTGAACTGGAAAGACCTCCAGGAACTGATGCAGAGTGAAAGGAGCAGAGTCAAAAGAACATTGTACATAGAAACCAATACACTGTGGTAAAATAGAATGTAATGGACTTCTGTACTAGCAGCAATGCAATGACCCAGGACAATTCTGAGAGACCAATGGAAAAGAATGCTACCTACATTCAGAGGAAGAACTATAGGAGAGGAAACACAGAAGAAAAGCAAGTGCTTGAACACATGGGTTGAAGTGGACATGATTTGGGGATGTAGACTGGAAACTACCACACCAATGCAACTATCAACAATTTGGAAATAAGTCTTAATTGATGACACATGTTAAAACCAGTGGACATGTGCTTCGGCTATAGGGGGGAGGGAGGAGGTCGGGGGTGAAGGAGAAATTAAGAATGCGAAACATGTAACCATGATAACTTTTCTAGAAATTAAAAATTATTTAAAAATAAAAAGAAACACCTACAATCAAAACTGACTATATTATTTCAAGGAAATTAAAGACTAAATTGTAAATCCTTAAAGTCAAAGGAGAAATTAATACAATTGAAAGTAAAAGAAGTACTAAATTAATAAATATGTATACGAGCTGATTTTATGAAAAAAAAAAACAAAATAGAGAGCACTGGTTAATTTGATTTCAAAAAAGAAAGAAGGGAATCAAATTACCAGTATCAAAAATGAGAAGGGTGATTTCACCTCTAATGAAGAGGAAATTAAAGCAATTATTAGGAGCTATTTTTCCCAATTATATGACTATAAATCTGATAATCAAGGTGAAATGGATGAATATTTGTAAAAATAGCAATTGCCTATATAAAAAAGAGGAAATAGAATACTTATATAATCCCATCTTCAAAAGAAAAATTGAATAAGCATTCAATGAACTCCCTGAGTAAAGATCCCCAGGGCCTGATGGATTCACAAGGGAATTCTATCAAATGTTTAAAGAACAATTAATCGCAATACTATACCAACTATTTAACAAAATAAGTAAAGAAGAGGTCATACCACATTCCTTTTTTTACATTAGTACTGATATCTAAGCTAGGGAGGCCAAAAAGAGAGAAAAAAAATTACAGATCAATCTCCTTAATGAACATTGATGCCAAAATCTTAAATAAAATAATAGCAAAGAGAATACAACAATATATCACAAGAATTATTCACTATGACAAAGTAGTATTTATACCAGGAATGCAAGGCTGATTTAACATTAGGAAAACCATCCACATAATTGACTATATTAAAAATCAAACCAACAGAAATCCCATGATTATCTCAATCAATGCAGAAAAAGCCTTTAACCAAATACAACACCAATTCCTATTGAAAACACTAGAAAGTATAGAAATAAAAGAACCTTTCCTTCAAATTATAAGTAGTATTTATTTAAAAGCATTAGTAAGTATTATCTGCAATGGGGATAAGTTACAAACCTTCCGAATAAGATCAGGAGTGAAGAGAGGATGTCCATTATTACTTCTATTACATAATTAATATTGTTCTCAAAATGTTAGAATTCGCTATTAGAGAAGGAAAAAATTGAAGGAATTAAAGTAAATAAAAAGGAAACTAAACTACCGCTCTTTGCAAATGATATGATAGTATACTTAGGGAAGCCTAGAAAATCAACTAAAAAAATAGTTGAAATAATAACTTTAGCAAAACTTCAGGATACAAAATAAATTCACATAAATCATCAGCATTTCTATATATTTCCAACAAAATTCAGCTTCAAGAATTAGAGAAATACCATTTAAAGTCACTCTAGACAATATAAAATATTTGAAAATCTGCTTGCCAAGAAAGACACAGGAATAATAGGAACACAGTTACAAAATACTTTTCACACAAATAAAATTATATCTAAACAATGGTAAAATAATTAATCACTCATGGGTAGGTCAAGATAATATAATAAATATGAAGATCCTACCAAATTAATTTATTTATTCAGTGCCATACTTATGAAACTACCAAAAACTATTTCATAGAACTAGAAAAAATAATAACAAAATTCATCAGTAAGAACAAAAATCAAGAATATTGAAGGAACTAATAAAAAAAAGTGAAGGATGAAGGTCTAGATGTACCAGAGCTTAAACTATACTATAAAGCAGTAATCCTCAAAACAATCTGGTAGAGGATAAGAAATAGAAGAGTTGATTAATGGAATGGACTAGGGATAAATAAACTCATCAATCTAGTGTTTGATAAACTCAAAGATCCCAGTTTTGGGGATAAGCAACCACTCTTCGCCAAAAATTGTTGGGAATATTTGAAAACAATATGACAAAAATTAGGTTTAGATCAGTATCTCACACCCTATACCAAGATAAGGTCAAAATAGGTATATGATTTAAACATGAGTGATTTGATAAGTAAATTAGGGGAACATAGAATGGTGTACCCATCAGATCTATGGAGAAGGGAAGAATTTCTGACAAAAGAAGATATAGAGAACATTACAAGATCTAAAATGAATAATTTTGATTATGTTAAATTTAAAAGATTTTGTTCAAACAAAACCCATGCAATCAATGAAGGAAAGCAATAAACTGGGAAAAAATTTTAAACTAATTTTTCTGATAAAGGTCTCATTTCTCAAATACATAAGGAACTAAGTCAAAATTATAAAAATCCAAGTCATTCTCCAATTGATACACGGTGAAAGGACATAAACAGGCAGTTTTCAGAAGAGGAAATCAAAGCTATCTATGTTCATATGAAAAAATGTTCTAAATTCCTCTTGATTAGAGAAATGCAAATCAAAACAACTCTGAGTTATCATCATACACCTCTCAGGTTCATCAATATTATCATGGTCAATAGTTATCTCAACTTATAAACCAATTTTATTTTTTGTTTTTAAATCTTTACACAAAATTTACTCCAGATGGATACATTTATATTAAAAATGAAGACTATGCAGTAATATCCCAATAATTCTGCTTCTCTAAGTTTATTTTTTCTTGAACAATGCAAATGTTAAGGGAAAAGTTTAAAAAATGGGTATCTTCCTAAATTATTTAAATTGGTTCCCTGTATAATCAGTTAATTTCCAGTCATTTGTATATAAAGCTATATAAAGCAAACATGTGACTGCCCACCATGCTTCAGAATACAGGATGTGAGCTTTTCCTCAAATAAATTTCCTTAAGAGTATTATTAATGAATTCCCAAATCAATAAATTATACAGCTCGTATAATGCAATTATATTTAATCTAAAGGAAGCCAAAGTCTTCTTTTATATTTACAGGAATTATACTGATATTGGGTAAAATTGCTACACAATAATCTCATATGATTATGCATGAGCATTTAACAGACCAAATCACCCATGACTGGAAATAATAACAGAGTAAGCAACACATGAAAAAGGTTCTCATCTCTATGGATTTTTTGGCTTAGTTACAAGTTTCTGAATTTATTTTTGGTTCTAATACAGCTTCCTCTAGGTTGACTAACTCAGCATTTATCACCTCACCTCTCTTATTGGATTGGCACTTCTGCTACACCTCAAGAGATGTAAGTATGGAAGCTAGGTGCTTTGAGTTTGGTTGATTTTTTTTTAATCTAAGTACTAAAACAGACTCACACATTCATGTACCCAAGGGGGTCAAAAGTGCATCTCTTTTCTCACTCTGGAAGTTCACCTTAGAGATTGACAAAAATAAGAACAGTTTCCCCGTTTGTATCTGAATTTTTAAAAGACATAGAAAACCATTATTTTGTTGCAACAAAGAAAAGCAAAATGAAAAAAAGTGTTAATCTCATTATAGATTAGATATTGAGTGGAGAGATTAAAAATAACATTATACATTTTAATGGCAAATTTGGAAATTATTATTTTTGTAGCTTGATCTGTTGATGGGGAAGGAAAGTGAATAAGCTTTAAATAGCATTCACACAGCTATGTGCTAGACAACATACTAAGCTCTTTGGATTCTGAGAAATTCTCTTTGAAGTAGATGCTATTGTTTTCTCCATTTTATCTTTGAGGAAACTGAGGCAAATAGATATCAATTGACACCCAGTCTCACAGAGCTAGTAATTGTTTAAGGAAGAATTTGAACTCAGGTCTTGCTGATTACAGGGCCATAAGCCTATCCACTTCATCATTGATTGCTGTTGATGAACCACAGTGATCATTTTCTCTACTGTGTTATTTTTCTCTGAAAACAGAAAAAAAAACCTCTCTCTGACTTTGTTGTCACTTTCCTGGTTTTATGTAGCTCCAAGGTCTTCACAGTTTCCCATAACCTTTTCAGCTCCCCAAATAGCTTTTCCATTTTCCTGACCTTCTCCCGCCATTTGCCCTTCCTCTCCCTACCTAATCTAT
This sequence comes from Gracilinanus agilis, assembly GCF_016433145.1. Taxonomy (NCBI): domain Eukaryota; kingdom Metazoa; phylum Chordata; class Mammalia; order Didelphimorphia; family Didelphidae; genus Gracilinanus; species Gracilinanus agilis. Next base: position 368,779,189 of record NC_058130.1, read on the forward strand.
ATGGGGAGATAAGAAAAAAAAAGTAGGGATGAGTGTATGTTGTTTTCTGCCAATCTGGATGCCTGAATTATCTTTCCATCAGAAAAGGAGATATTCAATGCCCTAAGAACACCATTGGGTGCACAGGGTCAGGATCTATGGGCACTGTTACCATGGGTACAATCTACCAGTCTGGTAGTGTGGCCACTGTTATTTTCTCCACTTTCCAGGAGCTATTATTCAAAGATAAGAAGGCATTGCTTTATAATGCAGATGTTAGCCTTGAAAACTGTGTTTCATAGTATCTTTCCTTTAAGGGGAAGGAAGGCTGTTTAGTATTTCAATATTTTAGACAAGTGAAAAATATATTTTTTCTGTAACCTTTCATTTTTGATATTATAGTAATATGATTTTTATAAATTGGTAGTTCAATTTTATTTACATTTAAATTACATATGGATGTCTAAAGCTATAATGCCTTTGCAAAGCCAACATTTCCAAACAACAGGATACTAACAATCTCATAATCAACCAGCCTTGAAACCTTACATTCATCTGTGACTTCTCATGCTTCTTGACTAGTCCCATCACAACACACACTTCCAGGTACCACATTCTAACGATATCTCATTCATAATATTGATCAATGTTGCAACAATACAGGTAAGAGATAATAGGGGCCTGAAACAGGATTATGTCTTTGTGACTGGCGAGAAGGGAACATACATGAGAGATGTAGTAGAAAATAATTCTCAGGATTGTCAAAGGACTTTTTTGCTTCTCTCCACAATTAATGTCTGAAAGACTATTGGTCTTTTCCTCTATATCCATCCTTCTTCCTGAAATCCCTATTTCTTTCAAGGGCACTGCCATCCTTCCAATCATACAAATTTGAAAGCTTGGATTCATTCTTGATTCTACACTCTCCCCACCCAAATCAATTCAATTACCAACTGTAATTTTTGCAGATTTTAATAAATATGTCCCTTTTTTTGTTGTCTCTTCATGGTCACCATTGGAATTCAGGCCATCATCACTAGTTACCTGATTAATTGCAATTCTTTCTGATGCATCTTCTTGACACAATTCTCTACATTTTCCAATTATTCTCCACATAGGTGCCAAAATAATATTCCTAAAACATAGGGCTGACATTGCCACTTCCCTTCTAAAGGAATCTTTTTTACTTTAAAAAAAGCTCGGGTATGGCCCTATTGCCTTTTAGGATCAAATATAAATACTCTTCCCATGCTCTACATCTAGATTTCTAGACTTCTTTCTTCATCATTCCCCAGCAGCCTTCTCAGCCTGAAAGATCCCTTTCCCCTTGAAGTTCCTTCCTCTGTTTGGTCACTTCCTCCTACTACCCTGTTTTCAAGGAAGGACCCAAATCAGCCATTTTTATTCCATTCTTATCTGGTCTCTGCTTCTAATCAGTTGGGAATTATTTCTCTACCATATTTCCTCACTACCTTTCTCTTTTCTCTGCCACAGATTTGCAACTTCTATTTATATGTTTTCTTTTCTTGTTAAAATGTAATCTCCTTGAGGAAAAAAGATTGTCTTTTTGTTTTTATTTATATTCCCACAACTTAGCACAGTGTCTAACATATAATGAATGCCTACGGAAATACTTGTCTCACCTTGCTAAGCACAGTCACTATCTTTCCTGCATTCTTATCCAAGAGTAAAGGCCTTCTCCATTCACAGCAGGTAACTAAATTTCATAATACAGGAGGGCTTGAGAGCCACACATAATCCCATTGTCCATATAGCCCTGAGAAAATGTTTTGTTTGTCTTTTTTAATCTTACATAATGGGAGGGGAGACACCAACCCAGGACATCTATTAATGTATATCTTAGAACCCAGAATTATAGACCAGATGTTATAGTAGATCGAGGAGAGAAACCCTGAGAAGCCATGGAACCAATATATAAGCTCAGAGGGACTTTGGACTTCAATTTGTCCATATTAATAAATGCTATGTAACTTAAACCTTTAGCCTAATTCATCTCTCTTCCTCAGAGACAAACACAACAAAGTCGATATTGTATGATTGATATTTTAAGGAAATTATTTTTACAATATACTTGAAGCATATATTACTTTGAAATGGTCATTTAAAATCCAATATCTAAAAAGTACTGGAATGCTAATCATTGGAACTCTTAAAAAAGAAACACAATTGATGGGGGCTTGGCTCAATGTCAGAAAAGTGAGATCCCACAGCCTGATGAGGGTACTAAAAATCTCTGGGCATGGTGAACAAAATGTAACAGACTTGTTTCTCAGACAGTGGGACCAGTGAGAAATTCCATGTTATCAAATTAATCTAGTAACCATGTTTCATATCCTCAAACTATATTTTCCCACAGAATTTTACCATCTTATCATATGCTGATCTTCACAATGAAATCACCAGGTGTCTAGGCAGACGTGGACTTAGGATATTTCTGCCAATTTTTTTAATAGATTATCTTTCATTCTTTGTAGCACAAATGATGGGATAGGCATGCCAACAGCAGGAGAAGTCTTACACCTTCACAGGAATTGCAAGGATCTAAAAGTACAGTTCTTATCTGTCATGAGGCTATCTAAATGTACAATGAGAAATTGCACAGAAAGAAGTAAAGGGAGCTTTCTATTATACCTTTCACAGGGGCATTGCATAAGGAAAGCAATGGAAAAATTAGGAAAGTAGTTTTGCTTACATTAGAAGTGTAATGTAACAATGACATTGGTATAAACACAGGATATGCTCATCAAATTGCAAAGTGACCAGTTATGACTGAATGGTACTATATAAGAAAGGGGATAGAAGAAGCAAAACAAGGTGCTTGCTAACAGCCTCTGCTTGTGAGAGGCAGATCCTCTGCCAAAAGGACGCCTTGCCAATGCTAGTTTTGCACAAAATGTGTTGGCAGCTGGCCTACATTATTGCTGATCTGTGCCAGACTCCTGTGAAGGGACAGTGCAGCCCTGCTACTTTCATGTGCAGAAAGAAAAAAGACCAGCCCATTTTGTTCTCTTTGCTGCTAAAATTGAATGAAGAAATATTTTTATTTTCTCTCCAAGACTTGGAAAGGTGCACCAGCCAGCTGGCCACCAACGTGTGCACCTGTATAATAAAGAAACCAACCAACTAACCAAAAGGGGAAAAAAGAAAGGAAAGGTAAATGAATAAAGTTTTTCCTCTTGTTGTTTAATAGTAAATTGGCAAACACTTATATTTTTCTGAGACAGGGCTTATGAAAGGGTTAGAAACCAACTGTGCACAGAAGCATGTACCTGAAGTCAGCTGAAACAAAATAAAAAGCCAAATAATATGAGAATAAAGGTTTTCTTTCCTACTTAAAGATGAATTGGCAAATGTTTGTGTTTTCCACGAAGGACTCATTCATTGAGTAGTATTTTGAAACATACTAGATAGTATTTCAAGTTTAAAAGCAACTTAGTCCCCTTCTGCAATAATAATAAAAAAACACAGTTGTAGCAATAGCTACACATCATTAATAAGTACTTTTTTTTAAGTATGGGAAAACAAACAGAGAGACATTTTCACACTTTTGGAGGCCAAACCACAATGCTGAACCCACTAATAGCAGTGATAGTTCAGGAGTGCATGCAAATAGTAATTTACCTCATTAAAAGCTTATTTAAATAGAACTTGCTAGTTTTTATTCAAGTGACAAGCAGATGGGGGTGGTGAGCAGAGGGAGACCCTAAAGCCCTTCCAGCTTGGTAGGCCCTGCCAGAACTTAAGCTTCACTGGCAGAGCCTTAAAGAACCCATAGTCCCTTCCAAGGCACTAAGAGAAATCAGAGGGATGCCTGAGTGTATCCTGATATCCACATAGTTCAGAAAATTCACTCACATTCCTGATTGTGAAAGCAGAGACTGATGGCATATTTGTAACACAGATTTCTCAAGTGATGCGAATAAAAAGGCAATAGATTTCTTTTTTTTTTAATTTACCATCCACACCTATGTAAAAGTATATCCATGACCTTTGCCTTTTTTGTGTTTTTCCCCTCTTATCTTTTCATGTATGGTGGTTTTTTTTTTTGTACTTCTATGCTCTCCCTTACTGGATTATGAGCTTTCTGAAGGCAAGAACCCTATCTTTATTTATCTCTGCCTTTCCCCCTAGACCTCATACATTCCCATGCATACTCAGCCAATATTTCCTGAATAATGAATGAATCCCTTCCACTATTGTTATTCTAATAAAAGTGGATTCTGTAGAGCAAAGGTCAACAAATATTCATTCCCAATATTTATCAAACATCTCCTTACATGTAAGTGGAATTGTGCATAGGCTACAGGAAGGGTAGTGTGGGCCAGGGGGGTTGGGAGAGGGAAAGAACATGAATCATGTAACCATGGAAAAATATTCTAAAACATAAAAAAAAGTCTGTGTGGCCAGTTCTATAGTAGGTCCTCCTTTGACAAAAGGGACGATCAGTGTTGCCAATTAACCTTCAGGTTTCAGTTTTAGTGTTCTATAAGATGAGAGGCTGGGCCTAGATTCTTTCTAGTTCTCAAATTCTAAGAGTCTCTTTTAGATGAAATTTAGGCAATTTCATTCCAAACATTTTAAATACGTACTTAACTTGCCTACCACTTCACCTTTTTGGAAAAACAAGGAAAATATTTTTAGTGCTATAAATTATTACTTTCCAAAACTAATTTTCAGATAGTCTTAATGTGTTGTAAAATGAAAATAGGAATTCTATGGTGAAATTTTGATGATAATTATATTCCACTATTAAAACATTACCAATAAGTTTATATATGTATCAAAATACTTTTTGTTTGGTTAATCATTATTTTGCCAAAAAATGTTTACTGTCTTCTGAATGTCAATAATTTGGTGAATCCACGATCTCCTAGTTGTGGATATTCCCTCAATCAATGCAGATTATAACCCCTACATTTATACATATGTACATTTATACATATATATATGTGTATACATAAAGAGATATTCTATAAAATACAAATATTTCTCATCCTTATTATATTTATATATGTATGTGTATGTGGGTATATGTATATGGTGGGGTCAGTGTGTGGGTACATGTATGTTATATATATGAAGAGATATATTAATAAAGTATTATGTGTACAGCATTGTGCTAGTTACTGAAGATGCAAATAGAAAAAGCAATTTCTTCTCTGAAAGAACTACCATTTAATAGCAAAGACAATACAAATGGAAGGTTTCAACTATGAAAGATGGAAAAGTTCCATGAAGTTCCAGAGCTAAAGCAAATGGTAATGCTTTTCCTTTAATGTCATATCCACTAATAAAATATCAGTTTCTCACACTGAACTTCATGACAGTGCCCAGGGCTTTGGTGGCAATAACATTCTTTTCTTGATCTTCAGTAGCTATGGCTGCAGAACCTGCAGGGATAATTACCAAGGTGCTTCTACACAGTAATTTCTTCCCACATTGATGGCTGTAGACATAGTTGAAAACATTGCTATTCCCAAGGCTTTGGATTAGGGGCCTGGACTATTTCCATTGATGTCTAAGGGGAAATGAAGGCCAAGAAAATGGTAATTATATTCCTGGTACATGCTGCCTATTTTCAATTCCTCTTGGTTCTCCTAGTGCTTCAGCAAGACTGGCTTACCTGTCTTATCAGTGACAGTTGTGATTGACAATAGCTAATGAAGTCTAGTCTCTTCTCCATAGGAATTGGTTCCCTAGATGATGATGTGTGTGTGGTCTGTGATAAAAGCAAGACTAGTGGTCTGGGGTGAAGGGGAGGGATACTTTGCACAGAGCTCTTATGCTTATCTTCTTGTTGGCAGTAGGTCATCTGTGGCTGATGGTGATGACTAAGGTGGGTTACTTTTCCACACTGATTTTTCCTCAGTATCAGGGTTGTGGCATCTGGGTTAGAATCAAGTTTGATGATTTAAGGGATATTGTTATCCTCAAAGCTCCTGGGCTAGAAGATATTGGCTGTCTCCATTAGAATCCAAAGAGAGAAGGTGGTCCAAGTTGTAATGGTGGTTTGATATATCTAAGACATGCCACCTCCTATCAGAGAAAACATCTCTGAATATTTCTTGTTGCTTCAACCAGGCTGGTTCACATTCTTTGAGGTAGGGGGGAAAAAGAGAAATACAATTATAAGCTACACAAATTCAGATCTAATGTCTACATTTCTCCTTCTGTACTCTTCTCTGGCTAGAACTTATCTGATATATTTTGTTTATTTCTGAAAAGAAATTAGAATTCCTTCAGTAGAGGAGGACCAGAATGTTGAAGTGCTTGGAAATCAGGTCTAGTGAAAGATAAGTATGCATATTTTTGTATGTATGCAAGTATATATGTATGTATTGCATTGCGTATATGTGTTCTAAAAAGGAACATCTTTTGAATTTAAAAAATTCTAAACATTATTATTTGGGTTTAGCTACTTTGTATCCATGGACTAGAGAAAAAGATTAAGGATTTCTACTTTAAGTAAAACCCAAACATCATGGAGTCTTACCCTACCCTATCTTAAAGCTGAATAAAAACCTTTGTAATTGTAAGCATGTTTTCTTCCTTTCTTTCTTATCTCTGTCCCTTCAAATGATGCCAGCCTCTCTTAAGAGTGATCTGTCTCTTACACATCTCTATCATTAACTCCTCCTCTAGGATCTATCCCCAAGAAACTTGGAGACTTACAGGAAGATTTTTTGTTACTGTTGTTGTTGTTTATTTTTCTTTTTAGTGTAGGGCAGGTTCTACTTGCTGCCAGCCTTCCACTCTTTGAGCAGATACTAAGGGATGACCATCAATTCCCAAATCACAACCAAATTGATTCTTCTTCCATTTACTCTCATATTCTCCTGTCCCCTATATCCTCTCTTCTCCTTCCTTTCTCATAAGACCTCCAATCACTTCTCAAGTTCTGGGAAGAGAGATATAAAGACAATAAAAGATACTGCAAGCTGCATGGGAGTGTTTAGGAGGACGTTTATCTGTACCTTAATTTTAGGGCAACAAAGTAAGAAACAAAACAAAGAACCTGAGTTTTCTCACTACCTTTGGAATACGTGGGTCCATGTTCATGCATAACATAACCTTAATGATCATGAGAGTGCATAGATGTGTGTTTTAGCATTTCTCCATTTTTCCTTGAAATCATGTCCGAAACTGCAATGAAAAGTTAAAGAAAGGAAACATTTTGGAGACTTTCCAGAGAAACTAGAGACTAATTAGTCAGGATCAAGCTCTCCCTAAAAAAGAAACAAAGCAAAATCCAAATGACAACCAAGGGTGAGAAGAGGTAATCTTTCCTTCCCTCATAGTATCACTTAGCACTTCCTTGACCCTCTCAGCCCACTGAGAATATCTGAAAATTGGCTAGAATGAATAGTTATGATGGTGGTGTTAACTAGAGGATCTTACTGTAAAACAATAGCAAGCAATTTTCATTTGGAGAGAGTTAACAGGAGGAGTCCATTTCTGATGTTAAGAGGGAAAATTTTTATAAGAGGTACCTGGGCTATTTCCTTGATACAATGGAAATGACATTTATTTTGTGACTTGGAGCAAGTTGTTGTTGCCAAGGAGTGTTGCATTTGTTGCTAAGACCTGGTTTCAGACATTGCCTCTGGAGTACTGATTTTACAGTCCTAATGTACATAAGTATGGAATTAACTCAAGAAGTCAAATATCCTTTTAATCCTTTAAAGTTATAAGGTGACTTTCCTTGTTGCATTAGGGACTCTTACAGAATGATGAATTAGCAGGAGGGCTCAAGGAAGATTAAGGTAGTTTGTAAGGTAAGGACAGCTTTTCCATATCCCCTCACCTCAAGTTATATCCAAACTTGACTGGACAAAAAGGGTGGGAAGGTATAACCTTCTATGTAGCTCTGAATCTGTTTTTGGAGAGACCAAAATTGCTCTTTACTCAGAATGCCAGGGTAACAACAATGCATGTTGTTGCTAGGGTACAAGTTCATTGAAATATGTATTTTAACCTCCTCCTTAGAGATGAAACCTGACAAAACTCTGTAGAGTTTCCAGATGGCAATGACACACTGGGTATCTTTATATACTTCTATTCCTCTTATGCTTCTGTGATTGGATAAATAAAACAGACTCCACAAAATAAAATTTAAAAATTTGCCTCAAACACTACCTTTGTTATAGTAGAAGATCATTTAGCTTTCCTAGTCCTCAGTTTTCCCATGTGTAAAATGAGAAAGTTACAAGCAATGACTTTGAAGGTCCTATCCTATCTCTAAATTTATGATTCTCTGATGCAAAGTATCTGAATACAGAATTGGAAAGTAGAAATATGACATGCTTGTTGCTGATGTTTTCTTGCATGGTTGGGTTTGATTTGATTTTCTTTGTATCACAATATTCCAAGAATGCTAGTGGCAACAAAAGTGATAACAATATCCACTGGAATGGTCTCAAACAAAAAAGCGAGAGATTCAAAATGTAGAAAGAAACATGAAATCTGGGACATGGTGAGTGTTAGAATTTATTATACTTGACTATGCATATTTGTTGCAAGGGATATTTTTAATTGTGGAAGGCAAGTGAGAGAGAAAAATACATATTTGTTAATATATAAAATCAGTATAACATCAATCAATAACATAACAAAATAAAAACTAAATAAGTAATATATCAAACACTAAAACAATATTGAATTAATGGTAATTAGACTATCTACTTTTTTTAAACCCTTACCTTCCATCTTAGAATCAATATTGTTTAATAAGGAAGAAGAGTGGTAAGGGCTAGACAATGGGTGACTTGCCCAAGTGACTTGTCCAGGGTCACACAACTAGGAAGGGTCTGAGGTCAGATTTGAACCCATGACCTACTGCCTCTGGGCCTGACTCTCAATCAACTGAGCCAACCAGCTGCCCCCTAGAACAGTGGCAGGTAAACTTTTTAAAGAGGGGGTCAAAGGAAAGGAAATGCTCATCTGTCAATCTGTTTCCAAGGCAACTCTTTCAAAGTTTCATTGTATTGTATTCTATTCATTGTGTTAGTCAGATAAGGAATAATGTCCCTTGGTGGGATACAACATTTCAGGGGGCCCACATCTGGCCTGTGGGCCGTAATTTGCCCATCACTGCCCTAGACTACCTACTTTTTAACTGAATGATACTTGTTTATGAGAAGCAGATAGCTATAAAATAAATAATAAAAAGTTATAGAACTTAGGACAAAAAAGGAAGAGTTACTAAACTCATGGTTAGTTAATAAAATCAAGGATTAGCTTAAAATAATTTTATGTACAATATTTAGATAGAAGAAGCGGACTTGTTGCTCAGTTCACTTCCAAGTAAAGAATATAAGATGAACATAATTCTTTTTAAATGTTAAGATTGTAGGCTCTTTGAGTACGAAAGAAAGAAGAATAGACAGAGAGTATAGAGAACAAATATATAGATGAAAGAAAGAAGTAGTGAGGGAAAAAGAAAATGAGAAAGAGGGTGATGAATTCCATTTTTAAAGTAAGTAAAAAAAGTAAAAATAATTTTCAAAACAAAAATCTTAGAATTTCCCACAATCATCTGTTTCACATCACTTCTAGCCATTCTTGCAAGCAAGTAATAGAAAGCAAATTAAACACTTACTAAATTCCTATCACCATACTAGGTCACTGGGGATAAAAAGAGAACAGAACAGGTTGGTCTTAAGCACCTATCTGAGGTCCTTTACAACTCCCAGTTCATCACAATTTTTTTATATGTAGAGAGACAAATAACCTATTAAATTTTGGAGCAAATTAAACTTTCACTTTGTAAAGTGCAGTCCTTCAAGATATATTAAAAACTGGATAGTTTCATAATAAATCCAACATTCTGAGGGAATTTCCAGAAGATATAAAGAAAAAGAAAACATGAACCTAGCACTCACTCAGGCTGCAAATGGCCAAGATGTAAGAAAATAAGCCAAGGTGGTACAAAGAATTTTTTTTAAATTCTCCCTAAAGTTAGATTAACCAGTAGGAGATAATTCTTTGAATAGCTTTCAAGGTTCAAGTGATATCTGACATAGTGAATGGGTAATGATATAGGCTTCATTCACCAAAGAAACAATTGTTTTGTTTCCCTATTCTATTTTTGTATTTAGGAGTTGCCCATAGTGATATAATATACAGCAGTATTATTGTAAAACAAGAATTTATTACATGACTAAGTAAGTTGATCTTTGTAAAAGTGAACAAGGGCATTGAAATTAAATAAAAACTACTTAATCCAATCTTCTCCCATACAATTTCTTTCAAAAAGAACAGACACAGCCTGTTAAAATAACAAAGAATGTAGAGTTTCCATTCATGGACAAAGTGTCCTCATTCAAACTCTCATTCTAAAGCTACCTGGCTTGTCTTCTCAGCTTTCTTCGCAATGAAGAAATGTGATTCCATAAAACCTCCAGTGATTTGGTTTGATGTTAACTGGCAGTGCTTGTCAAGTATCACAGACCTGGTGACACCTAAATGGCCCACTCTGTGGATTGTCTTGTTGTGTGGAAAAGGAAGATCAAGGGAGGAGGGGAAACCTAAAACAGGTGGGCAAGGGCAAAGTGGCATTCACAAATGCTCCTTAGATCAGGGCCAGGCTTGGGATCATTTGGAAGATAAAACAATTGCTCCAGAGAAATGATTTCACAAGAGGTGTTAAGTTACTTACCAAGGCCTGAGAATTCTCTACAATTTGGCAGACCATGAGAGGAACATTACAAAGAAAAAGGTAAGATATTCTGAATCTCTAGCCAGGAAATGAACAGAAACTAATATAATTTAATGGTAATTAGTTGAATATGTGCTGCCTCCAGAAGGACTGCCAAATAGTGTCCTATAGTGACTCTTACAAAATGCCAACATTTCCAGCTGTGTGAGGGATCAGATTGAACAATTTGAAATAGAATTATACGTGGAGGCATATCTAAGTGACTTCTAGAAACTGGCTACAGAAGGTAAGTTGGTATCACCTGTTTACTGGGAAAATATTGAATGATGCATTTTTAATTAATGTAATAAAAACAAATTAAGTGCCCCTGGATGTTCAAATCACTCTATTAGGCACTAGGAATACTAAAGATAAAAATGAAATACTCTATGTCTTTAGGGAGATTGCAATTTAAAACATGTACAAAAATAAATATATTGTAAGATAATTATGAAGGACATAGATGAATAGAGAAAAAGTGGATCATTGGAGAACGGAGAAATAGTTTTCATTTGGGAAGAATCAGGAAACACTTCTTGCAAAAGGTGAGACTTGAGCTAGACCTTGATATAAAGGTAGGATTTTAATGTATAGAAAGGTCAAAATAGAATATACAGCCATTGGCAAATATCAATGCAAATTCATAGATATGAGAAATTTTAGATGAAATTGGAGAATAATCTCCTCTCCAATTTGATGAGAACATAGAATTTGTGACAGTGAGTACAATGAAATAAGGTTTTAAAATAAGTTGAAGTCAGACTATAAAGAACCTTAAAGGATAAAATTATATAAGAACAGAATTTGAGAATGAGAAGAGACAACAATTGCTATTGAGGCTAATCTATACCTGAAAGAAATCTCCGTTATAGTATATCTGACAAGTAGTGGTCCAATTTCTGCTTAGAAGCCTCCAAAGAAGGTATACCTATTATTTCCTCAAAGAGGCCAGTTTTGGAGAGCTCTAATTATTAGGAAGGTAGCTAGGTGGGCTTAGAATCAGGAAGAGTTCAAAATTTGGCATCAGATACTCTTATTAACTGTGTGACCCTGGGCAAGTCACTTAATCCTGTTTGTCTCTGTTTCCTCATCTGTAAAATGGTCTAGAGAAAAATAAACAGCAAACGCTTTTCCAAGAAAACTACAAAAATGGAATCAGAAAGAATTGGACACAACTGAAACAACCAAACAGCAAAAAATTGTTAGGAAATGTATCTTTTTATTCTTAATATCAAGGTTAGTAATTTTTATATTATTAAGCAATAAGCTCACAACGAAGCTAATTGATCAGGGAAATAACAGATCTATGAAAACTGATAGGATAACTTTATGAAGAATTGATTCAGAAGGTGAGAAATTGAAATAGAGAATGGGCAATTAAAGCATACAAGGAATAAAATTGTGGCAATGTGTGGGAAATAGTCAATTGATATGGGAGAAATTGAGCAGATAAAATTAATAGACCTTAGTATTAGATCACATACATAAGGTTAAAGAAAGAGAAGAGGAAAAGCTGTCTTCCAAGACAACAAGTCTGGATAACACTTACATCGGTGATGTCTTTAAAAAAGAAATTGTATATTTAGGAACTAGGACAACTCTTCTGAGACAAGTCAGGCATCAGTTTTAGATATGTTGAGTTGTCATTGGGATATTCAGCATTCTGTAGATGTCCAGCATTGAAAGAAGCATGTCTTTTGAAAACATTTATATTCTTCCCACAAAGACACAGGCCAACAAATTTCACACTTTTTTTGCCCAGACTTTTGATTTCATATGTGCAGGGATCTGTCAGTGTAGAGCAAAAACTTGTCTATCACTTAAAATCTTATAGTTGACTATGCAAATAAGAAGAGACATGGCTGGCCTAGCATTGCACAGTCAGTATGTGTCAGAGGTAAGTTTTGAATTTAGAAATTCCTGATAGCAAGGTCAGCTTTTGAACCAATGTGCCATTCTTCTCAATTTCATATTCATTTTTCTAAAACTATCTTTTCCTTATTGTTTTGTGTGTATGTGTTTCTGATATCTTCATTCAGAAAATGAATATGTTTAAATAAACATTTTCAATGAAACTTTACATCAAATTATAATTAGGAAGGAGCAACTGAAATTTTATCCAGGGACCCAACCTGTAGGGGGTTATTTTCCTGTCTGGGGGCATGCTTCCTACAGGTGGCATGATGTTTTGATGACCCAGAAAACCATGCAATATTACTATACTCAGTCACTGAACCCACTCAACCCCAAATCCCAGGTCATATCTTTGAAGTTTTTGTCACTTGAATCTTACCTTTCCCACATAAACAGATGACTAACTAGAGTCTCTAGCTAATGGGCAACCTCCTCTTCCAGTATAATTGAACCTCTGGTCAAACTGTACTATTACTCTATTACCCTTCCTAACTAAATATAATTAAGGTGTAGAAAGTCCTAGTTGTCATCCTGGATTTAAATCCTAAATACATGTGAGTGTGTGCGTGTGTGTGTGTGTGTGTGTGTGTGTGTGTGTGTGTTTGTGTTTGTGTGTGTGTAGATATATACAAGATATAAAGCAAATAATTTATAATTTATTACTGGAATAGACCTTAAGACATCACCTAGTCCAACTCCTTCTACCATCCCAATTTTATTGAGGAAAATGAGCTCTATATAAAATAAGTGATTTGCCCATACAAAAGTCAACAACAGGGCTAAAATGTGAACCCAAATTTAGTGAATCAACTTGTTTTCCACTTCCAAATTGCCTCATTCTTAGCTGCTTGAAAATTTCTGAAGTTTTTTTTCAAACCATTATCTTCTCATTTTGAATTATTGCTAAGTGGGGATCAATGGGAATTCTGGGAAGATGGCAGCTTAGATGGAGCAAATCTTAAATCTCTGCACCCTTCCACACCGAGATAGAAAACAATGCACTTTGAGAAGAAAAAGGACCTAACAACAGGACAGAGCAGGGGAAATCCTACTGCTGGACACCTAAAGAGGTAAGCCAAAAAAAAGGCTTAAATTCTTGAACCGTGGGGTATGAGGGTATAGAAGGGGAACCCCAGGACCCCTCCCCCACAAGCTGTGCTAAGTTTCCAGCTGCCCCTGAAATCTCGGCCTGTTGGCTCACCAGCCTGGAGAGAGGGCCTTGCTGGTGTTGGACTCAGGGAGTTGGACATAGGCACTGGGGAACTGACTGGAGGAGAAAGCCAGAGAAACACAGCAAACAAGCTTGGAAGATGGTGGTTTTAGATGGAGCCAAACCACAGATCACCTGGATTCATCACACCAAGATAGAGAACAAAGGGCTTCAAGAGGAAAGAAAAACAGATCAAACACAAGGACAGAGCAGGGCAGAACCTACTGCTAGATAGCTCAGCCAAAATACTCCATCTTGTCCCCCCACTTCTTTTTTTTTTTATTTTCCCTCTCCAGGTTTTAGCCTCAGGGCACATTAAGCAATACAGACTAATCCAATCAATACAGGCTTAATCCCATCAATTGGACAGACAAGAAATCTTCAGAGGGCAGGGAAACTCCAAGACCCCTTCCCCTGCAGAAACTGTAGAGAAAGTAACTACAATCCTCCATTTCCAGCTGGGAGAAGATCATTCATCAAAGCTCATTAAATCCATCTGCTTAAACTAGCAGAACAGAAAAGGAAAAAATATGAGTAAATAACAGAAAAAGAGAAAATAAATGACAATTGACAGCATCTTTCAAGGAAGTGAAAAGAGAGCAAATGAAATAGAAATAGAAGAAGAGGGAAAAGTACCAACAAATTGGACACGGGCTTTGGAAGTTCTCAAAATTCAATTAACTCAAGAACTTCAGGAACTTAAAAAGCAATCAAGAGAGGCTGAAGACAATTTGAAAAAGGAACTACATAAACTAAAACAAGAAAATAGAGTCTTAAAAGCCATAATTGGCCAGCTTGAAAATGAAGCAAAGAAGTCAAAAGATGATCTAAAAAGAAAATCAGAAATCAGACCAGAAGGAGAAGGATGGCCAAAAAGCCAGTGATGAAATTCAGTCTTTAAAAAATAGAACTAAAGAACTAGAAGCAAATGACTTCATAAGGCAGCAAGAATATAAGAAACAAATTAAAAAAATGAAAAATTTGAGTAGAATATGATACACCTCATTGAGTCAACCAAAGATCTAGAGAACAGAGGTAGAAGAGACAATTTAAGAATTATTGGTTTACCAGAACATCATGACAAAAGAAAAAGTTTAGATATCATCCTATAAGAAATTATCAGAGACAACTGCCCTGACATTCTTGAACAAGAGGAAAAACTAGAAATTGAAAGAATCCAAAGATCACCTCCTACATTTAATCCACAACTGACAACTTCCAGGAATATTTTAGTGAAATTCAAAAACTACCAGACCAAGTTAAAAACATTACAAGCTGCTAAAAAGAAGTCATTCAGATATCAGGGACACAGAGTTAGGATAACACAAGATCTGGCTGCATCTACATTGAAGGATTGGAAGGAATGGAACATAATAATCCAGAAAGCAAGAGAACTGGGACTACAACCAAGAATCAACTGGCCAGCAAAACTGACTATATTTTTGCAGGAGAAAGTATGGTCATTCAATAAAATTGAGTACTTCCAAGCATCCATCAAGAACAAACCGGACTTAAACAGAGTTTGCTGCCCAAACACAGAACTCAAGAGAATCACCATAAGGTAATTAAGAGGGGGGGAATCTTTTATTTAAGGGACCCAATAAGTTCAACTGATTTGTATCCCTAGATGAAAAGAAGATATTGGCAAAAAAAATTGTTATTATAAATAGGATAAGTAGAGGAGGTTCACATAAAGCAGTGATTCCCAAAGTGGGCCCTACTGCCCACTGGTGAGAACTACAGTGATCCAGGAGGGCAGTAATGGCCACAGGTACTTTTATCTTTCCTATTAATTACTATTAAAATTTAAAAAAAATAATTTCCAGGGGGATAAGTAATATTTTTTTCTGTAAAGGGGGCTATAGGCAAAAAAAGTTTTGGAATCACTGACATAGAAGGAATAGTGACAAACTGTATAGGAAGAAATGTGGAGATATATATACACATGTATATGTATGTATGTATGTATGTATTAATATATACAAAACTAGAGGGAAAAAAGAATGTAATGTTAAGAAAAATTGGAAAACAAACAAAATGGAGTGAACTTATATTCCATAAAGAAGCTTGTGGGGCAACAGGGAAGAATAACAATACACTGGAATTGTAAAGAGGTTGGAGAAAGGAAATATTTAATACTTATGTGCATTGAAATCAACTTAAAGAGGGAAAAACAATCAGATCCAATGGGGCAGAAAATTGATTCAGGCCCTATAGAGAAGTAGAAGGCTAACAAAAGGACTGGTGGGGAGGGAAATAACACTAGGAGGGGAGAAGGCAGGGGCGGGGTACCTTAAAAAGAACCTAAAGAAAAATAAGAGGTAAATAAGAAGGGAGAGGGGAGAAAAGGAAATACAATAATGGAGAGGATTAGGGGAACTGATTAAAAACAAAACACTAGGGGGCTGCTGGGTAGCTCAGTGGGTTGAGAGTCAGGCCTAGAGACGGGAGGTCCTAGGTTCAAATCTGGCCTCAGACACTTCCCAGCTATGTGACCCTGGGCAAGTCACTTGACCCCCATTGCCCACCCTTACCAATCTTCCACTTAGGAGCCAATACACAGAAGTTAAGGGTTTAAAAAAATTAAAACAAAACAAAACAAAACACTGTTATAGAAGGAAATATTGAAAGAAGAAAGGACAAGAAAAGTAGAGAGAATCAAAATATCTTGGAATACACAGTTGATAATTATAATGCTGAATGTGAATGGGATGAACTCACCCATAAAATGGAAGCAAATAGCAGAGTGGATTAGAAACCAAAATCCTACCATATGTTGTCTACAAGAAACACACATGAGACAGGCAGACATACATAGAGTAAAAGTGAAAGGATGGAGCAAAATCTATTGGCCTTCAAATGAGAAAAAAAAGGCAGTTGTTGCCATCATGATGTCTGACAGAGCCAAAATAAAAATACATCTGGTTAAAAGATAAAGGGAAGGTAACTATATGCTAATAAAAGACAGTATGAACAATGAAGAACTATCAGTACTCAATATATATGCACCAAATGGTATAGCATCCAAATTTCTAAAGGAGAAGCTAGTAGAGCTCAAGAAGGCAATAGATAACAAAACTATACTACTGGGTGACCTCAACCTTCTCATATCAGATCTAGATAAATCAAACCAAAAAATAAATAAGAAAGAGGTAAGAGAAGTGAATAAATTCCTAGAAAAATTAGAGTTAATAGGTATATGGAGAAAAATAAATAGGGAAAAAAAGGAATACACCTTCTTTTCAACATCAAATGGAACATTCACAAAAATAGACCATGTACTAGGGCATAGAAACATGGCAAACAAATGCAAAAGAGCAGAAATAATAAATGCAACTGTATCAGATCATAATGCAATAAAAATAATTATTAGTAAAAATACAAGATGTAAACCAAAAACTAATTATAAATTAAATAATATGATTCTCCAAAATAATTTAGTGAAAGAACAAATCATAGAAAGGATTAATAATTTGATTGAAGACAATGACAATGATGAGACTTCTCACCAAATCCTATGGGATCCAAGCAAAGCAGTTCTAAGGGGAAAATTTATATCACTGAGTTCCTATATTAACAAATTAGGGAGGACATAGATTAATGAATTGGGCATGCAACTTAAAAAACTAGAAAATGAACAAATTAAAAATCACAAGATGAAAACTAAATTAGAAATACTAAAAATCAAAGGAGAAATTAATAAAATCAAAAGTTTTATTATTGAATTAATAAATTGAATTATTGAATTAACAAATAAGACAAGAAGCTAGCATTTTGAAAAACAGATAAAATAGACAAAGTACTGGTAAATCTAATAAAAAAAGGAAAGAAGAAAACCAAATTAACAGTATCAAAGATGAAAAGGGAGTTCTCACTTCTAATGAAGAGGAAATTAAGGCAATCATTAAAAACTATTGTGCCCTATTATATGGCAATAAGTAAAGCAATCTAGGTGATATGGATGAATATTTACAAAAATATAAATTGACTAGATTAGCATCAGAAGAAATAGAATACTTAAATAATCTAATATCAGAAAAAGAAACTGAACAAGCCATCAAAGAACTCCCTAAGAAAAAATCACCAGCTCCTGATGAATTCACAAGTGAATTCTATCAAATATTCAAAGAACAACTAATTCCAATAATATGCAATTTATTTGACATAATAAGCAAAGAAGGAGTCCTACCAAATTTCTTTTATGAAACAAATATGGTACTGAGTCCAAAGCCAGGAAGATCAAAAACAAAGAATGAAAACTACAGACTAATCTCCCTAATGAACATAGATGCAAAAATCTTAAACAGAATACTAGCAAAATACTACAGGAAGTGATCACAAGGATTATTCATTATGATCAGGTTGGATTTATACCAGGAATGCAAAGATGATTCAACATTAGGAAAAACATCCACATAATTGACAATATCAACAAGCAAACCAACAAAAATCATATGATTATTGCAATAGATGCTAAAAAAGCCTTTGACAAAATACAACACCCATTCCTATTGAAAACACTAGAAAATATAGGAATAGAAGGACCTTTCCTAAAAATAATAAACAATATATATCTAAAACCATCAACAAGCACCATATGCAATGGTGATTAATTAGAAGCCTTCTGAATAAGATCAGGCGTGAAACAAGGATGCCCATGATCACATATGTTATTTAACATTGTACTAGAAACATTAGCAGTAGTAATTAGAGAAGAAAAAAAATTGTAGGCATCAAAATAGGTAATGAGGTGACTAAACTATAACTCTTTGCAGATGATATGATGGTCTACTTAAAAAATGCTAGAGAATCAACTAAGAAGCTAGTAGAAATAATCAACAACTTTAGCAAAGTTGCAGGATACAAAATAAATGCACTTATATCATCAGCATTTCTATATATTTCCAACATATCACAGCAGCAAAAGGTAGAAAGAGAAACACCATTTAAAATCACCCTTTACAATATAAAATACTTAGGAATCTATCTACCAAAGGAAACACAGAAGTAATGCAAACACAATGACAAAACACTTTCCAAACATTAAAACTAGATCTAAACAATTGGAAAAAAAATGATTGCTCATGGGTAGGACGAGCTAACATAATAAAAATGACCATTCTACCCAAATTAATTTAGTCATTTAGTGCCATATCTATCAAACTACCAAAAATCTTTTTTTACTGAATTAGAAAAAAAGTATAACGAAGTTCATTTGGAAGAAAAATAGATCAAGAATATCAAGGGAAATAATGAAAAAAAACATGAAAGAAGGTGGCCTAGCAGTACCAGATATTAAACTATACTATAAAGCAGCAGTCATCAAAACAATATGGTACTGGCTAAGAGACAGAAAGGAGGATCAGTGGAATAGACTTGGTGTAAGTGATGTCAGCAAGACAGTCTATGATAAACCTAAAGAGCCCAACTTTTGGGACAAAAATCTACTATTTGACAAAACTGCTGGGAAAATTAGAAAATAATATGGGAGATAATAGGTTTAGATCAACATCTCACACCCTAGATCAATTCATTATATCAACTTAAAAAGGTTTTAAACAAACAAAAACAATGCCTCCAAAATCCAAAGAGAAGCAACAAATAGGGAAAATTATCTTTATAACAAAAATTTCTGACAGAGGTCTAAATACTCAAATATACAAGGAACTAAATCTATTGTATAAAAATTCAAGCCATTCCCCAATTGATAAATGGGCAAGGGACATGAATAGTCAATTTTCAAATAAAGAAATCAAAACTATTAATAAGCACATGAGAAAGTGTTCTAAATCTCTAATAATTAGAGAAATGCAAATCAAAATAATTCTAAGGTACCACCTCACACCTAGCAAATTTGCTAAAATGACAGCAGGGCAGAGTAATAAGTGTTGGAGGGGATGTGGCCAAATTGAGACATTAATGCATTGTTGGTGGAGTTGGGAACTGATCCATCCATTCTGGATGGCCATTTAGAACTATGCCCAAAGAGTGCTAAAAGACTGCCTGCCCTTTTATCCAGCCATGCCATTGCTGGGTTTGTACCCCAGAGAGATCATAGATAAAAAAACATGTACAAAAACATTTATAGCTGCACTTTTTGTTGTAGCAAAAACCTGGAAAATGAGGGTATGCCCTTCAATTGGGGAATGGCTGAACAAATTGTAGTATATGCTGGTGATGGAATACTACTGTACTCAAAGGAATAATAAACTTGAGGAATTCCATGTGAACTGGAATGACCTCCAGGAACTGATGCAGAGTGAAAGGAGCAGAGCCAGAAGAACATTGTACACAGAGACTCATACACTGTGGTAAAATCGATTGTAATGGACTTACTTCTGTACTAGCAGCAATGCAATGACCCAGGACAATTCTAAGGGATTTATGGAAAAGAAGGCTACCCAAATTCAGAGGAAGAACAACAGGAGTAGAAACACAGAAGAAAAACAACTGCTTGAACACTTGGGTTGATGAGGACATGACTGGGAATGTAGAGTTTAAACGACCACACCAATGAAACTATCAATAATATGGAAATAGGTCTTAATAGATCACACATGTTAAAAACCAGTGGAAATGCATGTCAGCTGTGGGGGTCGAGAGGTTTGTGGCTTGAAGGGGAAAATAAGAACATGAGTTATGTAACCATGAAAAATTTTTCTAAAAAATAAAATATAAATATAAATATAAAACAATTATTGCTAAGAATTGATTCTAAAGCAGAAAAGCAGTAGGACTAGGGCATTGGGGTTTAGTGACTTGACCAGGGTCACAGAGCTAGAAAGTATTTATGAACCATTTTTTTAAGTCCAGTTTATTTTTTTTTACTTGGCAAACATCATGTGGTATTCCATGGCAAGTTTCTCTTTTATCCTCTTGTAAAATTTCCTTTTTTTTGTAACATTGTTTCACAGATACACAAGACAAAAATCATTCTATGGAAATGCTAAAAAATCATAATATTAAGAAGATTGTTCCAAGAGTAGGAATATTCTTCAATAAAGACAAGACTTGGACCTCTCACAGACAGACTGTATTTTCTGTTAATTATGTGTTTTCTGATGTTCCGATCCAAGTTTTTCAACCTAGGAAAGGCAAAAAATTAAGAGTGAATCAACTGCATAACAGTCAACAAAAACACTCATTTTCCTTTAGAGATATTTAATATTACCTAAAACAGCTAAAGGATAGCTCATTATAGTCAATATGACCACTGTGGTGATGAAGCAAAAGGGAGGACCCTTGCAATTTCAAATATCACTATCCCATATGCCACTCAAATGCCTCCTTTAAGTAGTTCAATAATTATGATTGTCTTATGATAATGATGTTATAGTAGATATGTAAGTAAGATATGTAATACATAGATGTGGGCTGGTTTTACTGGCACATCATGGGGCAATATTCCCATTGCTTTATCCCCTTATCTTAAGGAAAGTGCCACTGGTAATGCTTCTCCAGGGTATCTCAGCACTTATCTGTTTATGACTCATTAAATCTGAGGAGAGAAATCCAGGATCAGGGATGGAGCTGGCCTCAGCTGGACCTAATCTACTCAAGTTTCCTGCCTCCCATTGCTATGTTCCATTCACTAGATCACACTGCCCCAACTCAGCCCATAAGCACACCACATATTTGACATCCTGTCTGTAGGTATAACTTATAACTTTCCTTTTTTGTCAAACACCATAGATTTCTTAAAGATTGTAATTTAGAAGTTAGTCTATTTGTGCCAAATTGCCTGAAAATAGTAATTAGAGACAATTTAATATAACAAGTACAGTAGTTTGAAATCAATTACTCCTACAAGTACTTTAATTGGCTTCATTAATGGAAAGTGATAAAATTCCAAGGTCAAATCTATACTTTTTGTCACAGAAGACCAAAAACAAAAAAAAACATAAAAACAAAAAACAAACAACTCTTTCATTTTAAACACTGACAATATGTAAGATTTTATTGTCAAATATGTAGATATTGAGCATTTAAAATCAAAATATAATTTAAACTCAAAACCACATTTATTATCTTACTTCAAAACCCATTACTCCTAATGACTTCCCTGTTTCTAATAATAGCACTACCTTTATTCCTGTTGCCCAGGCTCAAATCTACAAAGGTATCATTTCCTCTTTCTTTTTTCTCTCTCGAGAGTCTCACTTTCAATCCAATCTTTTCTGAGCTTCTGCTGATTCTACCTCTATCCAAGGTTTCACAACTTGGAGTCTGTGGACCTTTTAAAATAAATTAATAACTGTATTTCAATATAATTATTTTCCCTTATAATTATATGCATTTTATTTTATTCATTTAAAAACATTACTTTGATAAGGTTTCCATAGAATCTAGATTTCTATAGGGGTCTATGACACAAAAAAGATGAAGAATCCCATATTTCTGCCTTTCCTGTCTTTTCTAGTTCCACTTCCACTGTCCTTATCTGACCACTAGACACTATTATATTTGCCCTCAGTTTTTGATCTTTTCCCAATTTAATCCATACTTTGTTTTAACACTAGATTAACTTTTCCTTTACACCTCAAAAAAATTTGTTCCCCATTAATCACCAAATAAAATTCAACCTCAAACCTGACATCTAAAATTCTCTAACCCCTGCCTCCACCTTGGTTTTTCAATCTGATCTCACACTGCTTTCATTTATGTGCTACAATCCAAAAAGTCTTTTATTCTCTCTTTGCTCACTCTATTTTGTGAACCTGCATGATACTTCTTGCCTGCTAACATTCTAATCTACCTAAACTTTGCTCCTTTCACACTTCCATGAAGACATCTCTCATCACCCGAACCAGAAATAATCTCTAAATGTAATTGTTGTTCCATGTTTTCAGTCACATCTGATTCTTTAGGACCTATTGGAGGTTTAGCAAAGATACTGGAGTGGTTTGCCATTTCTTTCTCCAATTCATTTATAGATGAGGAAACTGTGGCAAACAGGGTTAAGTGACCCGCCACATGGCCACTAAGTGTCTGAAACCAGAATTTGAACTAGGGAAGAAAGCTTTCCTGACTCTAGACCTAACATCCTCTGCACCAACTAGCTGCCATTTCCCACTGCAAGCAGTCTGTAATTGTATTTATTTCCTCATGCACGTGACACACTCTATTTTGAAACATAGTTGTTTTCCATTGAGTGACAAACATAGAGTTGGAAGATATGCTCTTGCCTTGAGCTCTGCCACTACTAATCATAATCAAATTACTTAATTTCTCTAAGCCTCAGTTTCTTCATCTTTAAAATGTATTTATTACATTTTACATAATGATCTATTATTTATTATATATACATATATATTTTATATAACAAAACATAATATTTTTCTTAAAATATAAAATAACCACTCAATCTACAACATGCACACAAAAACATACACACAGGGTTGCTGTAAGCAAGGTACTTTATATACCTTAAAATATTATAGAATACGATACACTGTTGTCATAATGATGACAAGCGGTGGTAGTGACAATAATAAAGATGATGAAGAGGAGGGGAAATATATTTTATCTTCCCTCATTTGAGTTCTTCATAATGCTATGCTGATTTTAATCAAACCCCAAAACTCTAATGGGCCTGCTTAATAAAAAACTATCATTTTCCAAAAGATATTAGTAAAAAATAAAAAAAAAAATCCAAGTAGGAGTACAAGTAAGGAGTTAAAAAATAGTCTTATAAGTTGTTTTATTTTTCCTAACAATCCAATGAGGAAAATTCAAAACTACAATGTCAGGCATTGTCACATAACCCCTAGAAACACACGGAACTAAAAATAAACAAATAAACAAACAAACAAACAAATTAATTAATTGATTGATTAAGCTATGGTGTTTTCTTCTGACCTAAATAACAGATTATTGAATGTAAAATTCATTGAATTAGCAGATACATAGGATGTCCTAAAAGTCTTAGTACAGTTTTAGGCCATGAAAGCTAAAACTGCATTAAGAGTTTTCACATACCTTGTGTGTGTGTACACATACATTTATACACATGCATACCTGTAAATGTGTTTTTATAATGTATACACCTATATTTATCAATACTGCATATATACATGTCTAAATACATCCATATCTGTACTATTTCTCTTGATATGCATATATTTTACACATGTAAATTTCAGCATATACATGTATGTACGTAAGTTTGTATCTGTGTGTATCAATGTAATGTATGCTATACTCTGGGATGTGTGTCTGAGTGTGTATGTCTGTGTTGTATGTATGTGAATGTGTGTGTATATTTATATTGTGCATTTGTGTGATGTGTGTGAATGTTGGTACAGGTATAGGTAGGAGGCAGCTGGGTGGCTTAGTGTTTATAGTGCTGGGCCTAAAGTCAGAAAGTTTTGAGTTCAAATTGGACCTCAGACACTTACTAGCTATGTGACTCCAGAAAAGACCACTTAACCTCTGGTTGACTTAATCCACTGGAGAGGGAAATAGCAAATCACTCCAGTATCTTTTCCAAGAAAACTTTATGGACAATGTGGTCCACAGGGACACAAAGAGTCAGAGATGACTGAAAGACTGAACAAAAACATAGGTATAGGAATAGAAACTGTAGAACTAAAGGTAGCCATAGACATATTGATACAACTAAAGGTACACATAGAGGTATTGATACAGGTAAAGGTATGTGTCTGCAAAGAGAAAATATATTAGATATAGGAAGAAGACAGTAGAGTCAAATATATTCAAGAAACTACCTAGTATAGGTATTTAATAAATGCTTAATATTAGATTTAATGGTTCTAAACTCTCTATAACATAAAAATTCATATTTGTAACATAAATATTCTCTAATAACAAATTGTGGAGCATAATCTCAAAGAAATTAATTAAAGTTGTGGGTAGGACAAAAGTCTATGGAAAGACTTACCCTGGGCACAAGTAAAGCTGCAACAAATTTCCATTAATGATAAAAACCCAAAAAATGGAATAAGGATATCATTGAGGAAATATATATTGAAGGGTTCCACTATAGGAAGTCTTTAAATGAAGGCATGGATGAGTTGCAAACTCCATGGTTTATGGGAACACCCACATAAATGCAGTTACAACTGGGTCTTAATTAGTGCAAATAATCTCCTGAAGTGGTCTTATTCAAACTATCCAAAAAATAGGATTTGTTTCTAACCCAATAAAAATATTAAGTGAATAGTCAAATAATGCAACAACTTCATGGAATTCATTATTCATCTGAATTAGGGCCTAACTTCAAAATTCCATTGAAATATATCCCTCTACTAGACTGTAAGCTCCAGTGGACAGGGATAATTCCTTATTTTTCTCTGAGCATGTCTCAGTTCCTAGCAAAGTACCAAAACAGGACAGATATTATAAACATCTGTTGAATTGATTTGTGGAAATAACTTAGGAATTACCAAATAAATCTTTTTTTCCAGTAGTACATCAGTTCACCATCTAAATGTATCTATACTGCTGAAGCATGAATAGTTCATTTGAATTTAGAACTTTTCCCATTATCCTTATTGTTTCATTATTTTTATTACAGGAATAGAAATATAAAAGCATAGTTCATTTTTCCAAATTGGCCCTATAGCATGAGATGTTTACCAAGGAGAAACTTTTAAACTTTTCTAATTATTGATACAAAATGTACTTTTTTCTCTTACCTCTCTGTATCATCAGTCTTAAAAAATCTATTAAAAACCAAACAAATTGTTTTGAACCTAAATAGTAGGTTCTAGGACTCAGACTGCATAGAGGGATTCACACTAAATTTCATGCCTTAACTTCCAAGTTAAGATGGCCTCAGAGTGGTCACAGAACTTTTACCCTCCCCACCACTGACCTGTAAGATACCTCAAAAGAACAAAAAGACCAAGTTCAGAAGAGCAAAGACACTCCACAATAGGGTGCATTTGGGCATTTCCACACTATAAGGGGGTAAATTAGGTCCCACCAAACTGTGAGCTGATCAAATCTTCCCCCATCCCACTGATGGAGCAGGATTCATAGCCAGTGCCCTATAATAAAAGCAGTGGGGAACAACCTCTAAGTTCTGGGCAGCAGATCAAGAGCACCCCTGAGAGAACCTAGACCTGAAACCCCAGGAGGCTGAAGAGTGTGCACCTTTGGCTCTGAGAGGGGAGGGGCAGGGCAGCATACAGCAGAAACTGTGAGCAGACTCAAAAAGTAAACTCAGGCAAAAACTGCTCTGTATCTCCATACACAGAGAGATTGCCCTCCTCATACAGACTTCTGAGGGAAGAAAGAAACAGCAGAGTGATGACTATTACAAGAATATAGAAAGAAGCAATTCAGATATCAAGGAACATCAATCAGGATTACACAGGATCTGGCAGCCTCCACACTACAAGACCTCAAGGCTTGGAATATAATATTCATAAAGGCAAGAGAACTGGGTCTACAACCAAGCATCACCTAACAATCAAAACTGACTATATACTTCCAGGGGAAAGTATGAGCATTCAACAAGATAGTAGAGTTCCAATTATTTGTAAAGAAGAGACCAGAATTAAATGGAAAGTTTGATATCCAACTACAAAAATCAAGAGAAACACGAAAAGGTAAATAAGAAACTGAGGATAAAGAAAGAAAACTCTTTTTTTTAAAATTGCTTCTTTAAGGGCTTCAATAAGATCAATATAGAAATATAGAAATGTAGAAAACTACAGATCAATCTCCTTAATGAACATAGATCCAAAAATCTTAAACAGAATACTAGCAAAAAGACTCCATCAAGTGATCATGAGGATCATCCATCATGATCAAGTGGGATTTATACCAGGAATGCAAGAATGGTTCAATATTAGGAAAACCATCCACATAATTGACCATATCAACAAGCTGATGAACAAAAATCACATGATTATCTCAATAGATGCTAAAAAAGCCTTTGACAAAATACAAACCCATTCCTACTGAAAACAGTAGAAAGTATAGGGCCTTTCCTAAAAATAATAAACAGTATATATCTTAAACTATCAACAAACATCTTATGCAATGGGGACAAATTAGAAGCATAAGATCAGGAGTGAAACAAGAATGCCCATTATCACCTCTATTATTTAACACTATACTAGAAACATTAGCAATTGCAATTAGAAAAGAAAAAGAAATAGCAGGTATTAAAATAGGCAATGAGGAGACCAAGCTATCACTTTTTGCAGATGATATGATGGTGTACTTAAAAAACACTAGAGAATTGTTATATTCATATCCTGGGAATTGATGGATGCGACCTTTGAATGACAGGGAAGTCAGTTGGAAGGCATAGAATGTTCCCAGATGCCATGAGCCAGGGGCAAACATAAGTTGGCCTGGTCGTATAAATAACCCTGACAGCCATTTGGAGGGCTTTGGTCTTTTGGGTTTTGGTCCCTTAGGTCTTTAGGTCTCTGGGTCTCTGGGTGGTAAAGGGAGGCTGGAAGGTCTATGAAGAAGAGGGTAGGAAGGATCAGAATATAATTCCTGAAGACTGTGAGAGCTAGTATATCACCAAACACTGATAGTGAAAAGCTGAGAAAATAACATCACCAACACAGCTGCATCAACAGCAGTCCTATTCTCTGGCTTGGTTGTGGCCAGGCTGGGCCAGAAGGGTAGTTGAGAACAAAGCTCCAGCTTTTACTAGATCAGTATAGCCTCCAGTCCTGATTGTCAACCAGTTAGATTGAGAGGGTCTCCAATCCCCATTCCTTATCCTGTTTATCCCTTCCCTGATTATAGATTGTAGATAAAGAGAGTTTAACAAGTACCTTCCGAAGGGGTCTTTATATCATGACCCTTGGGGAGGGAACTAAAGCAGTCAGATACCAAATGTGATCCAAGGCGAATCAATAGCCATATAATAATTTATCCAACCCCAGGTGGGACCTAAAATGGTTACCCATCCACCTAATTTTTCTGGGTCCTCCTTGGGCAACTGTTATAGAAAAGGGAAAATTATAACAACCATCAAGGGTGATCGGGGTTGGTGTTCCTCCATCATCTGCAATTAGAGAGGCTACATAGATACATCCCCATCACTGTATACCTATCTCTCCTTAGGCCTTCTTTATTTATAATAAAATGAACTAAAAAACTAGTGGAAATAATCAACAAATTTAGTGAAGTTGCAGGATACAAAATAAATGCACATAAATCATAAGCATTTCTATATATTTCCAACACATTTCAGGAGCAAGAGTTAGAAAAAGGAATACCATTCAAAATCACCCTAGACAATATAAAATACTTAGGAATATATCTACCAAAACAAACACAGGAATTATATGAACACAACTATGAAACACTTTCCAAACAATTAAAACTAGATCTAAACAATAGGAAAAACATTGATTGCTAATGGGTAGGACGAGCTAACATATTAAAAATGACCATTCTACCTAAATTAACTTATTTATTTAGTGCCATACCTATCAAACAGCCAAGAAACTTGTTTACTAAATTAGGAAAAACTAAAACAAAGTTCATCTGGAATAACAAAAGATCAAGAATATCAAGGAAAATAATGAAAAAAATTGTGAAGGAAGGTGATCTTGCAGTACCAGATCTTAAACTGTACTATAAAACAGTGGTCATCGAAACAATATGGTACTGGCTAAGAGACAGAAGGGAGGATCAGTGGAATAGACTTGAGATAAGTAACATCAGGAAGACAGTCTATGATAAACCCAAATATGGGAGAGATTAGGTTTAGATCAACATCTAAACCCTACACCAAGATAAATTCAGAATGGGTCAATGACTTGAATATAAAGAAGGAAACTATAAGTAAATTAGGTAAACACAAAATAGTATACTTGTCAGATCATTGGGAAAGGAAAGATTTTAAAACCAAGCAAGAGTTAGAAAAAATTACAAAATGTAAAATAAATAATTTTGATTATATTAAACTAAAAAGTTTTTGTACAAACAAAACTAATACAACCACAATTAGAAGGAAATCAACAAATTGGGAAAAAATCTTTAGAACAAAAAATTCTGACAAAGGTCTAATTACTCAAGTTTATAAGGAGCTAAATCAAATGTACAAAAAAAAATCAAGCCATTCCCCAACTGAAAAATGGGCAAGTGACAATCAAAACTAACAATAATCACATGAGAAAGTGTTCTAAATCTCTTATAATTTAAGAAATGCACATCAAAACAACTCTGAGGTACCACCTCACACCTACAGATTAGCTAACATGACAGTAAAAGAAAACAGTGAATGTTGAAGGGGATGTGGCAAAATTGGGACATTAATGCATTGCTGGTGGAGTTGTGAATTGATCTAACCATTCTGGATGGCAATTTGGAACTATGCCCAAAGGGCTTTAAAAGACTATCTGCTTTATAATCCAGCCATAGTACTGCTTGGTTTATACCCCAAAGAGATAATAAGAAAAAGGCTTGTACAAACATATTTATAGTCACGCTCTTTTTGGTGGCATAAAACTAGAAAATGAGAGAATGTCCTTCAATTGGGGAATGGATGAATAAATTGTGGTATCTGCTGTTGATGTAATACTATTGTGCTCAAAGGAATAATGAACTGGAGGAATTCCACATGAACTAGAATGACCTCCAGGAATTGATGCAGAGTGAAAGGAGTAGATCCAGGAGAACATTGTACACAGAGATTGATACGCTGTGGTACAATAGAACATAATGGAGTTCTCTACTAGCAGCAATGCAAGGATCCAGAGCAATGCTGAGGGACTTATGAGAAGGAAAACTAGCCACATTCAGAAAAAGAATTGTGGGAGTAGAAACACAGAGGAAAAACAACTGCTTGAACACATGGACTGTTGGGGCTATTATTGGGGATGTAGATGCTAAAAGATAACTCTAGTCCAACTATCAATAATATGGAATTAGATCTTGATCAATTATACATGTAAAACCCAGTGGAAATTGTGCTTTGGCTAAGGGGGATTAGGGGTTTTGGGGGAGAGAGAAAGAACATGGAACATGTAACTCTGGGAAAATATTTAAAATAAAAAAATGAAATTAAAAATGAAAAATTTATGCTTTAAACCTACTATAATAGTGTTAAACAGAACATTGTTTCTCTCGGTCTGACCCCTTTCATGAAGGAGATAGGGGTTACAAAAAGTATAATCTTTTCCTTGAGTGGGCTCATATGCATCATAGGCATTTAACAACAACAATTGAAATTTAGGTAGGTCTTTATATTTTGCAAAATGTTTCCATAGTTTTCTTATTTGAGTCTCATAACAATCCTGGAAAGCAGAGTACTACAGATTTTCTTGGCCCCATATTATGGATAAAATTGGCTTTTACTTTCCAAATTGAAGGAGGGTGGAGGCAAGAGAGTAAAATGGAGAACAAACATTTATAGCCGGAAGGAAACGAAGAGGTCATTTAGTTCAGTACACTTGATTCACATATAAAGAAAATAAGGTCCTCAAAAGATAAAGGACTTTCCTAAAGTAGTAAGTTATGATTTGAACCCAGATCCCCAAATCCACAACCAAGTGGTCTTGCTATAAGGCCTCTGTGAAAAACTTTGATGTCTATAAAAGTCCATTCATGTGTTTTAGAATTTTCGATGAGAACAGACTTCATGGTATTTTTCTGGATTGAGAATGATCCAAAGTTACACTCACTGGGACTTAGCAACAAAGTGTTTACTGTCGTGGCCATGTCTTAATGGTAAGGGGTGGGAGCAGTTGGATGACTGAGTTTACAGTCAATGATTGACAAATTCACTGGATGAGCAATGTCCTTTCCGAATTCTTTTTGTATGTTTTGTATTGGAGAAGAAAAAAATGGTAACTGAAGTAACTAGTGAGGAAGAGATAAACATAAATGGATATTCATTAGCTTACTTAGCAGTATATTGTGAATTCTAAACAAATCAGTTACTCACCTCATAATGTTATCACCAGGAGCTATAAAAAACACAATTTTTATAGGCTGTGGCTATTGGTCCTTAATCACTTCTGTTCGCAACTTTCTTTAAATTAGAGTAGGGGTTTGTTTTTGCCTCATATAAAGAGGATTTCCAGATGAGCTGGTTTTTGCTGGAGGTTTTTACGTATTTCTCCATATGAACTGGGGAGCTATCCCAAAACTCTTATTGTAAAAGAAGAAAAAGATCAAATGTGAAGAAATTAGCATAATAATGCAATTTTCAGAATATATAGAGATTAATATAGAGATATTGGTTGAATCTGGTAAAAAAGAAATTTTAGATTTTTTGAAAAATTCAAGGAAAACATCTGGAGAAATAAAGATTATGTCACAAATTATTCAATATCAAAGGCAATAATGTTGGAAATTTGGATCTTGTAATTTAGATAGTATTGAATGTAATAGCAATAAGCCTCTCTGATTTATGTGGCACTCCTGGTGGAAAGTGCGTTGGATTTAGAATCTAAAGAACTAGCCTCCAATTTCATATGTTTCTTATGAGATCTGTGATTAGGAAGCAAGTCATTAAACTCTCTGTGTCTTAGTTTTCTAATCTGTATGTTGGAGATAATTATAATTTTACTATATATTATTCAGACTTATTTTAAGAATTTGATGGGATAATATATGTAATATAGTTTGTAAACTGTAATGTATTATATAACAACAACTTTCAGTTCCATGGTGCTTTTCAGTTAACAAAGTTCTTTCCATGCTACACACACAGCAAAGAACTGAAAGTCATCACCTAAACACTGCACCAACCTAGTTGTATCCACTTAAATTTCCACAATTTGTTTGCTTTTAACCTCTCTTGGCCTCTTTTTCACCATCAGATTAAGGAAACAATTGGACTGGAGAATCTGAAAGATGTATCCTTTAATAAATACATCCACTTTACAAAAAAAAAATAGTTCTAAAATTCTTTAACAGTTAAAATGTAGTAATTGGCATGATATAGCAAAACAACTATGCCTTTGAAGTTAGAGACCCATCACTAATACTCTTTCTTCTACTTTCTCCTTCATCCCAATTTCACATGGAAAGATGGCCCTTCTCCTTGCCAGAGATAATCCTTCCACGTATATACATATATATGCATATGATTCCATTTCATCCCATCTTCTCAAGTATATGTCCACACCATCACCATCCACCAAACCCTCTCACTTATCTTAAAGTTTTCACTATCTACTGGCTATAATTCTGCAGCCTAAAAACATGTCTATGTCTCTTTCCTTCTTAAAAAATACTCATTTGATACATCCATCCTTGCTAAGCTATTTCCCTATATTTTTTCTTGCTTTTCACATTACATTCTTTAATAAGGCTGTCTAATATCTACTCTCTACTTCCTTTTTTCTCATTCTTTTCTTCACTCTCTGTAGTCTGACTTCTCACCTCATTACTCAATTGAAACTGTTGTCTCCAAAGTTATTAGTAATCTCTTAATTGGCAAATCTAATGACCTTGTAATGATGATGATCATAATTATTTTTTACCTCTCCACAGCTTTTGATAATGTGGATCATCCTCTTCCCCTTAATCCTCTCTTCTCTCTAGTTTCATGGCACTGTTCCCTTCTGTTTCTCCTCCTACCTACAATTTCTTCTCAATATCCTTTTGTGGATCCAGATCCTGACTATTAATTGTGAGTGTACCTCAAAGCTATGTCCTAGACTCTTCTCTTCTGCTTTTATGCTATATAATTTAGTAAATCTCATTAGCTCTCATAGTTTCAACTCTAATCTCCATAAAAATTATTGTCACATTTATTTGTCCAGCCCTTACTTCTCTCCTGACTTCTAGCCTCACATCTCAGACTTATTTTTGGATATTTTAAAGTGTATGTCACATTTTGAATTCAACATGTCCAAAGTTGAACTCTTAAAATTACCCCTTTAATTCTTCTCTTTTCCTAACTTTTCTAACCCTGTTGAGGGTTTCACCTTCCATTCACCCAAGCTCATCACCCAAGTGTAATCTTTGACTATCCAGTTTCAAAAGAAAAGTCTTGTCATCTCTAACTTTCTATCTCTTTTATATGCTCTTCCCTTGAGCATTGCTACTATCCTGACACAGATCCCTGTCATCTCATGCTGCACCATTTCCATAGCCTGCTGATTGGTCACTGCTATGAGCAAGCCTCTTCCCACTTTAATTCACTCTCCACTCATCATTTATATCGATCTTCTTAAAGAGTAAAGTTAATCATATTGACCTCCTATTAAATCAACTCTCATGGCTCCCCATTGCCTCTAACTCCAAATACTAATATCCTCTCAAGTTTTAACTTTCTAGTCTTCTTACTCCTTGCATGGTCCCATTCACCATACTCTACAATCAAATGTCACTGGAAATCTAGCTGTTCCTCAAAGTAAATAATGCATTTGTTGAAGCTTTTTCACTTGTCCCTCATCCCAAAACTCCTCTCCCTCCTCATCTATTTTTCCCTAGATTCCCTGACGTTTTTCAAGTCACAATGAAATACCATATTCAATAAGAAGCCTTTCCTAATCTCCATTATGCTAGTCCCTTACTTTGTGAATTGTCTCTAATGATCTAATAGACGGCTTGATTTTTAAAATAATTCTTTCCATGTTATTTCTCCCCATTAGAGTGTAAGTTCCTTGAGAGAAGGGACTGCCTTTTTCTTTATACCTCAGGGCTTAGCACATTGCCTGGCAAATAGTAGATGCTTAATAGATGTTTCAGACTTGATTCCCTCTAATATTACCTGTATGACTAGTCAAGTTACCAAACCTACTAGAGTCACAATTGTTTTTTTCCCCTTAATTTGTAAAATGATATTGTAATAACCTCTGAGCTTCCTTCCAGCTCTTGATCTATGGGCCAACTATCAAATTCTGTGACTATAATACTTGCCAGATGCAACATTCTAATCTTGTAAATATTCACCTTGAGGTCGAAATAATTAATGCATTCCAGGAAACATAAATCCTTAATTTGCAATTATGGGAGTGAATATTTAATTGTTCTCTCAGCACCCTGTGGATGGTGATGCAAAATATGCTTCAACCAACTTCAATTCTCTTTACAATTGGAGTTTTACTGAATATACCTCCAGAGGAACATCTGCTCTATGGCATGGGAGTAGTAACAATCATGTGGTTAGGCAGGCTGCTGGATGGATAGATAGCAATATTTATATAATGCTTCAATATTGTAAAAATTTTAAACTGTTCATATCTACAAAAATACTACAAAGTATAGATATATACATATATAAATATGGATGCATATGTAAATATGCAATGGATGTATTTTTACATTCAAGTTGATAAAACACGAGATATTATTTGTGAAGCACTTAGTATAATGTCTGCCACATAGTAGGTGCTTCCCTGCCTCTAAGAAGCAGGGTGCAGGATTTGGAGTCTGACATCTTAGTTTTGAATCCTTGTTTCACTTTTTCCTAACACTGTGACCTTGGGCAAGTAATTCAACCTCTCAGAGTCTCATTTTTCTCCTCTGTAAAATGAGGGGATTCTATTTCTAAACTTTTAAGGTTCTTTCATATGTTTGTGAGCTTCTTGAGAGCAGAAACTTATGATTTCTATTTGTGTCTGCCCTGCTTAGCACACCACTCCACATGTAAGGAGTACTTAATAATTTTTTCCACACTCATTCATTCTAAAATTGCTTCAAATTCTAACTTTAGAACCCTATGGGTCATAGGGTCATACGGTTTGCCCTATAACTCCCCTTCAGATGAGTTGTTTTAATTTTAATTAATGTGTTTATTTTTTTATACTGCCAACATAATCACTCCAGCTTTTCTGACTCACATAAGACATAACTTTATTAGTTCCTTAATCTTCCTACTTCATTACCCTTTTGCCTACCAGAGAACACAATCAGCTTTGGTAGAGGAAATTTCCACATTGATAGTTCTCTAACACACTAACATCATAGGTTTGGGTATATTTATCATTCATTGGATGATACATAGTAAATTGAATAAATATATGAGGGTTGATTGGTGTTCCCTTAAAAGTGAATTTATTGATAGAAATAAGATTCAGCCACATATTACAACCATGAATCACCATGGTGTTTTCTTCTTCACAGTAGCATTAGTAAAAATCATATCATGGATGTAAAATTGGAAAAGACCTTAGAAGTCATTCAGTCCAATGTCCAAATCCCTCATTTTATAAGTTAGAAAATCATTCATAGAGGTTGTGACTTTTCTCTCTAGAGGAACATATCTTTTGGGGAGTTAGAATTGAGGATTGAAAGATAGTTAATTGTTTTTCCCCTGATTAATGGTGCTCCAAGTCTAAATAAAGAAGGTAAATCTAGCATGGGGACAAAAGTGGCTATTCTTTCTCCACAGGAAAGACAAGGGAATACAGGGTTGGATTAAGTGGGAACTGGAGCATTGAGGATTAGACTAAATAGAAAAAATGTCTTATCAGTGAAGTTATGAATTCAAATTAGGGGCAATATTAGAAGATGTATTGAATATGGGACTTGTATTCAGACCTGAGTTTAAAAATGCCTCTGACACTTATTAGATGTGTGACCATAGGTAAGCCATGACCTCTCTGAGCCTTAATTTTCTTATCTGAAAATGAGAAATTACACCCAACTCACAGGATGGTTGTGAGGATTAAATGAGATCATTTGTAAAGTGCTGTGTAAATCACAAAGTGTTATATAAATTCTCTCATTATTGCTATTCTTTATAGTATGAGAATGATAATACCTTTCCATCAAAGAGTTGTTGAGCATTTCAAATGAGTAACTGTAAAATTGTTTTTTTCCTTTAATACAATGTCAATATCATGCAAACTTCAGTAACTTAATAAGTTGTTTGTTTCCATTGCTATTGGATTATTTGGTACAGAAGGTATATATCACATATAAGTCAATGCACAGTGAGGAAAGTTTTTTCAGGTAAATAACAAAATATAATTGTGGAAGGAAATTCTTTAACTTTTGCACTTAACTATGTGATATTATGTACCTTATTTCAATTAAGTGGGACTTAATTTACTCATTTACAAAACTAAATTGAGGAGAGACAGGATGTAATGTCTTTTGAGTTTGAAATTGCTATTTTAAAAATTAAGCAAATCACATCAACAATATTTAATTTTTTATTTTTTAAAATAAAAATTTTAAATTTTTAAATATTTTTAAAATAACTTTTGTTTTTGAGAAAACTAATTCACACATAGGAAATAGAAATATCTACTGTACCTTGATAATGCTGGCATCATGAGAGAAGCGATATGATAGTGGATGGAGAAAAGCCAGGAAGCACATTGGATTTGGGAGTCAGGAAGACTGGGATTTGAATCACATTTCTAACATTAGCTGCATGACTTTTGACAAATTTTAATTTTCTCATATATAAAATAAGAGAGTTGTACACAATAATCTCTCCCTTCTAGCTTTAAATATATGATCCCAGGACTGAGGTTAAAGTCTCATCTCTGATGCATACTGTGTGACCTTGGGAAATTCATCAAATTCTTAGTACTCTAAGCCAGCAGTTTCAAACCAAAACACAAAGAGAGCTAATAATCCATTCATAAGGATCTCTG
Source organism: Gracilinanus agilis (assembly GCF_016433145.1). NCBI lineage: Eukaryota > Metazoa > Chordata > Mammalia > Didelphimorphia > Didelphidae > Gracilinanus > Gracilinanus agilis. Next base: position 368,815,517 of record NC_058130.1, read on the forward strand.
AAAATTGATTATATTTTATTTATATTGTTAAATATTTCTCAATTACTTTTTAATCTTCTTTCACCTTTTCTGAGGCAAACTCTAATTCTATGAGGTACAGAGAAGGTTGCAATTGGATTAGGTAAAGTGATTTTCTCACTAGTGTAGCATTCAGATTTTAACTAGAAAGAATATGAGACCATTTCTCCAAGAATAATATTGTTTATTAGTGGAGGTTTGTAGTTCCCATTAATAAAGAATGCATCTTTTTTGCCAGCTTCCTTTTACCCAAAATAAACAAAAAAAATAAACCAACAAACAAACAAATAAAGAGGCTGAGTGAGTCTTGCATCTTTCTTTTAAAGGGAATCAAGTCCTCTTTCTGATGCTGACCTTGGGAAACTTAAAAAGGGAAATACTTTCACATAATATCACCATTGAATATTAATTTTCCACACTAGAATCTCTGTATAATAAAGAAATCAGAAATCTGATCCCCATCCCTACCCATATATTTTTTTAACAATTTCTGGGCAGTAGTTTAATTTATGCTCCGAAGAAAGTGTGCCCCTTACTGAAGTAAGATAACTTCCTTCAGAGCCATATCCATTCATATACTATCTTCCTTCAATATCTGAACATATAAAATTTTAAGGCAGACTAAATATAAGCCAGTTTAAACTCTTTTTGTGATCTTAGAATGATTATATATTCTCTTGATTTAGAATCTTATAAAGTAGTTAATATATTAGAGTGCATATGTTTCTAGTATTGAGAAATGATATTCATATGTGATATTCACATAAACACAGAATGATATCATTACATGATGTTCACATAAACAGAATGGCATCCTTTCACATCCTTCCCAATTATATTTCATTCACACATGTTGAACACACATCTGCAGGGGGTTTGGCATGATCTCAGTTGTGAGATGGGAAAATCCCAGCCTTTTTTTCTCAATTTAATTTTTGTCTTTTTCATAGATTCAGCTGGTCCTTTTCAAAAATGCTTTGAATTTGAAAGAAACAGAGAAATCAGCTGATCTAATCCTTATTGAATAAATGAAAATTTCTGTTTCTTTCTGGATCTTAAGAAATTTACAATGTTGAAGGTAATAATTTTAAAAAGTATCTTCATTAAAGAAGTTACTGAAAAATGAGGGTTATATTGTAAATATATTCTCCTTAAGAATCTCATCACTTTTACCAAAATAAATAAAAAACAGTAGCTTTATTGATGCACAATGACAAATGCAAAGAAAGGTATAAAAGTAAGTGTAAAAGAAAGGTATAAAAGTAAGTGTATCTAATTCTTTGAATTTTCAGTGGATCTTGATCTTATTGGAATGGGTTCTCTTTTCAAAGATATAGATTGTAATCCATCCATGTTTTTATATCATGTTTGACTCTTGTCCACATCCTCAATAAATATTACATGAGAGACCAACCAAACATCTTTATCCAATCTGTTTCTATGTATCCTTCTGTTCTATATAGGGCAAACTAATACAATTTTTTAAAGAATGATTCCTATCTCTCCATTTATGCTTTTACACATTTCTCCTTGTCTTTTCAAACTCTAATGCCTCAACTATGCTATCAATCTCCTCTGCCTATATACCTTGTTATTTTTCCCATTAATTAACCCTCACAGCTCCCATCTAGCAGTTTCAAAGGCTTCTTTTGCACTGATTGCTTTTGTTTCTGTCCACACACACATATGAGTCTTATTTATTTGGTTTTTTCTTCTCACACATCTGAAAAAAATATGTAAAACAACCTACAGAGCTTTTTGTGCCTCAGGATCACCTTTCTGTGATGACACTTACAGATCTTGAGAGTTAGAAGGAATTCAGAGCTAACTACTCCAAAACCCTCATTTAGCAAATAAGGAAAATAAAAATGAGGGAGGTTTGAGTGACTTACCAAGTTCACACAGATAGTTAATTCAGATCTGACTCCAAGCTTAGCACCCTTTCCATTGTTCCCCACTATCATTCTTCCTTATATCTATGGTATATATTCCTACTAATTTCTCCTCTTGCTAGATTATTTATCATTAGTTCATAACATTTTAGTAACTTGATTAGCTAAGGATCCCTCTTTAAATAACCCCACATAAATATACATAAATAAGCACAGTAGATTGATCGAATGCAAACTGAACTGAAGAGATTTAATATATAATTTCCAGTCCTTACTCTGGCATTTATTGGTTGAGGACAAATTACGTAGCTTCTTTGAGCACTAGTTTTCTCACATGTGTGTTGGAAGTGTTAATATTTGTATTACCTACCTCATAGAATTATTGTGAGAATAATGCTCCACATACTTTGAAACACCACGTAAACTAGTGTTATTAATTTTTTTATTGTTTTTGTTATTAACTAGAGCATTTGAAAGTAACTCTACTCTTATAGAATATGGAAGACATGGTCTTTATCCCAAGGACCAAATACCACATACAGACTCAAAAGTAAATACAGAAAATACATACAAAATTAAACACAAAAGAGATTTACAAAACCAAAAGAAACCTGATCAACACATACCAAGAGGTAGCGTTCTGTAGATGTCAGAATATGTATCCAAACACAAGCTTCCCAAAGGCTTTATTCTCAAGACATAATTCTGAAAGCAACTATCTAGCAGCTTGGTTCACTATAACTGGAACAGAAAGTGATCTTGTGTAGGATTTTAGGGTTGCCACCAAAACACACCAGTATGTTTATATAAGGACAAGTTCTTTGTTGCATAGATAAAATCTCTTTTGAGTGGTCATAAATCTTCTTGAGGAGGTTCTATAGTGTTCTGAGGTCTAGGGCACTCAGTATAATAGCATCTCTAAACAGAATTATCTGGTGAAGCTCACCATTCATTGGAAATCTATTTTCCATTAGGATGGTTCTTCATTCAGCCAAGCACCTATTAGTTATCAGACATTGGGAAAGGAATTGGGAATACAAAAAATAAAAATGGCATTGTCTCTGTCTTCAAGGAACTTCTATTCAAGTGGAGGAGGTAACTGTATAATGCCCCTAAATGAGTACTATTGCTTTTGAGCCTGAATTAAACTAATGGCTAGCAATTCTATAGGAATAAAATAGAGATAAAGATAGACATATGCATACACAAACATATATTTGCATATGTATACAGAAAATATACAAAATTATTATAAAGGAATCTTGGGAGGGGGCACCAGAAGATAAAAAGATCAGGAAAATTTTCCCATAAAATGTAACCTTTGAGCAGAGACTTGAAGGATGCCAAAGATTTTTGAGAGATAGGAATGAGGAAGAAGAGCATTGCAGATATAGTAGAACCATTATAAATGTAAGAAGACTAAACTGGAAATGGTGTATGTGCAGATAAAATGTTGACACCAAGGTTGGACAGTAAAGTGTATGGAAGATACTAATGCAGGAGGAAAGTACTTCTGTAGCCATATTTTTAAGAACTTTAAATGTGAGAGAAGTTTATATTCTGTTTTAGATCTATGAAGGAAACACCAATATATATTGAATAAAGTAACATATTCAGATCCATATTTTAGGAAAATCACATTAGGAGCTTCATGAAGGGTGGGTTCAAGTGGGGAAAGGCTTGATATGGTCATGAAAAAGGAAGCTATTAAAATAGTACAGAGGAGAGGTAATGAGAGTCAAAACTATGGCAGGGCTTCTATGAGTGTTGTAGATGAAATATACATAATATATGTGGAGGTTGAAATGACAAGATCTGAAAAAAATATTCAGATATACAGAATAAACTGAGTGACTAGAAGGAGAGTAGTATGCTCAGCAGTAATAAGGATGGGCAAAGACAAATGGGTGCTGGGAGAAAAGACAATGAATTATGTTTTGGACTTGCTGAGTTTGAGATGCCTACTGGACATGTTTGGGATGTGGGTCAATTGAAACAAAAGACAAACAAAATATAAACTCACTCTCATATAGATATAAATACAGATAGATATCTATACAGCTAGGGAGAAGAGTATGCTTATATAGGCATATATAACTATGTAGGTATGTATATGTGCATGTCTAGACATGTAGAAATGTAGAAACGCACATATATACATATGTACAATACACACTCTGCCTCTGCTCTCTATCTATATCAATATCTATCAGAGAAAAACTGAGTATATATACATATATATAAATACACACACATATGTACATACAAGAGAGGCAGAGACTGATATATTCACACATATATATATAAATGTAAATGTAGATAGGAAGAGAGAGAGAGAGAGACAGAGAGAGAGAGACAGAGAGAGACAGAGAGAGAGAGACTTCTGAATCACCTGAATAGAGTATATAATTGATCCAATAGATAATGCTTGGGTCCCTACCTGAATGAATATAACAAGAAACATAATCATCCAGTACAGATCCATGATGGTCATATATAGTTATGAGCCAAGTTCTACATCAGTGGCAATGCTTTTACTAACTTCCCTTCAATCCTCTCTTCTTCATACAATATTCTCCTTAGAAGGATAGGTACAAGTTAAGAAGCACCACAATTTTAGAAGAATCCAAAATTCCTAGTGATGCTAAGAGTCAAAGATGCCCTACAAGTACAAAAAAATTTATAGCCATGCTTTTTGTGGTAGCAAAAAACTGGAAAACGATGGGATGCCCTTCAATTAGGGAATGGCTGAACAAATTGTGGTATATATTGGTGATGGAATACTATTGTGCTCAAAGGAATAACAAACTGGAGGAATTCCATGTGAACTGGAAAGACCTCCAGTAATTGATACAGAGTGAAAGAGCAGAGCCAGACCAACATTGTACACAGACTGATACACTGTGGTAAAATTGAATGTAATGGACTTCTGTACTAGCAGCAATGCAATGACCTAGGACAATTCTGAGGGACTTATGGAAAAGAATGCTACCCACATTCAGAGGAAGAACTACAGGAGAGGAAACACAGAAGAAAAACAACTGCTTGAACACATGGGCAGACATGATTGGGGATTTAGACCCAAAACCACTATACCAATGCAACTATCAATAATATGGAAATAGGTTTTGATAGATGACACATGTTAAAACCAGTGGAAATGCTCATTGGCTATGGGAGGGGTGAAGGGGGTGAAGGGGAAAGTAAGAACATGAATCATGTAACCATAGCAAATTTTTCTAAAAAATAAAAAAAAAATTTTAAAAAGATGCCCTATGAGTACAAGTTAGCCACATTTCAACAAATATGACAGAGTAAGAATGAATGTAAAAAGTGTCATCAAAGATAAGCATGAATTGAAGCCTGAAATTAATGTAGTGAAAAGAAGGGGTAATAGATGAATAACTTGTCTTCTTCCACTGGTATACTTGAAATATTAAAAGATACAATGAAAGGTTTCCAAAAGTTAGGTAGACTGTCTGTGGAATATTAGGGGAGGATATGAACCAGAATAATCACTAGAAGTGCTGACAGGGATAGATTTTGATATTGTAAGTATGGAATTTGTGCAAGGGGGATGGGATCAAAGGAGCCAGAGAAGGCAGTTGCTGACAGTTGCTAGCAGCTGAGACCAGAAAGGATTCTGAGAATTTCTCCAAGAAGGAGGAAAGGAAGAGAGCTTTTGGTGGAGGACTGGAAAGAGGGAGGAAGAAGACAATCCAGCGTGAATCCAGTCCTCAGGGCTTCCTGAGGACCTTTTTTTGGAAAATGAAACCCTGATTCCCTGATCAAAGCCTTTCCATCGCATCTCACCCATCAAGACTTCAACCATCAAGTCACCTACGTTTTTGGACTCCATTTTGGGAGCAATCTCTTGGTCTCCTTCACCCATTACCCAACCTTGCTGAAAGACCCTTTTCAGTCAAACTTACTATTTTGGAAAAGGATAGAAACAGAAAAAAAAATGATATAGAAATAGAAGGAGAATGGGCGAGGGGAGAAGCTTAGGAGTGGGATCCACTAAGGATCCCACCTAAGTGATGGCCCATAGGAATAGCAAAGAGGGCATCCCAAAATTCCTCTGTCCTTCACCCCTTTCAACCAATCCCTGATTAGCAAATAATTTAAAAAAGCTATTCAACAGTCAGATAGCGTTCCAGTATGCCTGAGAGACAACAAGGAAGAGGCAAACCACAGCTTGGTCTGGCTGCCTCCATTTTGAAGCCAGACCACCTGCTGTGAAATTAACTGACCTGGGGGAGGTTTATGTGAACCCCATCCTTATTCAGGATTGGATTGGGGTATCACATACTTCCTTTTATAAGGAAGCCTTGCCCCTAATTCCTGTGGGACAGCATGACCATCCAGGTCACCCAGTTTCAGGTGATATCCCCTTAAAGTCTCCCACTGTATAATTGGCCTCAGGGAAGTGCTGGAAGAGATTCACCATATAGACGTTCTCTATCTCCCTTCTATGTAACATCCACTACTGACTTTTTTTTTATTGTTACAATATCTGGTGTTGTATGTAGTATTCATTCCAATAGGATCATGAAACTATTCCAAGATTGAAATGTGTATATGCATATATGTATAGATAGATAGATGGATAGATAGATAGATAGATAGCATTCCATGTAGAACAAAACTAACTATTTTCCAAATAATTCCTTATCTCACTGTTTTTTAACAATAGTGTTATCATGTTTTCTGTCATTCAGACTAAAAAACCAGGAAGATTCATAAATCACAAACTATATAATCTTTTATCTTGAGCTGGAAGGGTCCTCAGAGATTATCTAGTTCAATCTCATTTACAGTTAAAAAAAAACAAACCACAAGGCAGCATAATGGTATCATAGATAGAATGCTGGGTTTCGATTGAGAAAGATCTGAGTTCCAAACCTGCTCAGATAATTAAGAGTCATGTGATCTTGGGCCAAGTTGCAGTAGTTTTCTGCCACAGTTTCCCCTCCTGTAAAATGGAGATAATAATTGTACCTACCTCTCAGTGTTGTTGAAAGGATCAAATGAGATAGCATATTTAAAGTCTTTCACAATTCTTAAAGTATTATGTAGATGCTAATTTTTATCATCACTAACATAATCATCATCATAATGAGGTTAAGTGATTGGTCAATCCAGTAACTAACAGGGTATTACAATTTTTTGATAATCAATAGAGAGTTCTTTGTGAACTATAAGCTGTTCTATAAATGTTAGATATTGTTATTAATAATAATGCTCCTCAAATAGATTCCTTCCTTTCCATTTCACTACATCAACAGTAATGAAAGTCTCCATTTCCTCATCTTTCCACTATTGTAATAATAACTTCTTAAGGGATCTGCTTGCTTCCAGACTGATTCCCTTCCAATTCATTCTGAATATTAATGTTTAATTAATTGTTTTAGTGGCATTATGCACACTGCACTCCTGCTGTCAAATTTCTTTTTGCCTAAGGAAAAAAAAGTCTAAACTGAATGTGCAATGCCATCTATAATACACCTTACACCCAGTATCTTCACTTGCTACCTTGTATGGTCTTTCCACTTTAGCTAGACTCCTCTGTTTGATATCCAATGGGGAAAAAATATCCTAGTCATCACTATGCACCATTGTGGATATCAATATTGCATATAACCCTGTCCCTTCTCTCTACTTATTCAAATGCTACCCAGCTTTATTATTATTTTTGTGGCTACATTTTTTATACATCTTTCAAGAGTCAGCTCAAGTTCCACCTATTCTGAATTTTTCCTAATCTTGCTATTCCCTGAATTCATATCTCATGGACAGGCAATTTATTTGGCACTTCAAATTAGAATCTAAAAATCTGAAAGGGAACTTTGAGATTATCTAATCAAACTGTCCACCCAGTTAAGAAAGTCCTTTTGCAATATCTGCACAACAGTTACAATAATATATGTATATTATTGTATACCATTCATTGTTTATCCTTTCTAATAATTAGAAATTCCTTTATGTCATAACTGACTTCTCTGTAGCTTTTATTAATTGACCTCAGTGGTGTCTTCTGGAACTATACTGCAAAAATCTAACACTTCCTCAGATATTTGAAATCTATCACAAGACGGGCTTTATAAAATTTGTTGAATTAATGGAATTGCATCATGTCTCTACATGACCCTAAAGTCTTCTCTTTTGGGAGTTAAACATATCTTCTTTGTTCAATCCTTCCCAATGATATTATTTTTAATTCTATCATAATCCTATTTCCTTTCTTTAATTTATGATTCATTTTATCAATATCCCCCTTAAAATATGATACTCAGAAAAGAAAAAGTACTATAGATATACTCTGGAGTATATAGTACAGTAAAAGACTATAATATCCCTCTTCCAAATGTTTTATTTCTATTATGTTCAAGTTGTCCTCCTTAATAGTCATCCATTCTAGAGTTTTGCTGTCAAAAACAAGTGAGCATATTCATCTGCTTTTTTATTAGTATTTCTTTTCCCAGATTAAAAAATTGGAACAACATTTGTTTATTCACCGGTTTTCCATGTTTTATCAAAAATTACTGGAAGCTATTTCAGAAGTTCATCTCTGAATTTTGTCAGGATTCTGTAAGTGGGAGATTTTTGTAATTTATAGATATATAATTAAAGTGTGGCCACCAGGAATCAACAATTCAGATTGATTCTGTAATTGAAATAGACCCAAGTCAGGATAGGTTTAAGGTAGTTTATTTACAATTAGGAAGGTAAAAGGTAGGGAAATAGAGAGAGGGAGAGGCTGGTCCAGGCCTGCAGAGGCGTGGACGGAGAGAGAAGGTTAAAAGGCTAAATAAATGAGGCTACAAGCCACAAGGCCTAGCAATCAGATAGGCTAGAGCCTACTTAAAGGTAGAGTTTGGAAATGCCAAGGTAGCCCCAAGAAGTCAGCCTAACTTACCCATGTGACCATTCAGAGTAGAAGCTGCCTGCTGTCTCATCCGAGATCCTTCAGCATCAAGTTCAAAGCTGGAACTCCCCAACAGGAAGAAACCAACATACTTTAAGAGATAGTGTCTTTCCTCACTTCCGTAGGTCCACCTCTAATTCAAGTGGACAAATGGCAGCTTCTTCACTGATTTGGACTGCCCAAAGGGCGGTCCCTTGTTCTTGATTTGTTACTTAATGTCACGTGTGGGTAACTCATCTGCCCTCCCCACTAAGTGAGGTGGGGATGATATCATCTTTATGCCTAGGGTAAGTAGAGTTTAGACTATGAATGGGCTAGAGCAAATTCTATTTTCACAATTCTAAAACATAACTAATCTAGGCCTTTAGATAAGAACTCATTAAAAGCAGATAGATGTTCTCTTAAAAATCAAATCATCAAAATGAATTTCAAGGGGCAGCTGGGTAGCTCAGTGGATTGAGAGCCAGGCCTAGAGATGGGAGGTCCTAGGTTCAAATCCGGCCTCAGACACTTCCCAGCTGTGTGCCCCTGGGCAAGTCACTTGACCCCCATTGCCTACCCTTACCACTCTTCCACCTATAAGTCAATACACAGAAGTTAAGGGTTTAAAATTAAAAAAAAATTAAAAAAATGAATTTCAAGTCTTATTTTGATAAGGAAAATAGAGCGAAAATAAAACGAACCAAAAAAATGTTTAGTACCTTTGCATTCTTTGTGACCCAACCAAGGAAGATACTCTATCTCAATACAGGTAACAAACACACATACACACACACTTTCATACACACATGACATTTTCATTTTTTACACTTTAATAATCAATTCTTCTTTGAAAATCAAAATTCAATTCAGTATGTCATTTGTCCTTACTCTATCCTGAGTCTTTTGAAATGTTATATTATCAATATAATTTTGAATAAAGTTACTCTTCAGGGGAATCGGAGCTGTAGAAGACGTATAGATTACTGAACATCTGATAATTTTAAAAACTAGTCTCCTTAGAACTTTTGTGACTTACCTGAGTAATGCACTAAATCTATCTCCCATCTGACTAGTAAGTGATTTTTTTAAATTTTATTTATTTATAAAATTTTAAATATTAAGATATTTGGTTAACTACCTCCTACCCCTTTCCCCATTAAAGCAGGCATCATTTTACAAAAAGTGTACATATATACGTATAAGACTTTCTTATTTCTATTTATCAGTTCTTTCTCTGGTGTCAGACATACACAAATCATTCTGCAAAGAATATTTCAGTGGCTCTATGTTCCCATGTTTCACTATTCATAATTTCATAAGAGGGTTTCCATTTTTTTCCAAAATAAGCCTGTTCACTATTTCTTATAGCTCAGTAGTATTCCATCACAGTCATATGCCACAATTTATTTAGTCATTTCCTAATTAGGCACATCTCTTCAATTTTTAATTCTTGGCCACCACAATGAGAGCTGCTATAAATATTTTAGAACATAGAATTTCTTTTTCTTGATCACCTTAGTAAATAAACCCAATAGTGGTAGTGCTTTGTCAAAAGTTATATACAGTTTTGTAATTCTTTGTGTACAATTCAAGATTGCTCTTCAATTTTGTCATGTTGCCCTTTTTTATATTTTATACACCCATGGTGCCATTGTTACTGAATATCTTTAATTTCCTCCTCATTTAATGATCTTGGATGTACTTATCTCTTTAGATCTATAGATAATACATAGCTATATATCTTCTACTTATTCTTGAAAATCTTATATCCCTTCTGCTAGGTATAATCCTTAAAAACAACTAGATCATGGAACTGCTGTATTCAGTTGTCAGTCTCATCTCATGAGCTTTGGTCACATTCACACATTCATAATTTCTTCCTTGTGTTCAAATTTCACTTCACTTTTTTTCATCATCTCTATTTTGTGTTTTGGTATATAGAAATCTATATTCTAAATATTTACCCTGGTTCAGTAATATACCTATCCATTGACATCCAAGTAATTCTTTTTTTTTTCCTTTAAAATTATTTTTCATCTAGAATTAACAATAAAACAAACTTGTAACTTCAAGTCATTTAATTTATGACTAAAAAATTCATTGTCCCTAGAGATTTATTTTGAAGATTTATTCAAATATCACTTAATCATTAAGGAATCAGAAAGAAGAATTTCATTAATTAAATTTTCATGTTTAAAGAGTAAAAAGTATATCATCTAATTCTTCATATATCAATTAAATTTGAGACATATTTTTAAGTTTCGAAATATATGAGTGGTCAGGCATTCTGATATATATCTTACCTGCAGTCTCTACTGCTGTGAAGGAAGTGACTAATGGTTTGAGCCTAGAAGTTCTGACCTACAAAAAGATAATGGGATGCATATGCAATGACCAACATCGATATGGTGAACCTTTGGGAGCTGAGGGTTACCAGGGGGTCTAAGGAACATGGAACTAGGACAACTCCAGAAAATAAGGAGATCAAAGCTTTCATTCACTTTCAGTTTGGGCTCATGAATGGCCATTGTATTTTCAGCCTGGGTGAAATAGGGAAAAAGAAAGAGGGAATTAGAGGGAGAGAGTTAGAAATGGAGACAGAAACAGAAAGGTAGAGATAGAGATAGAGGCAGACAGTGGAAAGAAGGAATTCAAGAAGGAAAGAAGAAAAGAAAGAAGAAAGGAAGCACTGAGAGGAATGAAAAGAAATGATATGGGTAATTGAATTAATTATTAATTCATTATATATCCAGCCAATTTAATTTAGTATCTAAAATAGTAAATCTTGAACTCATTTTGAAAATGTCAATAGGACATATAGTTTATATATTTTTTCAGGAGCAGTGATGCCCTCATAGGAGTAACACTAAACCTTCATATAGGAGATACAAAACCTAGATGTTCCTGTGAATTCTATGTCTTGATAACAGGGAAATCTGGGTAGGAACTGTCCAATCCTCTTTGATCTTCTGTCATTTAATTTTTTTTAAATTATTTTTAAATTTAAAAAATCTACAAGATAATGTAAATTGTAAGGACACAAAGGAGGGGATAAAGAATTTATTGAGTAGGAAGAAAAAAATAGAAAGATTTCTCATTGTTAAAAAGAATGACTACAAAAGCTTATTATATTTTATGTACATTTCTGTTGTATGTTTAGGGGGAAAACTTCAAATACTGAAAAGGAAAGATTGAAGATAAGTGTCCCTCCTGGAGCTGGGAACAAAGGGAAAAAATTAATTCCTCTCTAAATGCAAAACAACTTACCCTCTAAAGAATTCTCATAGGCACTCACTGAACTCCAGTGGATAATAATGGAGTTGGGAAAAGAAATATACTTGTCCAAAAGTGTGAGGTTAATGCATAGCTAATAAGACCCTTAACCATTCTTACACATATAAAAATCATGTCTGTGAACAGTACCTACGATGATTATGGACAAGTTGAAAGAAGCATCTGAGAAAGATCTTACCATTACATTCCTGGAGTATTTTCAAATATATTTTAAAAGTGGATTGGACTTTAGGCATAAAAGATTCAAGATAGAGTCAATGAAAGTATTGAAGGAATTTAAAACTTTATACTCTTCAATTTTTCCAATACATGCAAAGCTGCCTTTACAAATGTAGGCTATTTCAAGTAAAATGAGACAGAACTAAGCAAAGTTCTTAGCAAGCAAAATAATCTCTTAACATTTACACGATGAGTATATTTACAGTTGTAAACACATGACCAATTAAAGAAGTTAAAAAATATTAAAAATCTATAAATATTCATTCCAAACTCATATGGGAAAATCCAATAAAATTTAGTCCAGCAAAAATTTACTAAGCCCTTCCTTTCTACAAGGTACTGTACTAGGTGTAAGGAGACTAAAACCAAAAACAAAATAGCCTGTTACTCCAAGCTTCCTTCTTTCTCCTGTGATGGGAGTGGGGGAAGACTTTGGTGATATAAAACAGATAAACAAAAATGTATGAAACTAGGTGATTTGAGATAAAAGAGAATACTAGAAACTTGGGACAGGAATCAGGAATTCAGGAACAGTTTCACAGAAGAGGTGGTATTTGAAACAAACCTTTGAGGAAGACAAAAGTTCTATGACACAGATTATGAGGTAGGACATTTGAATAAAAAAGGCAATCTTAGATACAGATATGAAAGCAATAGCAATATGTCAACCAAAACATAGTGATGATGGCAGTGGTGAATGGTAGTATTAGTAGTAATGGTAGTGGTGAAGGTTGTGGAAGTGCTAGTAATTAATTTATTATTAACTATATTTTATATAGTTCCTTAAAGTTTGTGTAGTACTTTACAAATATTATCTAGTTTTATCTTCACAATAATCCTGAGAAGTAGGTATTATTTTATCTTCATTTTATATATCAGGAAGATGATGCAGAGAGAGGTTACATACTTTACCCAGAGTCACATAGATTATAAGTATCAGTAGCATTAATTGAATTCAAGTCCTCCTGACTCAAGGTCCAGCACCTTAACTATTGCTTTGCCTAGCTGCCAAGAGAATTTCATGGGAGGCTTTAGGAAAATATGAAAATATGGAATGAGCAGAAGAGAGATAATCTGATCTGTTCTTTAGAGAAAACTTATTTTAGAAAATGTATGACAAATACATTGGTTTGGGGAAGGAGTGAAAGCAAAGAGAACAATTAGGAGATTTCTTTTTAGAATTAACCACATAGGCAGTGGCCATTATTAGAGTAGTAGTTATGGAAATGAATTCAAAGGAAGTGAGAAATGTGGAAGTAAAACAGACAAGCCTGGAGAGTAGACATGGGAAATGAAGCGGAAAATTCAGTCATGATCCTGAATGAAGTTATGACCTGAAATGACTTGAGATGATGATTAGGGTTACTTACAGCAGGTCAAGTTTCAGATGCCAAAAATAATTTTAGATGGAAGTGTCTCAATAGTCACTTTTGATGAAGAATTGAAATCAAAGAAGAGATGAAGGCTAGGTGGTTATGATAATAAAACATTTACTTTAGGATGATACTTGAACTTCTAGAAATAGCTGAGAACATTGAAGAGAGACAAAAGATAGCACCTGATTTGGTTTTATGGGAGCCCCATTCTAAGAGAAAGGTTGCAGAGATGTCAAGGAGAATGAGGTCTAAGAAACATTTTCTCAGTCTCTCTCTGTCATGTGTGTGTATATCTCTATCTCTTTCTCCATTCTTCCTTCCAGTTCTCATCCCTCTTTACAAAATTATACTCATCCAGTTGATCAATACTTTGTTTAGAACATATATTCCATAAAACATTAAACTTACATATGTTTTTCAAATCAAACAACTGTGTATCTTTGTTTGGAGAGTGGGGGGCGATTCAAGGTAGGAAAAGTAAAAGGGTTAGTTTAGTTTTTACTATGATTAAGTGGAAAGGTGGTATTCCTAACACTGCATCTGATCCTGGCATCAACACTCCATCCATAGTGAACAAGCAGACTCACAAGCAGGACAAATGGGGGGAAAATGGCTTTCCTCCAAATAGCACATTTCCTTCAAACACATGCTTTAGGAGCATATTAAAAAGAACTAGAGTGTCTGGCTAATGTTGAGATCGCCTTGTAAGATCTCACATGTAGCTCCTTGGTAGTGTACAATGGTAGCAAAAGAATAAAATCACCATAGGATTACGGGCTTATTTAAATTGATTGATTCACCCATCAGTCAGATCTTCATCTGGTTCCTTTAACTATATAGACTCTCTCATCCCCTTGAGAATATGTGGGAGTGCATGCCCATTCTTGAACTAGCTGAGCATCAATACCTGTGAAAAGCTTCTTCTGCTCCAAGGTGTTGGACAATTTGCACACCGAGAGGCTGAGAATTTGAATTCATACAGATATTTGAAGCTTTTCAGGTCTCATGACTGTGGACCACTTTTAGCTAAACTCAGAAAGCCTTTTGTATAATTTTTGTCCTTGATAAATGTGAGGCAAAAATATCATAACTGCTATGTGTATTTTGGAAGCCTCTTTGCGCATCAGATAATATGGTCACTTATAAAATAGAAAATCCTTTTTAAAATAATTTAATTTTTTTCAATTAACATATTACCTGGAAATAGTCTGCCAGCCTTCCGAGGTAAGTGAAAGAAAAGTCCTCACATCTTTCCACATGAACTTTAAAAAACTTTTTTCTGACCTTTTAAGTATAATTAGGAATAAAATTTTCATATAAGTTAGCATAAACTCTGGATAGGAATCTGACCTCAGTGGGGTTTTATCCAGACTCACAAATCTTCAAAGGTTCACGCATCACCACTTTGTAACTTGAATTGGGATTTCCAGCCAGGAACAGCAGGAGAACTAGAGCCAAATGAATTATAATACCTAATAGTTATTACATTGTGGAGCAGCAGTTGAAAAGCTGGGCCTGGAGCCAGTCAGCTCTTAGATACTAACTCTACACACACAAATCATGGTCCACATTTTCGGCATAGGCTGGGGGAGTGAACAGTAACAGAGCTTACAGATAAACTCCCCTGCAGAACTCAAATTCCCAGTTGCTTATCTCTAATTAAAATTTGACAGCAAACACTCCTTTTCAACTGTCAAGTCTCAGCATTTTCTGAAAGCCTATATTGATTATTGTGATTTCTGAAAGGCTTAATGCTTTAGGTAAAAAAAACATGTTATAATAACATGCACTTTTCATCCCACCCACTCTATCAACAATAAACAGTTATTTACATTTGCAGATTGCAGTTCTAAGATGTAAGTAGACTGCTCATGGACTGAAGTATTTCTTTTGAATCACATGCTGTCTGCCAAGAATTCTGTGGATGCATAATTGTTCAGGATTGATGGCACTGTCTCCAGCTTAAAGAGGAAGAAATTCTGGGGCAGAAATGTTTTACATGAGGTCAGAATACTTGGTCACGGACAGAAGTAAAAATCAATTGTTTTCCCACTTCTCTTACCTTGACTTTAACCAAAATCAACCATAAAAAAATAACTAGGAAAACATTCAAGAGGATAACTTCTGATCTTCTTTAAACTTCATAAGGCATTCACAAGAGCTTCTCTTCTTTATTAAGCTCTCAATGCTGAACTGATGTTTTTTTGTTTTTTTTTTCCTGGGGCTTTGATTGGGAGTCATTGGTTGAGGTGGGGGATGGGAAAGAAAGGAGGAAGTCCTTTAAGAGGTATTGTATATCCTTAGGCTACTCATTTTCCTAATGGAGATGGATAGGTAAAGGAGGAATCAATGGCTTTCAAGAGATAGTCCCCTTAGGCTTAGCAGATCATTTATAAAACAGAACCCATAACTTTTTCTATAGCACAGTACCAACATCACACTGCAGGGTGTGTGTATGTGATGTATTTTTGTTGTTTACAATGGAGTTAGTTCCATTTTAAGACCCCTTTGACAAGAAGGCGCCAGGGTTCTTTTATCTGTCATAAAAAGGTTAAATGCTTTACATTCTTAAAGTAAAAGAATACATATTCATATTAAACAAACTAGAAAAAATGCTTTCGACCACAGCTGGATATAAATTTAAGTCACACTAAATTATGGATTCTATTGAATTCTTGCCAAAACAAAATATTTGCTTTAGCCACTCCCTTCCATATCAGGTACAGTTAGGTCTCTTTACAGATTATATAGCTGTCATCCATGGACTAGCCTAGATGATAGTGATGATGATGATGGTGATGATGATGATATTTGGGGGGACTGGAATTGTGTTAATTGACACAGGGAACCTTTTCCAATACAGGCTAGTACCTGATCTGTCATTTTTATTCTTAAAGAGTTACCTGATGTAGAGATTAAAATTAACATGCAAAATACTAAATATTATATTTATAAATATTTCATTAATAACAAATTAACTTAAAAGTTACTAACCAGCCCACTCACCAGAGCCAAAGAGAGAAGGAAGAGTTACAGCCAAACATAAAACAATAGTGTCACCACACAAACGTGGAGGCACAGGAGAGATTAAGGTGAATTTTGGGAAAACTAAGGGGAATGAAGTCCAAGGTTTGAAATCTCCATTTATACACTGGGATACTGACAGTTCAAGTGATATGCCTGATGTCACACAGCCAGTGTTAGAAGCAGGATATGAATCCAGATCTTCTTGAGTCCAAGAACTGTTCTTCAGCTACTATGCCACACGGCTTATCATTATCATCATCATTGCAATTGGTAACATTTTTATTAGTCCTATAATATTTATAAAATATTTTACTCTCATTAAATCATTTGATGTTCATCACAATATATGGACAAAGAAACAAAAATAATTATTTTATTTATTTATATCCTCCATTAGATCATAAGATTTTTGAGGGCATTGACTATATTTTTTGGTGTGTGTGTGTGTGTGTGTGTGTGTGTATGTTTGGTTTTCATATCTCTTAATTTGTATGCTCAGTCTTTAGCATGGCATCTGCCAAATATTGTTCAGTTCTGTCCAACTCTTAGTGACACTATGGACCAAACTGTCAATGGGATTTTCTTGGTGAAGACATTGGAGTACTTTATCATTTTCTTTTTGCAGTAGATTAAGACAACGGTTACATGACTGGTTCAAGGTCACATAGTGAGAAAGTAGTTTTGAATTTGAACTCAATTCTTCCTGATTCCAAGCCCAGTATTCTAATCACTAAGCCATCTAGCTGTGTCTCTACTTGATATATAATAAATCCTTAAAAAATGCAAGTAGACTAATTTTTTTCTAAATCTATAAATATTTATCATCAGAAGCTGAATATCAAGTTATAAATATTTTTCAGTCACAATATCTCAGACTATCCACTTTAAATTAGAAGTTAAAATTACAATATAAACTCTACTCATTATTT
Source organism: Gracilinanus agilis (assembly GCF_016433145.1). Taxonomy (NCBI): domain Eukaryota; kingdom Metazoa; phylum Chordata; class Mammalia; order Didelphimorphia; family Didelphidae; genus Gracilinanus; species Gracilinanus agilis. The sequence continues at coordinate 368,833,182 of NC_058130.1, forward strand.
AATTTCAAGAGCAGCTTTTATTCAGTCATCCTTGTTTTCTTCCCACTTCATATGGGAATAACGTTTAACCTTTAAAAAATAAAATTTCCATTATTTTGAGCACATTCTAAAACTGTATGACTTTTTGTCTTTGGGATCTAGATTTTGCTTAACTGTTTTACTAAATAATTTTGGCAAGTAATCATACTTCTCTTGTTATTTATTTCTTTGATCATAAATTAAAGACTTTAGACTAGATTTCTCTGACATTTAACCCAGCTATACAAACTATTATTCAAATTGATCATGTGACCATATCAGTTAGAATTCATAATACTTTATATTGCTACATAAAAGCATTGCAGTATCTATTAAAAATAGAATGAGGATTTTACATACTTTGTTTATAAGTATTTATCCTTAACATTGGATTTGGCACTACCTGACTACTCCCAATAGTTATATTATTAGCTTTATTTTTAGTTTTATTTTTAATGATATTTCAAAATAATAGCTAACTTTGCTTGATTGTGAAGTGAACATTCAGAATAAATAAAACAGTACTTGATAATATTGGTTTATATTTTAAAGGCCTTTTTCAAAAGTTTTAAATGAAATAATTCATCTAGAGATATGGCTTTCTTCTATTTGTTATTTAATACTTAGGCCTAGTTGAAGATGACCACTGGATGAAACACTTTTTGCTGAATACTATTTTTTCAACTTCCTTAATATGCTGATTGGCCACATTCATAGTAATGCTTATGGAACACCAAGATGTTGAAAGCCTGCTCTCTCTCTCTCTCTCTCTCTCTCTCTCTCTCTCTCTCTCTCTCTCTCTCTCT